>NC_143025.1:65750000-66087500 GCF_057628025.1 Oncorhynchus mykiss | reverse complement strand
CAGAGATTGTTCGTTCATGATCGTGTAGTTTGTATTGGTGCGCGACGGGTCCTCGTACCTACTTTGTTTTTGATTATGTATCATAGTTTTGGAGCTGTGTTTTTAAGTTATTAAACTACTCCATTATACCAAGTTCGATTCTCCTGCGCCGGACTTCCCTGCCACCTATACACACTTCGCTGACAAATTACCATGTTTTTCTTACTATATTTTCAAATATACAAGTCTTCAAATCCCTGCAGTAAACAATGTCTTTCACTCTGTTGCCTTTGAAATAAAATGTGACTCTTACAGTGATGTTAAATTTGTGCATTTACTTTTTACACAACTGTTGATTCAAATGTACTTTAATCAAGTACCGTGGAATGTCGTTCTTTAATCATCAGCACTATCCTGTTTGTACACGGCCATTACAATAGCTCTCCAGGAGTGTGTAGTGGTATTCTATTGTTCTGGTCAGCTTTTGTGATAAATATTATTTGAAAAAAAAACACACACCTCATTTGCTTTGAAAGGATACAGACTTGTAAAACCGTAATGCAGTGTCAAAAATGACCACCTCTCCCCCATGTATGCCAGGGTATTGACCCCCTCTCCCCCATGTATGCCAGGGTATTGACCCCCTCTCCCCCATGTATGCCAGGGTATTGACCCCCTCTCCCCCATGTATGCCAGGGTATTGACCCCCTCTCCCCCATGTATGCCAGGGTATTGACCCCCTCTCCCCATGTATGCCAGGGTATTGACCCCCTCTCCCCCATGTATGCCAGGGTATTGACCCCCTCTCCCCCATGTATGCCAGGGTATTGACCCCCTCTCCCCCATGTATGCCAGGGTATTGACCCCCTCTCCCCCATGTATGCCAGGGTATTGACCCCCTCTCCCCCATGTATGCCAGGGTATTGACCCCCTCTCCCCCATGTATGCCAGGGTATTGACCCCCTCTCCCCCATGTATACCAGGGTATTGACCCCCTCTCCCCCATGTATGCCAGGGTATTGACCCCCTCTCCCCCATGTATGCCAGGGTATTGACCCCCTCTCCCCCATGTATGCCAGGGTATTGACCCCCTCTCCCCCATGTATGCCAGGATTGAGGCCCATGTTTACTGTAAGTAATTAGTGACCGGGGATGCAGGTTCAATGCACAAGAAGTGGGTCTGAGTTAAGTGGGAGCAGCAGACTGGACATGAATACCCAATGAGCTGGGTTATCTCTCTAAGGGCTAGCACCAGTAATGAAGGAGAACTATCTGGCTGACATGGACCTGTTCTTTCTCCTGGCGACAGCGATGTGTATGCTCCTCACATAATTCTGCTGCAGGCAACAGACAGGTTTTGAAAGCATGCTGTGCCGTATGATTTGCTGAAGTTGATTTTAGCAAATTGAAGTATGAACACGTTTCATAGAGATTGCATCATTTATATGGATATTATGTTAAAAGTAAAAAAAAAATCATGATTGACCGCTGCTGTGGAAGAGTTTTTCCCGGAGGTGCATGTAATTACCTTGAAAAATTGGTAATTAAATGAAGTGGAGCCCATTTAACAAGCAGCAGCTCAGTTCATTCAGATGCAGCCTGACACCACAATGACTCTGTGATCATGATGCACAACAGGGCTGTATGGCTACCTGTCAATCTCTTCAGCCACGTTAAAACACACATACTGGCTGTCCAATTAGCAGTAGACTCAGACAGAAAGAAATCAATCCCCATTTATAACAACTAAGACAAACCTAAAGTATTTTTCACATCAAAACAATATTGGGAAAATGTTAGTATTTAGTTGGGGTTTTAATGTTTCTGAAGATTTGTTATTTGCTCCGTTTAGGAGGGGAGTGAGGGATCTCAAATACTGCATATAAACAAGGGACTTAAGGGTTTATGTTTAAATATCACTATGTGGGGAGGTTGTTAAAAAAAATCTAAGACTAATTTAACACACCTGAATCAGAAATAAATGTATTCTACCCTAGTAGAGCTATTATAGAGGGAAATAAACAGAATAAATCATTTTTAAAAAACACTACTGCCCCATCTCCTCCTTCTCCTATGCAAATAATGAGTTGCATCACTCACTTTTTGCTACCACCAGGCATAGGCGGCGCTTCCAATAGGCTAAACTACGCTTCCCCTAAAGTAAATTGAAATACATACATTTGCCAAAATTATATAATTACCCCAGTCTATACAGAAATAAATAAAATAGTATTCTAAATACTACACCAGAGAGCATGACTTAGCCACAGAGGATCATTTGCTTATTTTAAAAATAGCTGTGGACTGTTTCAAATCTCAAGCACATGTAGTCTCCAGCTGGGAAGGCCACAACTTGGGCAGGGAGCACGCCAATAGGCTTAGCTGATTATTGAGTTGCGGCTGTCAGTGAAAAGCATCTGAAAAATGCCTGAAGATAATGTGTCTTGAGTATAATAAAAAATGTTGAGACGAGAAGAAGGAGAGAGGTGTGTGGCAAACATGTACAGTAGGTGTGTCTCTCCGGAACGCTCTCAGCTGTCTCCCACCAATTCTTGCACATTCCCTTACATATACAGCTGTGTCTGTCCCTAGTTCACTGGCATGGAAAACTCTGAGGGCCCAGAATAGAATTGATACAATGTTGCAAGTTCCCTAGCGACAGCTTCGGGACTGACTCACTTTATATTAAGTTGCAAGTTCACTAGCAACAGCTTCGGGCAGGACCTTGTTGATTGATTTGATACAATGTTGCACATTCACCGGCGATAGCTCAAGTCAACACAGACAGAAAGGGAGGCAGACAGGCGGAATAGAGAGTTGAATGCGATTGGAAGAATCTGAACCAACTGCCATGCGTAGTCAATGTGATTTATAGAGGATGTTTTTTCATCAGGATATTTTCGAATGTTTTTATTTTTGTCGGCTTTTTGACTTAGTTGACAATGGAAGTTATAGGCATGCTGCATTGGACTATAGGCAATCTCTGAGTTCCATAAGCTAATTTATTTCGCCGACAATGGCTCACGTTGTATCAATGTGTCCATATGGCACAGGCTGTTGCTCTCGCATGAGTTAATTTGAACTTTTAGATTTTTATCATTTTTACCATTTCAATTCTGATTTATATAATTAACCACCTGATAATGATTTTGAGAAACAAATGATTAAAATGAAAACGTTCCACAAAAATGTGCATATGAAAATCACTGATCGGTAAGCTTCCCAAAACGCACGCACCACCTATGCCACCAGGTGAGAAGATATATGGTTGATAGTACTGCTTAGTGGGAGCTGTGAGTTGTTTCCTTCCCAACAAGGTTATTCAGTGGAGGCATGTTAAAGATGTACTTCAGCCTGCAGATAAAAGTGAATTCATGTATTTTATTCCTACATGCATGTGAACTGAGTTATAAATCCATCTACTACACCTTCATGTCCCATCAGCCCCGTGTTGTGTGATTCAGATGGAGATGCTATATAATCCCACTACAAGATCACTCCCATAGGGAGACACACAGAACTAATAATGAAGCTGGCTAGCACTTACTTACTGGAATGAGTAGATATCAAAGACAGTAGCTTCTCTGATATTTACATGATATCCCCACTTGTAAGACACACCAGAGAAGGTGTTTTCTACTTCACACAACCAGGGTGTTAAAAGAGGCTCTCAGCACCAGTTCATGTTTCCCTGCCCACCTGCAGATACTGTCACTCAGCTCTCTCCTGCTCTCATTACATTTGAAAAGGCTGATGCATCATATGGATGTTCAAGGATATTCTTCCAACCACTGCCTTAGGCTTAAATGGCTGGGGGTTATTGACACTGTAAAATTGGATGGGAAAGATGAAATCAGAAAGAAAAATACAGTGTTCCGCATTGAAAATGTAAAGCAGCTCGTCCAAATGAATATGTCTGTAGTTAAAATAGAAAGGGTGACTAGAGGGGACGGCAGCATCTTAAACAGTAAAGAGTAAAGCTGTGAAAAGGAATAGTCCTCACCAAATTAGATTGGTGCATCTGTTGTGCGGATGCTCTTTACAGCAGCACATACAGAACTATCCCCACGTCAGGTACTGGAATGGTGGGAACAAAGTGTACAGACTGCTTTGTGGATGTTTTTTAACCTGAATGTTTCAGAAATGAAATACAGTGAGTTCCGCAAGTATTGGGACAGTGACACGTTTGGTGTTGTTCTGGCTCTGTACTCCAGCACTTTGGATTTGAAATGATACAATGACTATGAGGTTAAAGTGCAGACGGTCAGCTTTGAGGGTATTTTCATCCATATCGGGTGAACCGTTTAAAAATTATAGCACTTTTTGTACATAGTCTCTCCATTTTAGTGGAGCAAAAGTATTGGGACAAATTAATTTATACGTGTATTAACGTAGTAAAAAGTTACATCAAGCTTGTGACTTTACAAACTTATTGGATGCATTTGCTGTTTGTTTAGGTTGTGTTTCAGATTATTTTGTGTCCATTAGAAATGAATGGTAAATAATGGTGTCATTTTGGAGTCACTTTTATCTTAAATTAGAATAGAATATGTTTCTAAACACTTCTACATTCACGTGGATGCTACCATGATTACGGATAATCCTGAATGAATAATGAATAATGACTACTGAGAAAGTTAGATGCACAAATATCATACCCCCGAGACATGCTAACCTCTCACCATTAAAATAACAGGGGAGGTTACGATTTTTGGGGTGGTATGATATTTATGCCTTTAAATTTCTCACTCATCATTATTCACGCTTCATTCAGTTTTATCCGTAATCATGGTAGCCTCCACATTAATGTAGAAGTGTTTAGAACCATACACTATATATACAAAAGTATGTGGACACCATTTCAAATTAGTGGATTCGGCTATTTCAGCCACACCCGTTGCTGACAGGTGTATAAAATTGAGCACAAAGCCATGCAATCTCCATAGACAACCATTGGCAGTGGAATGGCCCGTACTGAAGAGCTCAGTGACTTTCAACGTGGCACTGTCATGGAATACCACCTTTCTAACAAGTCAGTTCGTCAAATTTCTGCCCTGCTAGAGCTGCCCCGGTCAACTGTAAGTGTTGTTATTGTGAAGTGGAATCGTCTAGAGCAACAACATCATAAATACCGTCTGTCCTTGGTTGCACCACTCACTATCGAGGCCCAAACTGCCTCTGGAAGCAACGTCAGCACAATAACTTTTCGTTGGGAGCTTCATGAAATAGATTTCCACAAGCCTAAGATCACCATGCACAATGCCAAGCATTGAGAGTCCAAAACAACAGGTCCGGGACAAGGTAGCACGTCCAGTGAAATGGTCAGGGTTCCATAGGCAGAACAGTTGAAACTGGAGCAGCAGCATGACCAGGTGGACTGGGGACAGCAAGGAGTCATCAGGCCAGGTAGTCCTGAGGCATGGTCCTAGGGCTCAGGCCCTCCGAGAAAAGAGAGAGAGAGAGAAAGAGAGAGAGGAGAAAGAGAGATAAAGAGAGCGAGAGAATTAGAGGAAGCATACTTAAAATCACACAGGACTCCGGATAAGACAGGATAAACACTCCAGATATAACAGACGGTCCCTAGCCCCCCGACACATAAACGATTCCAGCAAAAATACTGGAGGCTGAGACAGGAGGAGTTGGGAGACACTGTGGCCCTGTCCGACAATACCCCTGGACAGGGACAAACAGGCAGGATATAACCCCACCCACTTTGACAAAGCACAGCCCCCACACCACTAGAGGGATATCTTCAACCACCAACCTACTACCCTGAGACAAGGCCGAGTATACGTAGCCCATGAAGATCTCCCCCACAGCACGAACCCGAGGGGGGTGCCAACCCGGACAGGTAGATCACGTCAGTAACTCAACCCACTCAAGTGACGCACCCCTCCTAGGGACGGCATGGAAGAGCATCAGTAAGCCAGTGACTCAGCCCCCGTAATAGGGTTAGAGGCAGAGAATCCCAGTGGAGAGAGGGGAACCGGCCAGGCAGAGACAGCATGGGCGGTTCGTCGCTCCAGGGCCTTTCCGTTCACCTTCACACCCCTGGGCCAGACTAGACCCAACCATAGGACCTACTGAAGAGATGAGTCTTCAATAAAGACTTAAAGGTCGAGATCGAGTCTGCGTCTCTGACATGGATAGGCAGGCCATTCCATAAAAATGTACCTCTATAGGAGACCTTAACAGAAAGCCAGTGTAGAGGCTAGCACTGGAGTAATATGATCACATTTTTTGGTTATAGTCAAGATTCTAGCAGCCGTGTTTAACACTAACTGAAGTTTATTTAGTGCTTTATCTGGGTAACCGGAAAGTAGGGCATTGCAGAAGTCTAATCTAGAAGTGACAAAAGCATGGATACATTTTTCTGCGTCATTTTTGGACAGAAAGTTTTTGAATTTTGCAATGTTACGAAGATGGGAAAAAAGCTGTCCTTGAAGTATTCTTGATATGTTCGTCAAAAGAGAGGACCTATGGTTCAGAGTAACACGAGGACCTTTACAGTTTTATGATGACTGTACAACCATCAAGATTAATTGTCGTATCCAACAGCAGATCTCTTTGTTTCTTGTGACCTAGAACAAGCATCTCTGTTTGTCTGAGTTTAAATGTAAAACATTTGCTGCCATCCACTTCCTTATGTCTGAAACACAGGCTTCCAGGGAGGGCAATTTTGGGCGTCACCATGTTTCATCGAAATGTACAGCTGTGTATCGTCTGTATAGAAGTGAAAGTTAACATTATGTTTCCGAATGACATCACTTAGAGGTAAAATATATAGTGAAAACAATAGTGGTCCTAAAAGGGAACCTTGAGGAACACCGAAATTTACAGTTGATTTGTCAGAAGACAAAACATCCACAGAGACAAACTGATATCTTTCCGACAGATAAGACCTATACCAGGCCAGAACTTGTCCGTTTAGACCAATTTGGGTTTCCAATCTCTCCAAAAGAATGTGGCGATCGATGGTATCAAAAGCAGCACTAAGGTCCAGGAGCACAAGGACAGATGCATCACCATCTAGCAGTCCGATGGACGAATCTGGGTTTGGCAGATGCCAGGAGTAAGCTACCTGCCCAAATGGATGGTGCCAACTGTAAATTTTAGTGGAGGAGGAATAATGGTCTGGTTGTTTTTTCATGGTTCGGGCAAGGCTCCTTAGTTCCAGTGAAGGGAAATCTTAACGCTTCAGCATACAATTACATTCTAGACAATTCTGTGCTTCCAACTATGTGGCAACAGTTTGGGGAAAGCCCTTTCCAGTTTCAGCATGGCAATGCCCCTGTGCAATAAGCGAGGTCCATACAGAAATGGTTTGTCAAGATCGGTGTGGAAGAATTTGACTGGCCTGCACAGAGCCCTGACCTCAACCCCATCAAATAAATACCTTTGGTATAAATTGGAACGCCGACTGCGAGCAGCCAGGCCTAATTGCCCAACATCAGTGCCCGACCTCACTAATGCCCCTTTGGCTGATGGAATCAAGTCCCAGCAGCAATGTTCCTACATCTAGTGGAAAGCCTTCCCAGGCTGTTATAGCAGTAAAGGGAGGACCAACTCCATATTAATGCACATGATTTTGGAAGAGATGTTCGATGAACAGGTGTTTACATACGTATGGTCATATGGTGTATATTTTCTTATTTACAATAAAAGTGACATCAAAATGACAGAATACATTATTTACCATACATTTCTATTGGGCACAAAATAACATGAAACACAACCAAAACAAACAGAAAATGCATCCAACAAGTTTGTAGTCACAAGCTCGATCTATTCATTAGTTGCTAGGAATATGGGATTGAATACGACACTTTTAATTACTTTACATATACAGTACCGGTCAAAAGTTTTGACACAACAACTCATTCAAGGGTTTTTCTTTATTTTTCCAATTTTCTACATTGTAGAATAATAGTGAAGACATCAAAACTATGAAATAACACATATGGAATCATGTAGTAACCAAAAAAGTGTTTAAAAACATCTAAGTAGCCACCCATTGCCTTGATGACAGCTTTGCACACTCTTGGCATTCTCTCAACTAGCTTCACCTGGAATGCTTTTCCAACAGGCTTGAAGGACTTCCCACATGAGCACCTGTTGGCTGCTTTTCCTTCATTCTGTGGTCCAACTCATCCCAAACCATCTGAATTGGGTTGAGGTAGGGTGATTGTGGAGGCCAGGTTATCTGAAGCAGCACTCCATCACTCTCCTTCTTGGTCAAATAGCCCTTACACAGCCTGGAGGTGTGTTGGGTCATTGTCCTGTTGAAAAACAAATAATAGTCCCACTAAGCACAAACCAGTTTGGATGGCGTATCGCTGCAGAATGCTGTGGTAGCCATGCTGGTTAAGTGTGCCTTAAATTCTAAATAAATCACAGATAGTGTCACCAGCAAATTACCCCCACACCATCACACCACTTCCTCCATAATTTACGGTGGGAACCACACATGCGGAGATCATCAGTTCACCTACTCTGCGCCTTACAAAGACACGGCGGTTGGAACCAAAAATCTCAAATTTTGACTCATCAGACCATAGGACAGATTTCCACCGGTCTAACGTCCATTGCTTGTATTTCTTGGCCCAATTATGGTGTCATTTAGTAGTGGTTTCTTTGCAGCAATTCAACCATGAAGTCCTGATTTACTCAGTCTTCTCTGAACAGTTGATGTTGAGATGTGTCTGTTACTTGAACACTGTGAAGCATTTATTTGGGCTGCAATTTCTGAGGCTGGGAACTCGAACAAACTTATCCTCTGTAGCAAAGATAACTCTGCGTCTTCCTCTCTTGTGGCGGTCCTCATAAGAGCCAGTTTCATCAAAGCGCTTGATGGTCTTTGCGACTGCACTTGAAGAAACCTTCAAAGTTCTTGAAATTTTCCGCCTTGACTGACTTTCATGTCTTAAAGTAATGATGGACTGGTATTTCTCTGCTTATTTGAGCTGTTCTTGCCCTAATGTAGACTTGGTATTTTACCAAATAGGGCTATCGTCTGTATACCACCACTACCTTGTCACAACACAACTGATTGGCTCAAACACATTAAGAAGGAAATAAATTCCACAAATAAACTTTTAACAAGGCACACCTGTTAATTGAAATGCATTCCAGGTGACTACATCATGAAGCTAGTTGAGAGACTGTCAAGATTGTGTAAAGCTGTCATCAAGGCAAAGGGTGGCTACTTTGAAGAATGTAAAATATATTTTGATTTGTTTAACAGTTTTTTTGGTTACTACATGATTCTAAATGTTTTATTTAATTGTTTTGATGTCTTTACTATTATTCTACAATGTAGAAAATAGTAAAAATTAAGAAAAACCCTTGAATGAGTAGGTGTGTCCAAACTTTTGACTGGTACTATAAGTGAATTTTCCCAATACTTTTGGTCCCCTAAAATGGGGGTACTATTTACAAAAAGTGTTGTAATTTCAAAACGGTTCCCCTGATACAGATTAAAATACCTTCAAGTTATAGCTAATAGTCTGCACTTTCACTTCATAGTCATTGTATCATTTCTAATCCAAAGTGCTGGAATACAGAGCCAAAACAACAGAAAATGTGTCACTGTCCCAATACTTTTGGAGCTCACTGTAGATAGAGGGTTCCACTTTTTTCCTTGAGTGCATATATTTGAGAAACCTTTCAAACTCTGACCATTATTCTGTCTTTCGTAACTGTTTTGTCCCCTACTGACTATATAACACAGTTTTATTGTGGCATATATTTTCCAGAATGATTGACTGAAGTTGAGAGCCGCTCACTGTGCTGAGATGGAAATATAATAGAAATCATCACCATTTTCCATCTCAATAAAGATGAATAATCAAGAAGTTGACAGCTTATTTTGTATGCGTTTCCCTCGACAATCAGTTCATGTTTACAAGAAATATGAATACGCTGTTGCTCTTGGCAACAGATCACATCCGGTGTTGCACTTGAGAATATATTGAAATTACTTCAACCATCTTGGATTAATATTTCATTTGTGAGCAGATGCTTCAAAGGGTAAAAACAGATTAGACTGCGTACCCCTGGGAGGACTTTCAAAGGGATCACATAATGTATCTGCTCCAACAGGGCGCCCTTCTCCACTGATCTGGGATCAGAACCTCCCACTCTTAGGGTGCTGGTATAATCTCCGGGGATCACAGCAGGGTTACTCTGGATCAGTGTGGTAGAGATCATAGGTAGAACCCTGTTGCTGGGTGAAACTCCCTATCCATGTTTTATGCTATGTTCTTCATCTCTTTCGTATTTTCTCCAATGACCAAAGAAAAATTCCTATAGTCTGTACAGTATTTGTGTTCACTGCTTCCAAAAGTCCATAATCTACAAAGATCTTGGATCTGACGCTTGTAGGAGTGAGCAAACTGGGCAGACTGCAGTGGGTCTTGGGCCTTTTCATTCTTAGCTGTAGTCCATTTCGCTGTCACTGACAGTAAGGTCTCCATTGTCTCAGAGAGTTTTGAAACTGAGTAAGTGACTGGATGAGGGTGAGTAAGTGCACTCAGGAGTGTAGTGTTGGAGTGGATGAGGCTCTTCTTCTATGGCTGTGGTTTTGCCTTAATCTGGCCTGACGTTTGTCTCTTCCTACTCTTCCTGGGAAAGCTCTCCTTAAATCAGACACACCGTTGTGAAAATGATCCAAGGGAACGCAGGGAAGGGGGAACAGACGGCCACATCTTCACTAATAGATACTGTGCCCTGCATCCTCTGACTGCAGAACAATACAGGACTGGATCTATGAGATGCACTATTTGACATTCCTTGCATGTTTTGTTGCAGGTGATGAGTGTCATGGTTATTTCACTTACTTGCTACCGGAATATGAATTCAAATGAGTTGGGAATCTTTTGATATATCATTTTTTATTGACAAGCACAGTAACCCATTTTTTTTACATTTTCAGATGAATTGATGGAGCTTGGAAAACATAAACTTGTCAATGAACCACAGCACAGAACATAAATACATGTTTTAAATCCACTGAGATGTGGGGGAATACACAGGGGATGCAAAAACAATCAAATAGGCTGTAGAGCAATTAATACTGCGTTACATGAATTTACTGGACGTGAGGATTAATGACTCAAGGTCACACAAAGTACCTAGAATGAATACGCTTTGGCACTACCAGTGCATGACTATAAAATCAAAATCATTGCAGGACATCACAAACCCATTGTTATAAAGGCATTGGGATATTACATTCATTGACAATATAATGTTGACAACAATCTTACCCATACACATCTGTATCATAAGGCATTCATAATCTATATTTTATTTCAACAATTCCCACAACTGCATATATAAATCTTGACATTATAGCCTGTTGGGCTGCAATGATTATTATTATTATATATATTTTTTTTATCTCCGGTACTTTTGTATACTTTTTAGCCAGTAGGTCTGAAAGTAGTGGCTCACGAGCCAAAAGGGATCCCTGAAAATGGTGTACTACGTCACATATATGCAGATATGGGCACCACTTCATTGCTCTCTCTCTCTCTCTCGCTCCGCTGTGTGTGCATCTTGCTAGCTGTCACTCAAATGGCGAGGGGCTCAAGCTCATTGGTTGAAATTGCTAGGGGGCTAGCAATGTGGGGAAAATGTAGGGAAAATGGCGCTGCACACCTTCCAGAAAACAGTCACTTTTAAACTAGGGGATTTCGTGGCTAATTCGTGGCTAATTGAGGTAAAAGCTCATAGATTATGCATGTATGAACTACACATTGACACATCCAGCCCAAAGCGGGAGGTTTAAAAACTACTTAGTCGTCGTTAAAGTTCCGGCGCATGTTTTTAATACAGTCCCTTTGATGCCTACATAAGCAGCTATTGGGAAAAATCCTCCTTTGAAGTTGTTTCCCAAGTATTGGTCGTCTTAGAGATCCCGGGAGAATTCTCTTACTTTCTAGAGAGTCTGTTACAAGAAATCCATTTCTGTGTGCAGATAAAAAAATGTGGGTCGGTGTCTTTGAGCAAGTTGGTTAGATTGGGGTCAGCATGAAGTATAGATAAAGATTGACATACCGTATGTAGCTAGCTATATGTATTTTACAGGATTTTTTTATTGCATACCTGTTTTATACTATGCAGGGGTACTATTACTATTACAGGGTCTGAGTCACTGGCTTACTGGTGCTCTTTCATGCCGTCCCTAGGAGGGGTGCGTCACTTGAGTGGGTTGAGTCACTGATGTGATCTCCCTGTCTGGGTTGGCGCCCCCCTCCCCTTGGGTTGTGCCGTGGCGGAGATCTTTGTGGGCTGTACTCGGCCTTGTCTCAGGATGGTAAGTTGGTGGTTGAAGATATCCCTCTAGTGGTGTGGGGGCTGTGCTTTGGCAAAGTGGGTGGGGTTATATCCTTCCTGTTTGGCCCTGTCCGGGGGTATCATCGGATGGGGCCACAGTGTCTCCTGACCCCTCCTGTCTCACCCTCCAGTATTTATGCTGCAGTAGTTTATGTGTCGGGGGGCTAGGGTCAGTTTGTTATATCTGGAGTACTTCTCCTGTCTTATCCGGTGTCCTGTGTGAATTTAAGTATGCTCTCTCTAATTCTCTCTTTCTCTCTTTCTTTCTCTCTCTCGGAGGACCTGAGCCCTAGGACCATGCCTCAGGACTACCTGGCATGATGACTCCTTGCTGTCCCCAGTCCACCTGGCCGTGCTGCTGCTCCAGTTTCAACTGTTCTGCCTGCGGCTATGGAATCCTGACCTGTTCACTGGAAGTGCTACCTTTCCCAGACCTGCTGTTTTCAACTCTCTAGAGACAGCAGGAGTGGTAGAGATACTTTTAATGTTTGGCTATGAAAAGCCAACTGACATTTACTCCTGACTTGCTGCACCCTCGACAACTACTGTGATTATTATTATTTGACGATGCTGGTCATTTATGAACATTTGAACATCTTGGCCATGTTCTGTTATAATCTCCACCCGGCACAGCCAGAAGAGGACTGGCCACCCCTCATAGCCTGGTTCCTCTCTAGGTTTCTTCCTAGGTTATGGCCTTTCTGGGGAGTTTTTCCTAGCCACCGTATTGCTACACCTGCATTGCTTGCTGTTTGGTGTTTTAGGCTGGGTTTCTGTACAGCACTTTCAGATATCAGCTGATGTACGAAGGGCTATATAAATACATTTGATTTGATTTGATGGGCTTTCCCCATGGAGAGCAAAGAGTCAGAGAGGCTGACTTCCGTGAAACTCTCTCCCTCTTTGCTCCCCCCTCTCTCCCTCTCTCTCTCCGTCCCTGGAGGATGTAGCTCACTGAGATTTACATGTTTGAGATGGAGGTCTCAGAGTGTGTATGCTTTGTGATGCGTTCAGGCCAAGAAGCTCCTCTGTCTCATCTCAATTCTGCTCTCAAACACTCCCTAGGCTTTGTGCTCACTGAGGTTTCTTCATGATAAGCATGTTGCTATGGCCTCACCACAAACTACTGTATTCCTTAGTAGTTACCCTCCAGTGTTTACTACTTTTGGATTGTGACGTCACACCAGACATGAGTATTGCAAAATATTGCAGTATTAGTGGTAATTCCCTGATTTATCTAGCATAGTCTTTTTAAAATACATTTTCATACTAGTTCAGTATAGACATACTGTAAAAGCTGTATGCTTCAAGAGGCAATTCAAGAGCCTACAAAAACTGTTGTAAGGACTTTCAGTAATGCTTGGATAAACTTGTCACACCAGCAAATGTGGACTCCACTGATAATCTAGAACTTTATTGTGAAAGTATTGACTAAGACGGTTCTCTACTGTGTGAGTAGAAAGATCTCTTTATTACAAAACAATGTTCTCCAAAAACCAGGCTTCTCAAAGTTTCTGAAGGTAGGATTTCTAAAAATGTCCTCCCCTTCTCCTTTATGAGCAGCATTATTTGACAGACTCTAGCACTTAATTGCAAGTCACAATCCTGCTGTTTAACCGCCGGTTATTAAACACGTCGTTATCACTTCAGTGATGCTGTCTGCTTCCTCTCCTCTAGTCCTAATCTTTGTCTTTTGAGTGAAAATGCTTTAAAAAAACAAACAATCACAGCGGTTCTAGCAAGCAGTGAAGGCAGCAACCCCTCTGGTGTCTGTTGTTGATATTTTCTATGGCATGGCGTTCGGAGGTGCCACAATTTCATCCTGTTGAGTGAGCAGTGGATATATGTTGCACGCGTTCCTGAGCTGAACGAGCAGCGGGCACCGGCCGATCGGACTGTTTGAAGGAATCCATTAAAACAGGACAGATATCCCCTCCTGGGAGTGTATTGTTTCAACAACCTTCCACCATCATTCTACCCCTCTGACATAGAGAAATGAAAGAGACAACAGCAAAAACAAAACTGAAATACGTTTTTCAAATGGCCTCTTGTCGCTGGAAAGTTCTGATTCATTTAGAACCGCTATCATTTATCAGTCAAATATGACCGTTGTATAATAAATGGAGTGTCAGTTTTCATGCTGAATATGGTTGGCGGGAACACTGGCTATGTGTGAGTGACATGGGAATAGGAACAAGAGGGGAGAGGAGAACTGAACAACAGTAACCGACAGCTAGTTTACTGTCACACTTCTCTGTTAATTCTTGATGAAATGTTAACCTTTTACATCGCTGATCAGTGAATTAACCCTATCACTCCCGAGACCACAGCAAAAAAAAATCAGCTTTTCATTTATCTGACTTTCATTTATCTGCATGACCTGCCCTTATATTTATTTTATTTTCAAGACAACCAGGGCTACAAGTAGAACACAAATGAATTTGACATAAACAGTTGCATTCATGAGTTTTATTGACAAATGTCCAGAAATAAAGGTCAGCCAAAGCTGTAAAAATGTAGAGAAAAGTACAGAAATAGGTTGCTCAGTGAGAAATTAATATTCAACTAGTCAGTGACAACTGTGTGGAGTTGATAGTTTGTGACAGCAACTATGTGAGCTTATTACAGTACTATAGACATGATCTATGATCTATGTAGAAGAGCCCCTTACCTTCTAAAAACTCATGTGGCTTGTGAGCATCATAGAGCAAAACATGTCTCAGTTTTTTTTAAATGGTTTGTAGCTCAAACCATTCAGACTCCACAGGCGTTTTTGTAAAAAGAGGCCCTTTTGAGATCCTTCCTTGTTTCACAAGCACGCTCAAGCTCAGCCCCTGTTAATTATGATTATTATTAGTAATTTTTTAAAATCATTTATCAGACGTTTTTATCCAGAGCGATTTACAGGAGCAATTAAGGTTAAGTGCCTTGCTCAAGTGCACATCGACAGAGTTTTCATCTAGTCGGCTCAGGGATTCGAACCAGCAACCTTTTGGTTACTGGCCCAACGCTCTTAACCCCTAGGCAATATTTTTAAAGGGGTTAGAAGTCCACCACGGTGGGACTCATTAGGCAAATCCACTCACTGACTGAAGTATTTTGTGAAGGTGTTAATAACGAGGCAGTGATTGCTTCCATCTGATAATTTGACATGACATTTCTATGAATGATGAATCCAATTGAGCCCACAAATCCCCTCCTTATGTTTTCTGCTTTACCTGGCGCGCAACAAGAGAACAGAAGAATACTTAACTGCTCAAGACAGGAAGGTTGAATAGCAAACACCCGGCCTCTCATTATTACATTTTTTTGTCTCCAATTCTGTTTAACAGCTGAAAAACAAAGCATAAGCCATGTCTAGACATGATGACTAATTGTTCTACTGGTACATTTTCAAAAATCCCCTTATTATCTATAATTTATGCCTTGCAATTTCAATCTGTGAGAATAGGCACCTTTTCATGCCACACCATACACAGTGCCTAATATGAAGGCCCTTTTGTGTTTGAGCAAAGCGGCATTTTGATGTCTACACTGCCATCCTTAGCTGACAAATCCACAACCTATTCATTTGAATACACAGACCACTGCTCTGAGCTTCCATTTTTGCATTTCAGAGAAGACTGAGCAAAATGTCTCGCACCGATGGAAATAATGGCAGGTGTTATGCTTCCTGTGGATACTGAAATAGCTCGTGTGTTTGTGATTATTGCTCTGTATTTTAGAACGCTGAAGTGACAAGTTCAAGCGGGGCCGTCTGCATCGCAGAAAAGCTGTCGGAATTACGCCAGTGCAAATGCCTCAAACGCGCACACACACCTCCCCTCTCAAAGTACCAGACTCAAATCGTATTAGGCTACGTCAGAGGAGACAGAGTGGGGCTGCTAGGGGCCCGAGGTCCTCCACTGACTATTTTAGCCTGGGCTGGCTGGGACCTTGTCTTTTGCCTGTCACTGGACTCTGGTCTCAGGCACTTGTATTGGTCCATTACTGTCAACCAGAAATATGGCAGTAATGGAGGTATTCTACTCTGCCACAATAACCAGGAAATAGGGGACACTGTGCCCCCATAACTGTCACTAGGAATATACAGTATATTCTATTCCGCCCAGATACACCATCACTTGGAAAGGGCAAAACGTTCCAAACAGTGTCACTCACAACAGCTATGTCGGAAACAAAATGCATTTGACTCCTGCTCTAACCCTATCAAATGACACCCTTTCAAATGACAACCATTGTTCAGATATAAAAACAGGTGTTAAAGAACCCTTCCACCCAAGTCCAATACTGGGCCTGCTCATCAGATATTACTGTTTTACTGCTGAGCAGGAAGACCCTGGGCACAGTAGGCTAAATCAGAGCCTCCAAGGTGATATAAATGCGCCCGTCAGCCCCGAACAAACCACCCATTTAAACCGAATGGACAGGCATGACTACCCAAGCCCCCTCTTCATCTATGAAGACAAGGACCACTGTCAGAGCAGGTGATGAGGTGATCTCTCTCCTACAGAACCTCCAAAGGAGAAAGATAGAGAGACAGGAGAGAGAGAGAGAGAGAATATCATCTGAGGTGTTGATAATGACACCACGTGATGGAGCCAAGGCAGATCAATTTGTGGGTGTGTAAGAAAAACAATCACCTCCTTAACTGTCCCCATCAACCACAGACATAAACCACGGTCCCTTTCTCAGGACGATGATCATGTCATCATGAGCATTGCACTGTGTGCCCAGCCACCATGGAGACCATCTGTGCCTGTCCGCTTTTTATACATTTCAATTCACGGCTTTCTGAAGTGCCATTAGGAAGATTTCCATCCAACCTTTTCATGCGGATGAATTACCTGACACATAAAAAGAAAGTCACCACAGTGGTGATGGGAACCGGAAATGTCGGTTCATATTCATAGATGTCGACAGACAATTTGTTCGTTCGACACGGCAAAATGTACTATGAGAGAAATTGCCGTGGAAACGCCTTTATTGGCAGATATTGCTAAAATGACCATAACATCAACAACAACAACAAATGTGGAGTCACGCAATGATGTGTTAAGTTGTAGGCCTACCTCCACGAGGAGGAAAGGCATGAAGAGTTTCAAGGCAGATTAAACATGTTATGATGAACGTCAGAGGACCGAACAGTTGCTTTGTGATCATGCTCATTTCCAATAGGCTAAATAGCGAGGGTAGGCAATTTTTTTTTTGTAAATGCTGGTGACATGATGATCGGTGCTTGGCTGCCAGTTATCAAATCAAACATTCTTGCTCTTATCCACATCTCATCATATAAACGGTCCACTTTATCAACAAACAGTTGTCTAGCGAGCAGAGTGAGCACATTTTTATCAAGCACAACAGCTTTTGTGACAACCGTCGGTAAAGTTGAACATGTTTTTATGCCGATTTGATGAGTATTTGCATTCAAATCTGTCCCCAAATGGATGGGAACCTAGCTAATGACAGTTCAAGAAGACGATTGGGTTAATGAAAAGGTCAATGAGATAAATAGACACGGTATCCTTGGCTACTGCTAACAACATGATTCATGTTTAACCATAAACAGACATCTACCACGACTCAGGGTAATTCACTAGCTAGGTGTGCTTGGGCATAACCTCTGCTCTTGTATATTCTAAAGAGCAACACTGTAGGTCTATGAATGTGCTGAAAGGAGGCTGGGATGGAAATGATAATTCCTCCCTCTCCGACTGTGAGTCTCATTCAGTGTGAGAAAGGCCGAAATGATTACCGACTTGCCTCGCTAGCTCTCTCTTTAATTACTGATATTGTGCAGATGCAAATTTTGGATGATGGAATGTGTAATTTAAATCAGATGAACTGCAAAGTTCTCGACAGGATGCTTGTTAAGGCGCTCCCTTTGTCTGGGAGGCAAATGTGTTGCAATCAATCCATAGTTTGGTGACAAGCCCTCTTGAAAGCCTAGGCAACTTTTTATTATATCCGTCTCCAGTATCTATTTACCGTGATATAGTATGTCTGGAAGGTGGGAATCATATTCTAATGGTAGTGGCTATGGTTGTGAAAATTCGTAATCTACAAAAAGCTCAGGTGGTAGGATCTGTAAAATAGTTGATACGTTTGTTTGATTTGCCCTCAGTAATGAGCACTCATCCAAATGTATATGAGGGTAATGAGGGCATACTGTGTGTGTGTGCATACAGGGTGTGTGTGTGTGTGCGTGCTCTGTCGATTGATATGTGAGCTCATTGCCACTCTGATCACTGGTTGCCGAGGCTCCAGGGCCACATCATTAATTAGAGCTGGTATAATCTGTGCCCCATGCTGAACTTTGCAGGGATTTCAGGGCTAGTGCAGCTGCCATCAAATTAATGTCAATGTATTTGTATGTAAATGAGCGTCTCCTATTTTTGTACTGCCCTCACAGACATCAGTGGCTCTAATGCTCATTTCTCTGCCATTCAAGAAGTGAAGCTACACTAATTGCATAATCCCTGACACAACTATTTTTGGTAAATACATAAGTAGAAACTGTATACAAAACATTGATTTAGCATGATACGAATATGGTTAAGGTTATTGATTGGCACAAGGACAGACTTTGACCATGACAACAGATGGTTCACAAGTCTACCTACTGCTAATGAATCCATCCAGATAATGTAGCTTGACGGTAGCTCTCGATGTGAGGGCCACCCCTCCCCTTCTCCTCTCCTCTGCTGGTCATGCCAGTGGGATCAATAGCAGCATGACGAATGTGATCTTTCCAGGGTTAATGAAACTGGAGGAATATTTCAAATGGTAAAAGGAGGAAAGGGACAGGCTGCATTTACCATGCATGTCAGCGTCCCCACTGAATAATCAATCTCTCCATCTCCTCTTCTCTATTTCTTCCCTCACCTCACTCCATCCTGACTGGGACACCTCTGCACACAACAGCATTGGACTTTTTTTGTTATGTCATATTATTGTATTTAAATATTAGTTCAAATGCATTGCCTGCAGTATGGTGCTAGGGGGTGATTCCAGGACTTGCTTTTACAGGTGCAGTGTGATCTGATTTTGTTATCTCTTTTTTTGTAATCAGCAGATGAGATGCTGTTGGCCGTCCGTCGCTGGTGAAAAAAATATAGATGACAGAGGTCATGTTTATTGCATGGCTGAGCTCACCGGCCCATCCGATCTGATTACTCAGCCCATCTCGCTTACTGACCTTTCATCTCCTCTGTACAGGGAGAACTCCTGCACCTCACCAGGCCAAACTCATTTACTGTTGCACTTTTATCCCACTCTCTCTCAAACTGCCAAACTGATCCGCTGCTGATATCCAAAGGGGAATATCAAGACAGCCGACAAGACGCCATGGGAAAACGCCCTCGGTTAGTCATCGTAGCTATTCATATTAATACATTATTATTAGCTTTTGTTTAGCTTTATAGATTGCCTGGCTAAGAGCTAGATTCAGACTTTTAGTGAGTCTGCAAAGCCTTGTCATTATCAATCTAATCTCTTTGCATGACTTGCAGAGTGGACCACTTTTCCATGACTGGGAGCTTGCAGAGTGCACTCATACTCTGTGACATTATGATTCATATTTGACTGGAACTGTCCCTGGACTCTTGTCTCTCCTTCCCCTGGAGGGGCCTGTATTGATGCATGAAGAGCACTAAGTTCAGCTTGTTTGATCTGCCCAGTCAAGGCTATACAATAGAGAACAGTTGCATCCCAATTCACCGGTCTCATCTATCTTTCACCCAATGTTGTTTGTCACATCCCCAGCAAAGCAGGCCAGTGATTATTTTTATTGCCTTATGTCACTGTAATAAATCATGGTGAGCAGTAAGAAAAAGTGTCTCTGTAATCACATTGATTTTGTATGGACACCTTTATAAGGGTATCACTATACACAGTATACACAAACTGTATTCATGTCAATAAATAAAGCACCTTATCACTGGCATCGCCAACCCTGGATAAAATAGGTTTTAAGCACGTTAGAGTGGTACACTCAACAAATAATGTCACTTTCAGACCGACAGGTTTCTTTCTCTACGTACACTACTAAACCCCTGTAAACAATGAGTGACATTCAGCTCTGACCTTTAAAGGCAGCCATTGTTACGGTAAAGTTTAGCATCAGCTGTTGACCGGCCGTGCTCTGCTCCAAACAATGTCTCTGGAGTTGTGACATTCAACAGTACAGAGCAGCTAACGCAGCTATGAACACTCTGACACTAGCGTGACATTTCCTCACACCAATACAAGCTGTCAGAAATAGCCCTCGTCTGCACACTGATGCCCATGGACAGCATTTGAACTCAAAACGCTTGAGCCGCAGGTGCATAATACTACGACAGAGAGTTAAACGCATGCATTGTGAAGAGTTAAAGATATTAACTACCTGTAAGGCCTACACTAATCCATCATGACTGGACTACCGATGTAATCTGCTCGAGAGTTCTTTTTCCAACAGGACCCTCCGTCGCAACGTCCCCTGAATCTGCTAGCCTGCTAGCCACGGCCCACTAGCTGTCTAGAGCATTTCGGACTGTTAGCTGAATAGGTCCATCGGCCAATTTCTTGGGCCACTATACCTATTTTGCCAATTGGACTGGGCAGCTTTACTACACGGAACCTTACTAATCCATTACGGCTGGTCTGCCGACGGAACCACACGAGGATGCTACAACAAACTTCTTCCGTCACGACGTCCTTCAAAGGCCCTACCGCTAGCTTGCTAGCCCTGGCCCGCTAGCTGTCTGAATTGCCGTTCTCCAGCCAGCTTACAGTTTTTTTCGATTGCTAAACGACAGTGGGCACAACTGGAGTCACATGTGCAAAACTCTAACTACAGTCTGCACTACCAACAGTCACCTGAGCTAAACAGTTCACATCACCTGCAAAACTCATTCCAAGCAACACAACTCTTAACACATGGCTCAAAACACGCTCAGTGCAGCCAAACACTATGCACAACCCTCACTGAGATAACACACACTGTCACTCAGAACACACTGAGAGTAAAAACACTAGCATCAAACACCAATACAGAAAATACAAACTTTTCATCTTTACAGTTTGAACAATTTCAGTGACTTCATACAAAGTAATATTTTCTTCAAAGAAAAGAGTGACATTCTTTCACATGATTTATTAACATTTTTAGAACATAACAATTCTTTAAGGTAAATGAAAATTAGCAGTTTGCTTCAATAGTCTGTAGTAATTTACGGAATTACAGTAATGAGAAAAAAAAGGTAGAAACTAAAAGTACATACTGTAATTCGAAATAATTATTGAGGGGCTAATCCTGCCTCTTTCTAGCATCAGGCCACAGGTTTTCTTCAACATCACATCTAATGTTTTCTCTTGCCATGCACCTGGGGAAGAACCTTCTGGAGTGCCTTATCCATCCCTGGCAGTCCTCTGGACTCGTGTCCTCACATCCGGCACGCATGGCTTCCAAAAGAGACATTTGGTCATGTGGGTGGTGACCAAACACTTTCCACCTCCAGGCAGAGAAAAACTCCTCTATTGGGTTGAGGAAGGGTGAATATGCAGGCAGGTACAAAACCATAAATCTGGGATGTGCTGCAAACCAATCTGTGACAGCTGCAGAGTGGTGAAAAGCAACGTTATCGCAAACTATGACAAAAACTTGGGGGTTTCTTACTGGCTCCCCCTGTTCTGCTGGCACTAGCTGAGCATAGAGCTGTTCTAGGAAAGCAATAAGCCTTTCTGTGTTGTATGAGCCAATGAGTGGTGTGTTGAGAAGCAAACCATCATTGGCCATTGCAGCACACATGGTGATATTTCCCCCCCTTTGGCCTGGAACCTCCACAGTGGCCCTTTGACCTATAACATTCCTTCTTCTGCGCCGTGTTTTGGCAAGGTTAAATCCAGCTTCATCGATAAATACAAATTAATGTGGTCTTTCCAGTGCTTCCACCTCCATTACTCTCTGAAAAACAGTAAGTGCACAGTTTTACTGTAGAAATGCTAGTGTTTTTTTTTACTGTAAATATTTTGTATAGCTGTGTACGTAACCTCAGACGTCTTACCTGGACATATTGGTATCTTTGCTCTTTTACCCGTTCACTGTTTCTCTCGAATGGTACAGTGTATAACTGTTTCATTGTAACTTGTTGTTTCTTTAGGACTCGAGCAATAGTTGTTGTGCTGACAGAATTAACATTTTCAAATATATCATTATCAGCCAGCACTCTATCTTGAATCTCCCACAGTTTTATTGCATTGTTGACAACAACCATGTCAACAATAGCATTTTCCTGCGCATCTGAAAATATTTTTCCTCTTCCCCCTGTTGGGGGCAGCCTTTGGGTCCTGTTGTAAAAATATATTTTACAGTCAAACTTACTGTAATATATATCTGTGTAAATATTCTATAATTGCAATACAAAATAGATTCCTGTAATGTTTTAATTTACTGTAAGGATGTAACTCTCACCTGTTTGCATGATGGAAAATTCGCATTACAGATGCCACTGTGGATCTTTGCAGATTGGGTTGCACCCTCAACCCTGCCTCTCTCAATGAGAGACCATGGTTCACGACATGGTCTATAAGTGTAGCCCTTATTTCATCTGACATAACAGCTCTTTGTCTTCTTTGTCTTCCTCCACGCATCCGCCCTCTCCCTGCCACCCTTCTCCCTCCACGAACCCATCTTCCTTGTTCCATTTCCAAAATGAGTCTTTCTGAGCTCTACCTATATATACTGTAATATGTGTGTGTGTTCACTAACAAGTCTAAAACAAGACACCTGCTTAGCCTTTCAGCTGAAATTGCAATCAGCAGTGTTTGAAAGGCACAAGGCTGAAATCTATTCCGTTTTGAATGTGTGGTTCACAGTTTTGACAGCAGTGTGTTAGCATTTGAACAAAGTGCTGTAAATCCACAGTGTTGTGCAGGTTGTGGTTAAAGTCATGGGATAAGTGTGTAGAGTTTTGAAAACTGTGTTCAAGCAATGAAAAACGAACTAGAGTTTGGTCCACATGAACTGCTGCTGTGCAGACTGTAGTTAGAGTTTTGCACGTGACTCCAGTTGTGTCCACTGTCGTTTAGCAATCGAAAAAAACTGTAACTACTCACTGGACCCCTATGATCAGTCAGCTACGCATGCCTCTCCCTAATGTCAATATGCCTTGTCCATTGCTGTTCTGGTTGGTGATTATTGTCTTATTTCACTGTAGAGCCTCTAGCCCTGCTCAATATGCCTTAGCTAACCCTTCAGTTCCACCTACCACACATGCGGTTACATCACCTGGTTTAAATTATGTTTCTAGAGTCAATATCTCTCTCATCGTCACTATTTGCCTAGGTTTACCTCCACTGTATTCACATCCTACCATACCTTTGTCTGTACATTATGCCTTGAATCTATTCTATCGTGCCCAGAAACCTGCTCCTTTTACTCTCTGTTCCGAACGTACTAGACGACCAGTTCTTATAGCCTTTAGCCATACCCTTATCCTACTCCTCCTCTGTTCCTCTGGTGATGTAGAGGTTAATCCAGGTCCAGCAGTGACTAGCTCCACTCCCATTCCCCAGGCGCTCTCATTTGTTGACTTCTGTAATCGTAAAAGCCTTGGTTTCATGCATATTAACATTAGAAGCCTCCTCCCCAAGTTTGTTTAATTCACTGCCTTAGCACACTCTGCCAACCCGGATGTCCTAGCCAAGTCTGGATCCTAGCTCAGGAAGACCACCAAAAACCCTGAAATTTCCATCCCTAACTATAGCATTTTACGACAAGATATAACTGCCAAAGTGGGCAGAGTGGCAATCTACTGCAGAGATAGCCTGCAGAGTTCTGTCATACTATCCAGGTCTGTGCCCAAACAATTTGAGCTTCTACTTCTAAAAATCCACCCTTCCAGAAACAAGTCTCTCACCGTTGCCGCTTGCTATAGACCACCCTCTGCCCCCGCCTGCGTCTTGGACACCATATGTTAATTGATTGCCTCCCATCTATCTTCAGAGCTCATGCTGCTAGGTGACCTAAACTGGAACATGATTAACACCCTGGCCATCCTACAATCTAAACTCGATGCCCTCAATCTCACACAAATTAGCAATGAACCTACCAGGTACAACCCCAAATCCGTAAACACGGTCACCCTCATAGATATCATCCTAACCAACTTGCCCTCAAAATACACCTCTGCTGTCTTCAACCAAGATCTCAGCGATCACTGCCTCATTGCCTGCATCCGTAATGGGTCTGCGGTCAAATGACTACCCCTCATCAAACTGTCAAACGCTCCCTAAAACACTTCCTGTTATTCTTTAAAAGTGCCTCCCTCACCATCTTAAACAAGCATGCCCCATTCAAAAAATGTAGAACCAGGAACAGATATAGCCCTTGGTTCACTCCAGACCTGTCTGCCCTTGACCAGCACAAAAATATCCTGTGGGGTACTGAATTAGCATCAAATAGCCCCCGTGTTATGCAACTTTTCAGGGAAGTTAAAAACCAATATGCACAAGCAGTTAGGAAAGCTAAGGCTAGCTTTTTCAAACAGAAATTTGCATCCTGTAGCACAAACTCCAAAACGTTCTGGGACACTGTAAAGTCCATGGAGAATAAGAGCACCTCCTCCCAGCTGCCCACTGCACTGAGGCTAGGAAACACTGTCACCACCAATAAATCCACGATAATTGAGAATTTCAATAATCATTTTTCTACGGCTGGCCATGCTTTCCACCTGCCTACCCCTACCCCGGTCAACTGCCCTGCACCCCCCACAGCAACTCGCCCAAGCCTCCCCATTTCTCCTTCACCCATATCCAGATAGCTGATGTTCTGAAAGAGCTGCAAAGTCTGGATCCATACAAATCGGCCTGACCCTCTCTACAAATCAGCCGGACCCCCCAATCTGGACCCTCTCTTTCTGGAATGATCTGCCGAAATTGCTGCAACCCCTATTACTAGCCTGTTCAACCTCTCTTTCATATCATCTAAGATCCCCAAAGATTGGAAAGCTGCCGCGGTCCACTCTTCAAAGGGGGTGACACTCTAGACCCAAACTGCTACAGACCTATATCTATCATACCTTGCCTTTCTAAGGTCTTCGAAAGCCAAGTTAACAAACAGATCACCGACCATTTCGAATCCCACCGTACCTTTTCCGCTATGCAATCTGGCTTCCGAGCTGGTAATGGGTGCACCTCAGCCACGCTCAAGGTCCTAAACGATATCATAACTGCCATCGATAAGAGACAATACTGTGCAGCCGTATTCATTGACCTGGCCAAGGCTTTCGACTCTGTCAATCACCACATTCTTATCGGCAGACTCAGCAGCCTTGGTTTCTCAAATGACTAAATCGCCTGGTTCACCAACTACTTCTCTGATAGAGTTCAGTGTGTCAAATTGGAGGGCCTGTTGTCCGGACCTCTGGCAGTCTCTATGGGGGTGCCACAGGGTTCAATTCTCGGGCCTACTCTCTTCTCTGTATACATCAATGATGTTGCTCTTGCTGCTGGTGATTCTCTGATCCACCTCTATGCAGACTACACCATTCTGTTTTCCCTGGCCTTTCTTTGGACACTGTGCTAACTAACCTCCAGACGAGCTTCAATGCCATACAACTCTCCTTCCGTGGCCTCCAACTGCTCTTAAATGCAAGCAAAACTAAATGCATGCTCTTCAACCGATCGCTGCCCACACCTGCCCGCCCGTCCAGCATCACTACTCTGGACGGTTCTGACCTAGAATATGTGGACAATTACAAATACCTAGGCATCTGGTTAGACTGTAAACTCTCCTTCCAGACCCACATTAAGCATCTCCATTCCAAAATTAAATCTAGAATTGGCTTCCTATTTCGCAACAAAGCATCCTTCCCTCATGCTGCCAAACATACCCTCGTAAAACTGACTATTCTACCAATCCTCGACTTCGGTGATGTCATTTACAAAATAACACTCTACTCAACAAATTGGATGCAGTCTATCACAGTGCCATCCATTTCGTCACCAAAGCCCAATATACTACCCACCACTGCGACCTGTACGCTCTCGTTGGCTGGCCCTCGCTTCATACTCATCGCCAAACCCACTGGCTCCAGGTCATCTACAAGTCTTTGCTAGGTAAAGCCCCGCCTTATCTCAGTTCACTGGTCACCATAGCAGCACCCACCCGCAGCACGAGCTCCAGCAGGTATATTTCACTGGTCACCCCCAAAGCCAATTCCTCCTTTGGCCGCCTTTCCTTCCAGTTCTCTGCTGCCAATGACTGGAACAAACTGCAAAAATCGCTGAAACTGGAGACTCTGATCTCCCTCACTAACTTCAAGCACCAGCTGTCAGAGCAGCTCACAGATCATTGCACCTGTACATAGCCCATCTGTAAATACAGTGCCTTGCGAAAGTATTTGGCCCCCTTGAACTTTGCGACCTTTTGCCACATTTCAGGCTTCAAACATAAAGATATAAAACTGTATTTTTTTGTGAAGAATCAACAACAAGTGGGACACAATCATGAAGTGGAACGACATTTATTGGATATTTCAAACTTTTTTAACAAATCAAAAACTGAAAAATTGGGCGTGCAAAATTATTCAGCCCCCTTAAGTTAATACTTTGTAGCGCCACCTTTTGCTGCGATTACAACTGTAAGTCGCTTGGGGTATTGCACATCGAGAGACTGGCATTTTTTCCCATTCCTCCTTGCAAAACAGCTCGAGCTCAGTGAGGTTGGATGGAGAGCATTTGTGAACAGCAGTTTTCAGTTCTTTCCACAGATTCTCGATTGGATTCAGGTCTGGACTTTGACTTGGCCATTCTAACACCTAGATATGTTTATTTTTTAACCATTCCATTGTAGATTTTGCTTTATGTTTTGGATCATTGTCTTGTTGGAAGACAAATCTCCGTCCCAGTCTCAGGTCTTTTGCAGACTCCATCAGGTTTTCTTCCAGAATGGTCCTGTATTTGGCTCCATCCATCTTCCCATCAATTTTAACCATCTTCCCTGTCCCTGCTGAAGAAAAGCAGGCCCAAACCATGATGCTGCCACCACCATGTTTGACAGTGGGGATGGTGTGTTCAGCTGTGTTGCTTTTACGCCAAACATAACGTCTTGCATTGTTGCCAAAAAGTTCAATTTTGGTTTCATCTGACCAGAGCACCTTCTTCCACATGTTTGGTGTGTCTCCCAGGTGGCTTGTGGCAAACTTTAAACTACACTTTTTATGGATATTTTTAAGAAATGGCTTTCTTCTTGCCACTCTTCCATAAAGGCCAGATTTCTGCAATATTCGACTGATTGTTGTCCTATGGACAGAGTCTCCCACCTCAGCTGTAGATCTCTGCAGTTCATCCAGAGTGATCATGGGCCTCTTGGCTGCATCTCTGATCAGTCTTCTCCTTGTATGAGCTGAAAGTTTAGAGGGACGGCCAGGTCTTGGTAGATTTGCAGTGGTCTGATACTCCTTCCATTTCAATATTATCGCTTGCACAGTGCTCCTTGGGATGTTTAAAGCTTGGGAAATCTTTTTGTATCCAAATCCGGCTTTAAACTTCTTCACAACAGTATCTCGGACCTGCCTGGTGTGTTCCTTGTTCTTCATGATGCTCTCTGCGCTTTTGACGGACCTCTGAGACTATCACAGTGCAGGTGCATTTATACGGAGACTTGATTACACACAGGTGGATTGTATTTATCATCATTAGTCATTTAGGTCAACATTGGATCATTCAGAGATCCTCACTGAACTTCTGGAGAGAGTTTGCTGCACTGAAAGTAAAGGGGCTGAATAATTTTGCACGCCCAATTTTTCAGTTTATGATTTGTTAAAAAAGTTTGAAATATCCAATAAATGTCGTTCCACTTCATGATTGTGTCCCACTTGTTGTTGATTCTTCACAAAAAAATACAGTTTTATATCTTTATGTTTGAAGCCTGAAATGTGGCAAAAGGTCGCAAAGTTCAAGGGGGCCGAATACTTTCGCAAGGCACTGTAGCTCATCCAACTACCTCATCCCCATACTGTATTTATTTTGCTCCTTTGCACCCCAGTATCTCTACTTGCACATTCATCTCCGCACATCTTTCACTCCAGTGTTTAATTGCTATATCGTAATTACCTCGCCACTATGGCCTATTTGATTGCCTTACCTCCCTTATCTTACCTCATTTGCACACACTGTATATATACCTTTTTCCTACTGTATTATTGACTGTATGTTTGTTTATTCCATGTGTAACTCTGTGTTGTTGTATGTGTCGAACTGCTGTGCTTTATCTTGGCCAGGTCGCAGTTGTAAAGGAGAACTTGTTCTCAACTAGCCTACCTGTTTAAATTAAGGTGAAATAAAAAATAAAAAAACCACTATGCTCGGTACTAGCTTTGTTGCTAGTACGGAGCATGGTCTAAAAACATGACTGTTATTGGTTAGCCATAATCATCTGTCATTCATTACAGCCTGCGCAACATGTGAATCCCAATGAAGCACAGCTGAGACGAACGCAACACGACTAAATTATGTTTCAATGCTGACCATTACGAGGGCTGAGGTGATGAGAGCACTTGAGTCAGAATGAGAGGATCTATCCATTATTTGCGCAGCGGTCAGGCCCTTCTAATGATGTCTCCAGCTAGTGACCTTTCTCCGCGGGTGTCTGAGACGTGAGGAAGTGTCCCTGCTATCATGTTGCTGTGATGTATGGTGAGGAGCTGCTCTGACTTATTGCCCTTCACGCGCGTTACACAGTGCCTGTTAGTCAGGTACTGCTCCTTCATTTAACGGATGTATCCGAGTGACACTGGTACAACCCGGGCTCTCTAGCATCTCTTATTCTGCAAGTGCCAGCCTATTAATTATGACTGGGTTGCAGCTTGATTTCCTGTTTCATTGTTTTGGATGGATACTTGAGTGTTGGTTGGAAACCTAATGTTTGCAGGTGAGTGTGTGTGTGTGTGTGTGTTTATGTGTGTGTGCATGAGAGTGTGCGCGCTGTTATCAGTGTGTGTTCCTCTCTGTATTGCAGTTCAGGTCTGGGTTTCTTTGCCATTTCTCATTTATTTTTACTTTCAGTATTCTAACAGGACACATGGACCAGTGCATGTTGTGTGTTCTTTGGAAAGATGTCCTTCAACTGCAAAAGCAGAAGTTAAAAAACATATATTTTGTATAAATAGAAAGCAAAAGAGACCAGAGTTTTGACTAATTAAACAAGTGTTAAATGAGTGTTAACCTTTATCACTCACCTCAGTTGTACACCACCAAACATGTCTTGTTGGAAGCTCTTCATTACTACACTTCTGCCTGTGTCACCAAACCCTGACAGATACAACAGACAGCCGAACAAGGAGGTGTGGAATCTGGAATCTTTTGCAAAGAGGTAAAGAATATGAGGGTGCTGTGGCAGAGTGTTATTTGTGTGAAAGGGGAGTAATAAGAGCAAGTTGACCAGGGTGATTAATGCGCTATCGATCCACTCACCTCTCCTCTCTAAAGCGAGGAGTCTCCAAGCAATCTACAGGTCAATTTACAGTTCTCCTTCACAAGGTCTCCCAAAGGGTCAGAGTGCAACGGCTTGGATGACACAGAATGAAAACATGCAAAGCTGATTCCTTTGCCAGCCAGGTGCCACAGTCGTGCCTCTGCACCTTTCTAGTTCAGTCCTCCTCCACTGACCTGGGACCAGTGAGTGGAATAAACACTTTGGGAGTGTGGCCAATGCAGTGATTACAACTGATAGACACTTAGAGGGAGTTTGTTTGGCCGGGTTATCATTTACAGTTCACTCGTTGCCTTTGGTTCTCATTCTACCATTCTACTCTCTCATGGGCTCTATACAAATCTCTGTACAAACGCCTACAACTGCTTTTCAAACGGCAACAAACAATGATGTGGATCAACAGTGATGAAGTCGAAGTGTGACTGTGGACTAATACAATTATGAAACGTTAGATCATGGAGGCATTAGATTAGATGTGGAGAAATGGATAGGGCATATATAGCCAACCACTTAGCCACTATGTTGGGGACAGCAATGCTATTACAATCTTAAAAGACCAAGCAAAATGTTGCCTCGTGAATATCTACCAATTCAGAACCTGTGCCCATGACAAAGAATCTTTCTTCAAGAGTTGTTTCAAGTTTCCTGATTGGTCTCCCTATTATCTTGTCCTTTCCATCCAATTCCTTCTTCCACCTCTATCCAACGAAGAGAACGGAATGTATTATTTTCTCTCCGTCGTTCTGTTCTCTCTCAGACGGGACAAACTGTCAATCTAGGGGTTGACGTAAGCAGGGTTTAGGCAGAGGGACTACGAGAGTCTACCTCTTGCATTTTAATAAACACCAGCCCATTTCAAATTAAAGGGGAGGCAGCAATGGAATGGAAACTCAAGTTATGGAGTTTCTACCGCTGTTTAATGCACTTTTGGATCAATAAACAATTGTAAATTGTTATAGTCAGCAAAGACGTGGTTGTAAAATACTAAGTTAAGATGGCATCCAATGACCTATACTATTCTGTGAGTTGGTTGCCCATCAATATGTCTGATGTAATGGTGTGCGGTGTTGAGTTGTTATTCCCAAACCAACCGGCTCCACACACATGCAAGGTGAACAGTATACCGCACCAACATAGGCATTAGCAACCATTTGAAATACAAGTACAAAATAAATAAATAAATAATAAAATTGTGAATCTGCTAAGAAAAGGTTTGGCATGGTAGTGTCGCACAGCAGCTGAGGGTGTGCCTTAATTACCACAATCAGTGTAATGATAACTAATTAGCCAATTCAAATGAGTTCCTGTAATTTAAAGTCTATCATTGAGATGAACTATTAGAGTCATCATTACCGTAAAGGTTGCTGTTGTCATTTCTAAAAGGTAATCTAAGCGCCATCTCCAGCAGATGCAGCAGTGTTGGCCGATGAGATTTTTCACATCATTTAAATAAACAGCTCATTACACTGAAACTAATTGATTTAGCACAACGGAATTATGGGACGCACCAACAGGGGACAAAGGACACTGACAGACAATCAAACCTAGACTGAATGTTCAATTTTATTTAACACATGGAGATCAAAGATAAAGAAATAAAAGTCAAACTCATTTTAAAACCTCACTTCAAGTGCTTATCGGGTAAACATTTTGTGGCACTGATTTCTATCTCTTCTATCGACCTCTGCCCTACGTAGATGGTAAACAGTATATAATATTTAACAGTCGTGTTGGAGCAACCAAAGGCTTTAACGATCTCATTCATTATTCAGAGGCGTTCGTATCAGATGGTTCAGCTGAAAGAGAGAGAGATGGGCTGTTTACTAAGACTTGTGACAACAACACGCTGCCTCTCCACGGTCACTATCAAGCCTCTCAATGAGGAGATTGGACCCACAACATAGATACACTTGGTAAGCGACACTTGTAGCACGTACACAGACCATACACCTCCCATTACGGTTAGGAGCTTATGATCTGTAATGCATTGACGAGTAGAAGTGGAATTAAAAGGTGTGAACAAACAGTCATCATATTGTCTAGTGGAGGTATTAGTAGGGGCTGTATCGGATAGGAGAGGTCAGTAGGTTTACAGGTAAATATCATTATGCCCTTAAGGTTGGATTAATATAGAGAATGATCAGAACATTTCAAGAAGATCCATGAAGATGTAAATAGACAAGCAAGTACGTCAATCAAGAAGTTAATTACCATGTATTTCATAACATTCTCAATCCGTTAAATAACATGGCATACATACATTATATGCCACTGTACATCTTTAAATACGGCGAGAAATATCAGATCTTAGAGGTTAAAAAATACAAACATTTACAGAGAGCATACACAATATCAAATGTTAAACCCGTCTTGAGAATCCTTTACCTTGTTATAACCAGTCCCAGTGCAGCCTGGTGAGTGGAGACTATTGCGTGTCTTAGCACTGCTAGCTGACTCTCTGGGAGATATTGTTCATGTCTGTCAGTACCATTGTTCTGTAACTGCGCTCCAGACCCTCCATGTACTCAAGGTAATTACTCACTCTGAAGCCTTGGATGGGTTCCTCCTGATGGGAATCAAGGGGAGAGAAGAGAACACAACAACTCTGGTTAGGCTCCTAGTCCAGAGCTTAATGGGCTGTGTGTGCGTGTGTGTGTGGTAAGGAGGGTGGCATAGCAATATACAACCAACAACAACGTGGACTTAACAACCTGTAATAGTGCAGCCAGTATGTGGTATGACCTAACTTAACAACCCCAATTGGATCAAGGCCAAAATGCTAGGGACAAGAAGATAACATTTAATTTGGTCATTTGTACTGTTGGCAATTTACTTTAAGGTATTATAATTACTCTGAGTGACACATCCTTTATGGGGATTCTCAAGTTCACAGACAATGAAAATGAAAAACACTTGGTGTGCAGTGCAAGTGTATTCTGTTTGCTACCTACAGAACACAGCACCCAAAGGGCAGGTTGGCATTTATTGTCATGAATCTTGACCTGGAGGCAACTATGCAGAGTGGTCACTAGCTAGCACAGTCACAAAATCTTAAAATCTGATTTAAACCGAACCTTAACCATACTGCTAAGCCTAATCTGAACGCCTAACCCTAACCTTCAATCAAGATCAAAAAGCACATTTTACTTTTTCATGAACAACCCTGATCAAACAAGTGCAAAGCTAATTTCACATTCTTAAATTCATGCTTTAAATGATGTAGAGAGGTACAGGTACGAGGTCTTTGTGTCTGAGTACATTGCCAGACATAAGATAGACCTGTTATTTGCAGTATGTTCAGGAGTACATTCACTTAATCACCCTGTCAAAACATGAGAGTGCCGTCATGATAAATGTGAGATTAGCCTGAAGAACATCCTACATCCTGTTTTTTTCTCTGTAGACGCCAATCTTTGTATGAAAATCCATCAAAATGACCAAAGCAATTTCCCTTTATCACTTGTCACCCAGAAAAGAGCTGTAAACACCGTCAAACATGTGGAAATAGTGAACAGATAAGAATTCATACAGCAAGAAGGTATACCAACTGTACCGCAGCCTTGATCTTATTGTTACCGTGAGAGAGAAGTAAGTAGGGGAAGAAGTGGACATGTTGGAAGGCACTTTAGAAAATGTTTCGGAGCAGTTCTTTGGGTGATAAAACCTATGGCAGCATTGTGTAACGACAGGCATCTTCTTTAGAATTTTCACAAAGAAAGGCTTTATTTTCAGTTTTTCCATGTAACATCTGAGTCACTGACGATGCTTTTTCACTTTGTGTCTTCCACCGCATCAAGCTGCAGACTGACATCAAGAACAATTGTAACAAGTCATTTCCATTTCAATGTTTTATTGACATGAAATATAGACTCAGAAGGTGTAGATACGTGAAAACCCAACAAACCCATCCGAAGTCCGGCTTAAACCCTTCTCCTATTACTCAAAGTGTGAACCTCAATGAGCATATACAAGATGGCATGTTTCAAACTTTCCAAGTTGAACCGAGGACAGTGAAGCGACTGCGTAAGTGTGTTTCTGTCAAGCTGTATTTGCTACAAAAATGCATGCTACAATTCATCACAAGCATATCTCCAGATACAGCCATAACATGATCTTTTATTCAAACTACTGTCAGAGGCTGTTGATGGAGCGTGGACTCTGCTGTTATCTGCTGAAGACCCGATTCACTAACCCCAGGTAGACAAACACTCACCTTGAGGAAGACCTGCAGGTCCTGGGTCTGTGTGTGCTGCAGGATGTCCTGCTGCAGGTGTTTCAGCACAGCCACACACATGTACACCTGGTAGTCCGGCCCCATCACCACACAGGTGGACACGTAGTGGCAGATCTCAGACCAGTCCAGGTAGTTCCAGAAACACTGGCCTAGCCACTGCACACACATCTGGAAAAACATCCGCCCACACATTAAATCAATTATATAAAGAATGTAAACCATAAAATTAGATGGTTGAAGTGATGAAAATAAAGGGCTATGCTTTTTAAAAAATCTAATGAAAAGAGTATTAAGGCTTTGAGGCAATAGCTTTGTGGAGCATGCAGAGTGGTTGTAAGTCTACCATGTGCTTTAATAACTGGGGTTACATGAAAAATAACTGGACAGTCTGACTGACCATAATAAACTGACTTAACACTCTACCTAGGATACTGCAGCACACAGAGGACAAGAGGTAAAAAAAAGTTTTTTAAAAGAAACCTCCCTTTTTCAGGACCCTGTCTTTCAAAGATAACTTGTAAAAATCCAAATAATATCACAGGTCTTCATTGTAAAGGGTTTAAACACTGTTTCCCATGCTTGTTCAATGAACCATAAACCATTAATGAACATGTACCTGTGGAACGGTCGTTAAGACACTAACATCTTACAGACGGTAGGCAATTAAGGTCAAAGTTATGAAAACTTAGGACACTAAAGAGGCCTTTCTACTGACTCTGAAAAACACCAAAAGAAAGATGCCCAGGGTCCCTGCTCATCTGTGTGAACGTGCCTTAGGCATGCTGAAAGGAGGCATGAGGAGTGCAGATGTGGCCAGGGCAATAAATTGCAATGTCCGTACTGGGAGACGCTTAAGACAGCGATGGAGGTTCCGTCATGGTCTGGGGCGGTGTGTCACAGCATCATCGGACTGAGCTTGTTGTCATTGCAGGCAATCTCAACACTGTGGGTTACAGGGAAGACATCCTCCTCCATCATGTGGTACTCTTCCTGCTGGCTCATCCTGACATGACCCTCCAGCATGACAATGCCACCAGCCATACTGCTCGTTCTGTGCGGGATTTCCTGCAAGACAGGAATGTCAGTGTTCTGCCATGGCCAGCGAAGAGCCCGGATCTCAATCCCATTGAGCACGTCTGGGACCTGTTGGATCGGAGGGTGAGGGATAGGGCCAATCCCCCCAAAAATGTCCAGGAACTTGCAGGTGCCTTGGTGGAAGACTGGGGTAACATCTCACAGCAAGAACTGGCAAATCTGGTGCAGCTGGTGGTCACACCAGATACTGGCTGTTACTTTGATTTTGACCCCCCCTTTGTTCAAGGACACATTATTCAATTTCTGTTAGTCACATGTCTGTGGAACTTGTTCAGTTTATGTCTTAGTTGTTGAATCTTATGTTCATACAAATATTTACACACGTTAAGTTTGCTGAAAATAAACGCAATTGACAGTGAGAGGACGTTTTGTTTTTTGAGTTTATTTTCAATGCATAATGGATTACTATCAAGCTCATATAATGCACCAATAAAAACAATGACAAATCCTAATTGGTTTTCCTGTCAGAATTACCAGTACACTGGACACCCTTTACAGTTCTTTCTAACTGGGCCTCTAAGAGCATGTTGAGAATGCATTGTCTTCTCAAGTTATTTTCAATTACAGTATTTTGAAGGGAAAGAAGTGAATTCAACTTGAACTATTCAGTCAGACAGAGCTAACTCAAGTCCCAGCCTGTTCTGCTAGGCCCTCCACCTCTGCCCACCAACTCCACACTGCAATTTACTCTGTATGTTTACATTCTCTGAATATCTTTCCGAGCAACTTCAAAGGATGTGGCGTAGCTGCAGCTGGAATTTTAACGAGGCACCCAGGAGCACAATAATATCTTGCCCTTCCTGATGGAGGAATGAATCTGACCTTCATCCGATGGTCAGATTCATGACGTGATTCCTGATTTGTCATGTTTTCAAAACTCAACTTATTAGGGTATATTTTCATTTATGGCAAAGAATATACTGGATTTATATATAGAGCTGTGATTGGGAAACTGGGAGGAAGTGCATTCAATAGTTTGCACCCAATGACTTTGACTTAAAAGCTATATTATAAACTTTTTTTTTATTGTGAGAGACTCTTTGGCTTATAGTCCCTGTTGACACACATTACGTCTGAGATGACAGTCCGCCTGAAACACTGAGCCAAAAGGAGATGAGATCAAAAGGAAGATTTTTCAAGGTGAACTCTTTGTTTGAGGATGAAAGTTGACGTCAAGGGAATCAACTGTGGCAAGCCGAACAACAGAGGGATTCCGCAGCCTCAGTTCTGAACTTTTATATGGAGAATAAGTACTACTGTCACCTTGAGGAAAACGTATTATGCCGGTTCATGAAAACTCATTTTCTATCCCATTTTAATGGTCATAAACATGGTCAAAATAGTCCCTTAGGGTGTCCATTTCATTATAATAGCACCCTGACGAGTGAAACATTTGGACGAGTGAAAGGACGGAGGGTGATATTATACCTGGGAGGGGGTAAAACCAGACATCCTGAAGGCAGAGAAAACTAGAGGCACTTCAGTCTTCAGCAGCATCTCGACATAGTGTGCTGTGCATGAGTAGACCGGATGGATGCTAGACTGAGCAATCTCCATGGGCAGGTGAACCTAAAAGGCGAAGAGAAGTTCAGATTTACAACGCATAGTAACTAACTACAAAAGCCAAGCTCTGTAGGTTAATAGCTAAACTTGCCAAATGTGAACGCCAAATGCCACACAAACAGCAGACAGCGGATTGGTCTGATTTTCACTCCTTAATTTCCTCCAAACAGAATTGTCAGAGCCCAATGCTTTCGGAGAACGCAGTGTGCGTGCGTGCGTGTATGTATGTGTTTCACTGGGTACACTGTGTGAATTTGCTACTATCACTTAATCACTTGTCCCTCTGTTCTTCTAGGTATTGACAGCATCGGCCGCATAAAATTTACAGAGGATTGTGTCGCCACTGTTTAGTAATTCTCCCTCATCTGCGACATGGTGTGCTTACTCCCATCTGTCTGCATACATCCTGATTTGCATGCACTGCTGTTCGGATGGCAGAGCCATGAAGATTTGTAATCAGTTGTACAAACGCTTCCACCATTTCCGAGACATATTCTTACTGCTGAAGCACTATTAACGGCTGAGTATTCAACGTCATCAGCAGCCAGAGATGGCTGTTTCCAAATGTAAGTGGGGACATTGATAATGACTATTCCAGCATAATCTTATCATATCCACCATTTCCATCAAGAAAACACACAGTATTAAGAATCCCTAGTCTACACAGATACAAACGATAACATAACTCAAACGCGTATGATTTGGCTTGTGGTGCATAAATTGGGTGAGAATATTTAGCATTAAAATGCAACTCTAAAATGCATCTTTCCAATGTATGGCCATACAAATGACAGTATTTCATAAGAATCCAATTTTGCAGCAGGATTCATTACACGCTCCCACCAAATGAAAGACGTGTTTATCTCCTTACATACTTTTAACCGTCCTCTTCCTTGACTACTTCCAGAGCTGCCTGAAAATAGAAGGCAGGGAGAAACAAAGGGAGAGAGCAGGGAGAGAAAAGAGCTACGCTCTATCTGTCAGACTGGAGGCAACTTAGTATTCAGTCCCTTCCTGGAAGAACGAGGGGTGGGCTGCTGGACTCACCGATCCGTGGAGCCTGGCGGGCCAGAGGAAGGCTGATGTGAGCAGGGTGGAGAGGTGGAGGAGGAGGCGGAGTGCTCTCTCCATGTCTCCAGCCATGATGAGGAACACGGTGGAGGCGAACCAGTCATGACCGGGGTAGGCTCCCTGCAGAGTGTCTGGTGGGGGGGAGTTATGGAGAGGCTCTGACAGAGTGCAACATCTGGGCCTGTCTGACTGGACATCACCAGGGCCACTATAAAAACCACACCTAGAGCACCACAGGTCAGTCTCAGCAGGCAGGAGAGGGGTTAAAGATTGAGGGGCCCGAGGCTGGATGCAGTGGGCCTCCTCAATGTGATTGACAGACACATACTGTAGGGGAGTGGACGATGATGATGATAAACATAGACGTATGAATCTGAATTTAAAACAGAGCATAGTCATATGAGAGGCTCTTATCAGGGAATAAAGAGAGGAATCTCAGCAGAACTTCAAGTATCATTCAATTGACAAAAATGTAAGTTTCTGAAAGCCTCTTGAGGGTTCATGTTGCGTCCTTGAAAAAAGCAGGTGTAAAATATATTTTCTTCCTTCTGAGAGAAAACAATATATGATATCACTTTACTGACTCTGGAATAGTCAGCGGATGCTTAGTCAGTCCCATTGAGATTCGTATGGTTGTCAACATAGCTGATAAGGATACAAAGCTCCGACGTGAATTTCGCTCTCTGTTGAGATAGGAGCTCTTGGCAATGCTTCATCAAAAGACAGAGGTCCTGCTCAGAGTTATCCCTCAGTAAGTTCAGATGTCTCCCATACCTACAAACAAACAGACACAAATTCAAACATTCAGGATCTTACTGTAGATCACACTTTGACTCATCTATTTAACAAATGATGTGGTGTTCAATCAGAACAATTAGGGTTAATAGAAGGATATAATTAGCCTAAATTAGCCTTGTCTTAACGCTCATCTCTCATTAGCATATTGCCCAAAGAGTATGCAATATCTCATTTGAGTTCATAGAACGTTGACCTATTGTTCTAGAATGTCTGCAATAGTGCTGATCACCACATCATTCTGTAATAATCGTTTTTTTGTTATCTTTATTGGCCGTTGAGTACCTGCCCTCTCTGAGAAAATGGCTGGTGCCTACTGGGGAGATTGGAACAAAGCTGGGAGGTTCAGACTTTGAGGATGCAGATGGCGTTACCTGAGAGAGGCCCGAATCCCCAGCTGGTCCACAGACGACAGGCTGCCAGTCTTTATGCCGCTCCCCGACGCTATAAAACAGGCAATAAAGGAACTGGAAATTACCAGGGGTTTACTCACTAGCGCTCCCCAGCCATCAATAAAAATGTCAATTCAATGACTGTGGCAAAGCAAAGCGACTGTGCCTTTGACAATGCTCGCTCATTTGGCGAAATGACTCAAACCCTAATCTCGCATCAAGTGATACATTGCAGAGATGATCAGACGAGCGTTCTGTATTCATCATAGAAACCAACGCATGCTTTAATTGAGAAAATGGCCTTGATGAGTGTGAAGTAAACCTGCAGCTCTGTGGAAACTACTCTTCCCTCTTTATTAATATCAGTGCCACTCCCTGATTGAAATGACTATCTAATGGAGATGAATGGCTTCTCTCTCCCGTCTGCCATTGTTTCTTCTTGATAGATGAGCCCCTGAGAAAGGCCTGGGAGTGAGGTGAAGGAACTCCAGTAAATTATTCTCCACCAGATAATGGCAGCCCCTCGACATGAGCAAATCTGCGAGCCTGTTGTTAATGTCAATCACAAGCCATGACAGGAGAGGGGAAGAGAGCTAAACCGCACAGGCTATGACAACTGCTCCCCTGATGGACCATTTGGTGAAAGGAATAACTTCACGGAGGAAAGGACAAAAGGGGAAAACAGGGCATTGGAGTGTGTGTGTGTGCATGTGTGTCTGAGGGGGAGATGGAGAGTGTGAGGGAGAAATGGTTTTCTTGACTTTTCAAGTTTCTTTAGACTTTTTCTACGATTCACCCTCCTTTGTGAGCTACAGTACAGCCCAAGAGTTACAGCTCAGCTCTAATGAGCATGTCTCGCACAAAGAGACTCCAGTGTGTGTTTGAGTTAAGCAAGCGAAGCGGAGAAAGAACACTTCAAATCAAAATCAAATGTAATTTGTCACATGCGCCAAATACAACAGGAGTAGACTTTACAGTGAAATGCTTACTTTACAGTGTAGAGTTAAAAAGTAAGACACATATTTGCTAAATAAAAAAGGAAATAGTAACGCAATAAAAACAATAACGAGGCTGTACACAAGGAGTACCAGTACCGAGTCAATGTGCAGGGGTACGAGGTAGTTAAGGTAATACAGTATGTACATGTGGGTAGGGGTAAAAGTGACAGGGCAATCAGGATATATCATAAACAGAGTAGCAGCAGAGTGTGTGAAAGTGTCTATCTGTGAGTGTGTGTGTATGGCACCAATATGCATGTGTGTGTGTGTGTTTTGTGTGTGTGAGCGTATGTAGTGTGAGTGTGTGGGTAGAGTTTAGTGAGTGTGCATACAGCCAGTGCAATGGAGTCAGTGCAAAATAACTAAGATAAATAAATGATAATAAAGGGTCAATGTAAATAGTCCTGGTAGCCATTTGATTAATTGTTCATCAGTCTTAGGAGCTGTTCAGGTGCCTTTTGGTCACAGACTTGGAGCTCTGGTACCGCTTGCCATGTGGTAGCAGAGAGAAGAGTCTATGACTTGGGTGGCTTGAGTATTTTTAGGGCCTTCCTCTGACACTGCCTGGTATAAATTTCCTGAATAGCAGGGAGTTTGGCCCCAGTGAGGTACTGGGCCGTACTCACTACCCTCTGTAGCCCCTTGCGGTCAGATGCCGAGCAGTTGCCATACCAAGCGGTAATGCAGCCAGTCAAGATGCTCTCAGTGGTGCAGCTGTAGAACTTTCTGAGGATCTGTGGGCCCATGCCAAATCTTTTCAGGGGGAGGGGTGATGTTGTGCACTCTTCACGATTGTGTTGGTGAGTTTGGACCATAATAGGTCCTTAGTGAAGTGGACACTGAGGAACTTCTCGACCCACTCTACTACAGCCCCGTCGACGTGAATGGGGGCGTATCGGCACTCCGTTTCCTGTAGTCCACGATAAGCTCCTTTATCTTGCTGACGTTGAGGGAGAGGTTGTTGTCCTGGCACTACACTGCCAAGTCTCTGACCTCCTCCCTATAGGCTGTCTCATTGTCATCAGTGATCAAGCCTACCACCGTCGCGTTGTCGGCAAACTTAATGATGGTGTTGGAGTCGTGTGCGGCCACGCAGTCCTGGGTGAACAGGGATTACAGGAGGGAACTGAGCATGCACCCATTGGGGACCCCTGTGTTGAGGGTCAGCGTGGCAGATATGTTGTTGCCTACCCTAACCATCTGGTGGCGGCCCGTCAGGAAGTCCAGGATCCAGTTGCAGAGGGAGGTGTTCAGTCCTAGGTTCCTGAGCTTAGTGATGAGCTTGGAGGGCACTATGGTGTTGAACACTGAGCTGTAGTCAATGAACAGCATTCTCACATAGGTGTTCTTTTAAAACAGGTGGGAAATGGCAGTGTGGAGTGCAATAGAGATTGTGTCATCTGTGGATCTGTTGGGGCAGTATGCGAATTGGAGCGGGTCTGCAATGGTGGTGTTGATGTGAGCCATGACCAGCCTTTCAAAGCGTTTAATGGCTACAGATGTGAGTGCTATGAGGTGGTAGTCATTTAGACAGGTTACCTTGGCATTCTTAGGCACAGGGACTATGGTGGTTTGCTTGAAACATGTAGGTCAGGGCTGCCCAACCCTCTTCCTGGAGATCTACTGTCCTGTAGGTTTTCAGTCCAACCCTCTTCCTGGAGATCTACTGTCCTGTAGGTTTTCAGTCCAACCCTCTTCCTGGAGATCTACTGTCCTGTAGGTTTTCAGTCCAACCCTCTTCCTGGAGATCTACTGTCCTGTAGGTTTTCAGTCCAACCCTAATTTAGCATATCTGATTCAGCTAGTTAAGGTCATGTTGAGCAGCTAATTAGAATCTGGTGTGTTAATTTAGGGTTGGACTGAAAACCCACAGGACGGTAGATCTCCAGGTATGGGGTTGGGCAGTCCTGATGTAGATATTACAGACGGGGTCAGAGAGATGTTGAAAATGTCAGTGAAGACAGAGGTGCGCATGCTTTGAGTACTCGCCCTGGTAATCCCTCTGGGCCTGCGGCCTTGTGAATGTTAACCTGTTGAAAGCACTTAAAATTCTCTCACATCGGCTACGGAGAGTGTGATCATACAGTCGTCAGGGGACAGCATGGTTCAGTGTTTCTTGCCTTGAAGCGAGCATAGAAGGAATTTAGCTTATCTGGTAGGCTCACATCACAGGGCAACTCTCAGCTGGGTTTCCCTTTGTAATCTGTGATAGTTTGCAAGCCCTGCCACATTCATGGTATTGATCAGGACTAAAACCCAGAGGGCTCAATGAGAAACACTGACGCACCTCTGCATGTTACCAAGTCAACCATATACTATTAGACATTTATTAACAGAATTCTACAGGAACACATAACGGAACATATATAAGGGAAGGGGTCTCAAACAGTGATAAAGGCATGTTAGCCTAGGTTTGAGGAAACACTAAAACTAAGCTCCAAGAAAACATGAAAAAAAAAATTTCAAATCAGCACCAAAGCTTTAGAAATGACAGACCATCACTGACTGGTCTAAAGTTATTAGCTAGCTCCCATTAATAGATAATGGGCAGTGAGGTCTCATTGGACCCTGAAAATGTTGATGTGTGTTGATAGCATAATGAGGCTAAAAGAACACCAAAGCACTGAGGTTCCTTTGAGCTTCAAGGGAAAGTTAGTTAAATAACTAGTGATGAGATGGAGAGAATGTGCTCACTGAACAGTAAATAACCTGCCTTTGGATTTCTGGACAAAGAGCCAGATGTCATGATGGAGCACATTGCATGAGATAAATAATACATGGGAAATGATTATATCACTAGGGGGAGATGGAGAGTGAAAAACTAAAAAAACTATATTTGAGTTGGATTTAAAATGTTCCATTCTATATGAGTGGCGGATGGATGCTGATTTGTCCTGACATTAGATATCCACATACATTTGAAGTCGGAAGTTTACAAACACCTTAGCCAACTACATTTAAATTCAGTTTTTCACAATTCCTGACATTTAATCCTAGTAAGAATTCCCTGTTTTAGGTCAGTTAGGATCACCACTTTATTTTAAGAATGTGAAATGTCAGAATAATAGTAGAGAGTGATTCATTTCAGCTTTTATTTCTTTCATCACATTCCCAGTGGGTCAGAAGTGTACATACACTCAATTGATTAACTTTTTTTTTTACATACACTTTAAATTGATTAACTTGGGTCAAACATATCGGGTAGTCTTCCAAAAGCTTCCCACAATAAGTTTGGTGAATTTTGGCCCATTCCTCCTGACAGAGCTGGTGTAACTGAGTCAGGTTTGTAGGCCTCCTTGCTCGCACACACCTTTCCAGTTCTTCCCACAAATGTTCTATGGGATTGAGGTCAGGACTTTGTGATGGCCACTCCAATACCTTGACTTTGTTGTCCTTAAGCCATTTTGCCAGAACTTTGGAAGTATGCTTGGGGTCATTGTCCCTTTGGAAGACCCATTGGCGACCAAGCTTTAACTTCCTGGCTAATGTCTTGAGATGTTGCTTCAATATATCCACATAATTTTCCTACCTCATTATGCCATCTATTTTCTGAAGTGCACCAGTCCCTCCTGCAGCAAAGCACCCCCACAACATGATGCTGCCACCCCCGTGCTTCACGGTTGGGATGGTGTTCTTTGGCTTGCAAGCATCCCCGTTTTTCCTCCAAACATATTATGGCCAAACAGTTCTATTTTTGTTTCATCAGACCAGAGGACATTTCTCCAAAAAGTACAATCTTTGTCCCCATGTGCAGTTGCAAACCGTAGTCTGGCTTTTTTTATGGCAGTTTTGGAGCAGTGCTGAGAGGCCTTTCAGGTTATGTCGATATAGGACTCGTTTTACTGTGGATATAGATACATTTGCACCTGTTTCCTCCCACATCTTCACAAGGTCCTTTGCTGTTGTTCTGGGATTGATTTGCACTTTTTGCATCAAAGTACATTCATCTCTAGGAGACAGAACGCGTCTCCTTCCTGAGCGGTATGACGGCTGCGTGGTCCCATGGTGTTTATACTTGCGTACTATTGTTTGTACAGATGAACGTGGTACCTTCAGGCATTTGGAAATTGCTCCCAAGGATGAACCAGAATTGTGGAGGTCTACATTTGTTTTTCTGAGGTCTTGGCTGATTTCTTTTGATTTTCCCATGATGTCAAGCAAAGAAGCACTGAGTTTGAAGGTAGGCCTTGAAATACATCCACAGGTACACCTCCAATTGACTCAAATTATGTCAATTAGCCTATCAAGTAGCCTATCATCCTTCTAACCCACTGGAATACAGTGAATTAGTGAAAAGTGAAATAGTCTGTCTGTAAACAATTGTTGTAAAAATGACTTGGCAAAACCATAGTTTGTTAACATGACATTTGTGGAGTGGTTGAAAAACGAGTTTTAATGACTCCAACCTAAGTGTATGTAAACTTCCGACTACAACTGTAGATGAGGGACTCATCACTAATTAAAACAGTTAATTATAGATAACAAAACTGCGAATGTGACACCGATAGCAGCATTTTATCATTTGCTCTTTACTTTTGATTGATAAATGTGTCACCACTGGGAAAGCTTCAAGGCAAATTCCACAAAAATGCAAGATGAATCACTCACTCACAATGCCACACTCACCTATGTAGTCCGCAGGTGGGAAGAAACATTCTGATGGCAAAGCAGAAAGGTACGACACAGCCTTCTCCAGTAGATCAGCCAGGACTGGGGGCGGATACAGGAAACACATAGTGGGATTTAGGAACATCACAGATGCCTTTGAAAAAGCCATCTCTCTTCAATGATACATCACGCAAGTACAAATTGAGCTGCTTTTACTGTACACACAGCCGGGAAAATAGGAAGGTAATCAAGCATCTTGTTTATCTAATATATGAAGAGAGGAAGCTCTATGTAGACAATTTTTATAATTTAAGCTACATCAAAGGCCCTCGTCCTGGGCGCTTCTTTGTCTCTGAATTAAATAAGAAATCATGAAGTCTCTTACTCTGCACTCCGTGATCCCTTCACAAGAAATAATTCAAAATGTAACTACTTTAGATTGACATTCAGAGGAAGCAATTGAACACACAATGAATCATGACGGTTTCGATGATTAGCAACCAATGAATGACACGAACACCCTCAAAGACCGCAACAGTTGACACATGACAAGTATGGTCAATTACAAGTACAGTGAATGAAAATCTTATATGGGAAAGATAGTAATCTTAACAAATTGGTCATTGATACACTTGCAGTTATATGCAGATAGCTATTGGTTCTTCATTATCTAGTTGTCAGGACACTCAATATGGGTCTATCATTTCATCCACTGACAAATTGATCATCCACTGACAAACTGATCGTCCATTTATTCATGGGAACTTAACGGACTATCAAATGTTAACATACTGTGTCCTCCGTCTGTGGTTTGAATATAAAACACATGAGTTATAACCCAACTGAACTATCGTTCTCAAATACAGTGTGTAACGTATTGATTGTAGCATATCATGTAATGGCAAGAAATATTGATTCAGGGTTTTTATTGATAAACTATTCAGGGTCAGAAGTCTAGGTCTGGGTTTTTTCCCTTCTGACCATGTGACCTGACCAGGAATATCTCTGTATCGTATCTCGGGCCCAGAGGTGTTCCTGGTTAGACCATGTTGTCTAGAAAAACGTATTGCCCTACACATAACATCATTGTATATCACCCACCGTTCCCTGAGACAATGTTGGACTTGGTGGTCATGACTTTGCAGTACTGTCTCCTACAGGTATCCATCCAGCTCCCATCCCTCTCCGTGTTCTTGGTGGAGGCCAGGAAGGCACTTATCTCACAGTCTACAGACAAAACAAAAAGACATTGCTCACTCCGACTACCAAATGCATTTATTCACATTCTTATTAACTTCCAGGAGAGACTTTTGCCTCCATTATGCAATCAGAGATATATTTTCTTTCTTGACCCTGACCTTTTAAACAACACTGACATACAGTTGAAGTCGGAAGTTTACATACACCTTAGCCAAATACATTTAAACTCAGTTTTTCACAATCCCTGACAATGTATAATGTAATATTTACCCTGTTTACCCCAGGTTATCTTTGGAAGATTCAGTATGTAATGCTTACCCTGTTTACCCCGGGTTGTCTTTGGAAGATGCAGTATGTAATTCTTACCCTGTTTACACCGGGTTGTCTTTGGAAGATTCAGTATATAATACTTGGGCAGAGGGTATGATGAAAACATCGGCCATGGATAAGGGTCAGTGCCCTAAAAAAAGATAAATAATCATTATGTTAAAATGTATGTGATCTCTCTGTTTACAAACTCCTACAAGCTTACGTATCTCATATTATTGACACGCCTAATACAAATATGGTGTATTACTGATTGTCTGTAGATGCTATGTAATAAGTGAAATCTGAGCTATTCCACATGTAAAGATTTTGAATATAAATCACATATGAACCATGGTTTACTTTTCAGATTCAGTGTACTGTGTTAATGGAGTTTTGTTTGCTAATCCTTATTATCTTGTCTGTGCTATTTACATTCATTGAAGACATGGTGCTATTGAAAGCATGTCTTTCCAGGTCACGGAAGATCACAGCATCCCTGGAACAGGTTACCATGATGAACCTTTTGTATGCAGATGATAGCACTTAAGTGTAACACACAGTTCTGGAAAACCATTCCTTCAGTCATCAGGACTTCCTCGACTTGATGTAAGGCCAAGGGGTGTGAGTAGAAGGGCACTGACCTTCTGGAGGACCCTAAGGGGAAGTCTCCTCTCCGATGGTCCTCCAATCACACTCATACGCACCAGGATGTGGTTCCTCTCCACAGATAGACCATCAATGATGAAATCGCTGAGAGAGGAGAGGGGGGAAGGAAAGATGGGAGGAGAAATCTCCACTTCAGAAATAAAACTAGCGTGCATGCAGATATATATTTTTTTTGTGACAGGACAATATGGAGCATTTCAATTCATGAACAGTTGCAATATCCATTAAGGAGGTATTCAAAACAACCTTTTGGAAATTGCCTTTTGTTTACGCTTTATTTCCATGACAAGGCAAATGATCCATTTCTTATTTTGTTGTGATTAACCTCTAACGGTGGAACCAAAGCCTGCCATACCACTATGAGGCACAGGAAAACAAAACCCTTTTCAAATACCCTTCACCGGACGATGGATCGGTGATGTTGTCCTTCTGACATTGCAGCAACATGTCGGAAATGTTGTACTGTGACTCCAGAAGAAGGAGGGAGTCTAGGTTGCAGCACATCACACTAAGTAATCTGAAAGTACACCAAAATACATAGATAAACACATTTTTACTTCTCAAGGACATAGAATTACAGATCGTACAGACGTAATAGTTTTAAAATGACTCAGCCACAACCAAATGTTGCTCTGACAACCCATTGGGTGCTTGCTCTGACAACTCATTGGGTCTAGCTGCCTACTGCTTACACACCTACAATGGACATCATGTTGTCTTTTTCCCAGGTCTTATGAAATCTATCATTTGTTTCTGCTAGCCTGCCTTATTGCCTTGTATATTAACAGACTCCGCAGAGGACCAAGCCAGAGGGCTTTGCATAATAGGGAGAAAGAATCCCTAACTGAGTTGTGGAAATAGATTTCAACATTAATGCAGCAGTTGTGAGAGTAATAAATCATGAAAGCGGATGCAGGAGCGATGTGACGGAGACATTGTGTATTTTTGGAGAACATAGCTGGGAAATAAAACAGGCAGGTGGAAGTGAGCAGTAAAATATGACAACCTTGGGTTATATTGTTAAGTGACAGAGATGTCCCTCTCTAATGGCTATAATGAAGGGATTTCCTACCTAGCAGTCAGTTCATATCAGCCTGGTCCCTTTACAGTGACAGTGACACAATCCTACTGAACAGAATTTGGGCAGCAAACACAACATACTGTACTGAAGCTGCACTCAACCAAAATGGTTATTCCACTGCAGCCTGCTCTTTAACTCAAGACCAAAACCATCTTGGGACCCTCAGAGCAATTCTAGATATAATTCTTTCAACACAGACACCAAACTGCAGGAATGCAAGTTCTTGTAAACAGGAAAAAAATATCCAGTCCTTGAGCAGAAATAATCCCACCAGTCAAATCATTAACTACAAGTGAAAGATTGTGTAGAAGCCAGCCAGGAGGCAGTAAACATTATAAATGCTTGTTCTGCATTCAGGGAGTAAGGAGCTCCATCTTTGTTCATATCATTACAGGCTCTGATAAGGAGTGCAGCGTGAGGGCAATTCATGATCATTATTTTAAGCATGAAAAATGGGAGCCAACGTGTTACTGAGACACTTGTGAAATGAACACTGAATAAAACCGTTCAAGCAAATTACACAGCCACAGCGTTTTGTCAACAGGAAGCCATCCTCTTCAAAAACAAGAGTCTCCTAATTGATCCATTTTGCATATTTGGTGGAGCTGAGTGGGGCCCTCCTAAGAGAATGCAGCTCAGGCTCTTTCATCTGCAGTTTCCGCCACGCTCCCTGAAACACCAACACTGACTTGCCCTCCTTCTGACTGGGGCGGCCATCGCTAAGGATTCACTTTGACTTCAAAACCAGTGTGTCCCTCCGGCAGAAAAATACAGAACATTCAAAACAGCAGAGAGAAAATAAGTCTAAAGTAGTGAAAAATTCAGGGGCAATGTGTTAAAAAACAATAAGGTGTTTGTAAGAGAACAATCTAGAGACAGCCCTTTGAGATGAGGTACACAGGGATGTGATCTGGTTAAGCAAGGAGAGGTGTGAGTTGCGGCTGTGATAGAGCATTCTGTCAAAGCAAGATGATTCATTTCTGTGCTGCTGTCAACTGTCATCATGCCCTCAGTGTGATGGGCACCTTCAGTCATTCAGTTGGACGTCCATTGGAAGACAGAATGGCTTTGGTGAGTTCTGAAGGCTGTCCGTTTCCCAAGTCATCCTTCATTGTTTAGCATGCAGGTCAACATCTAACCTATATCTACAGTTCTTTTCAAGATGAGGATGTTATGTTCAGTTCCAAGAACAATTAGCGTGGAGAAACCCTAAAAAACAGTGGATGAGCTAACACCCAGTCAAGCCTGAGTAAGGCAGCTTGGAAGTGGAACAAAAAATACTTTCCTCATTTCCAAGAGCTACTTCCATGCCAGAGAATAAATACAGCCCCTCAGCATTGAGAAATGGTTATCAGGTGGTCTGTACTCACAGTGCTGTGCATTATTTATCCACTCTTCCTCCACTAGAAAACTGGTTTACTCACCCATAAACACATAGCAGCTGCTACATCTACACTGTGCTGTGCTGTCAGAGACTAGACATGTCTAGACTGTCCTATGGACACCGTACATGTCGCTCTGACAGGTCCTCCCTGTGATATCCTGCCAGCCAGTCCAGTGACACACAGGCGGCTGTGACAGTTGTTGGGTGAAATGAGGACGTGAGGAGGGACAGTGGCTCAGTAATGATGACCTCTCCTCAGAGAGACAGAGAGTGAGGCAGAGGTCATCCAGTGACAAGTCTATAACCACTAGAAGTGTGTAAAAGTGAAAGAACCAGCCAGCCGTGTTAACACTGAGGCAGCCTGGTGTTTGTTTGAAGTCAATGTGGAATACATTGCCCTTTCCAATCCATATACATCACTAGGTTGCGAAGAGTTCACAAAAAGAGTTCACAAAAGATGTGAGCGATATAAACAAAACAAAACACTCACATCAAATCATGTTTAGAATGAAAAAAATGACTTATCAAAAATAGGAATATCCTTTGTGGTAGCTTTAACAGTCGTAGGGTCTAATCTGTAGCAAATGATTTAGTGTTATATTAATTTGCTTTCTCTGTGTCTAAAATAGTGACTCAGTAACACAGCCTTAATTCAACTAAGAAAACATACGAGTCAATTCTGAGAAAAGCTCTTTTTATACAGTGGAATTATTCAGACAGTCGATGTCGCATGAAAATAGCATAAAGCAAAGAGTCAATCTCATATTGATCAGGCTAATCAGGCCAATCAGATGATAAACCACACAATGCATGCACTGCTGTGCCTTTGTGCTCCCACCACCCATTCATTCTGAAAGAAAGATCGGAGAACAGTATTGATCTTACCTCAGGCCAAACGTGTGAGATTGCTCGTAGTTGAACAGTGAATGAATTTTCACATCTGAGTTCACAGCAATCAGCCTATCAATCAAATCCTGTGGCAAAGAGGTACAACACAGAGTGAAAATGCTGAAAAGATTGTGATGATGTGAAAGGTTGATAATTACATTTCTACCTACATCCTGGTCGTGTACAGTAGTTATTGATTGGGCTATGTCTGTAGAAGTACACATGTGCTATGTTACAATAGCTGCGTTTGCACACAACCTATGTAAGTGTGGCCTCCTATGGCAAAACCTGGAACTGCAACCACATTAAAAAATTCTACCAGAGACAGAAGAGGAAGCGACACACCCCACTCCCTCATTTTTTTCTGGTTACATTACATTGAATAAACTAAGCAAACCAGACCCAGCTGCTACTGCATTGGTGTCTATGAGAGAACCACCCCGTTAAGCAGACCGGAACTGACCATTGTTTTCCAATGGTAAATGGCCCGAGTGAACAATCTTCATTTATTCACCTTTTGGTACTACCTTATCTTTGACATTGTCTGCATAATCTTATATTTCACATTTTCAAATATCTGAAGCAATACATTTTATTTATGGCATAATAGCATAGCATAATCCGAACAAACTGATGTTAAAACCATATCCAACATAGGAAACAGATACAAGTGTATGTCAAGTCCAGCATTCTCCTGGTAGGGTGTGAGGGTCGGGACTGACTGTAATGGATGTGGGCATCTCCCTTAGGTTGTACTCAGCCTTGTTGGGCAGAGGCTGCTGTCCCAGGAGCTCCCACATGGCATGGGGGGAGGACAGCAGGTTGACCAAGGACAGGAACGACTGGGGGGAAGGGAAGGGGTGGGGTCAAAACAGTCATACATCAAACAGTCATACAGTCATTTGGTTGTTCTGAAAAGCTAAGGTCAAGATGAAATGAGTTTGGGTTTATGACAAGGTTGGGGTGCAGCAATTTTTGTTGTTTCTTTCCTACATTCTATTTATTCAAAGAGCTTTTTATTTGCTGAAAATGGAACGTTGGAACGTTATAAGTCTAAAGATCTATACTGCATTTCAATAAAAAAGGATCAAAGGGATGACAATTACATTCACATGTGCTCCAGACAGTGTGTATTGCGGAGGTGTATCAGAGGACTGACATATTGCTAGATCATCTCAAACTGATGAACACCAACTGTGAATACCTGAGTAGATTACTTCCTGTAGATTGGTGAATATAAAAGACCGTATTGAAATGAAACATCCGAAAACAAGAGCTAGGCTATTATCTGTTGGATCCCGTTATTTAATTTAGGGGATAAATGGCAGCAAAACAAAAACATAATTGTCTTTCTTGTCATTCTGGTTCCTATCCTGTCTGAATATGGTATAGACCTACCACTCAACCTTTGACCCACCCACCATGAATAGCTAACAGAACAGGGCCCACAGTCATAACACCAATGTCAATCAGAGCACTGCTCACTAAAATAAACCATCCATCCTGTTCATGAGCACTCTCTGTAGTAAGTCCTCTCTCTGACCTGATGGCCAAGAAAGGCTGACTGTGAATACCAAGGCTGAGTTGTCCTGCTGATTATCCTCAGGAGGCTGCATGAGGAAACCATGGACGTTGAAGCACACGGCACTGTAAAGATCTGAGCAAAATCATTTACCTTCAGACAGCTCCTGTCAATGGGGTCCATGGGGGTGGACTTGGGGTGAACGACCCTGACATCCTCTCTCCCACACTCCAGGACCGACCATATCTCCACCACTAAGGCCTGCACAAAACCTGCCAGGACATACTGAGGGGTAACTCATGTGTTAACACTATATAACAATATGCTCTGTTTTACTAGTAGTATTACTGTACCAGAACTGTGTAAAGCCACCACACCGGGGGCTGTTGCTGCTACCTGTGTTACCATCACACCATAGCCAAACTTCTCACATCGGCTGACCTGGAGGAAAGCGTTTTCACAGATTTGAGAATAGCCCATGATTGCTATTAGCCAAAAGCTATTTACTATCTTGCATAATCAAAAAAGTGTTTGTGTGTGCATGTCTTTGTGTGAAGAATATTAGTTTATTCTGAAAATGGGAACACATTAGTTAGGCCAGAGGCATGGCTCTATCCTCTGGGTTATCGAAATGGCACTCAGATGTATAAATACACCGTATTTCTGTTAATTGATTTGATGTAAATCACTAGCTCAAACAATTGATCGAAAATAAAGATGAAAGTAAAACAACAAGTGGAAAACGCAAGAAAGACCTACAGAATTTAAGCCTCAGATACCAAGCACATTTTCACCAATATTGTGGATGAATCAAAGTAATGAGCATTATTAACTACAGATAGGACTAAAATCTGAATTGCAAGATTTAAAACATGTATAAATGTAAATACAAAGTGATTTCATGTGTAAAGATTCTTAACTAATTACAAAACAATGGCGCAAATTAAAAATAGATTAGCTTAATTACAATCTGGAGCAAAATGTACGCAAAACAAGGAAGGTAATTAAGAAGTGCATGTTAACAATTCTAGTCAATTAAGTCAGCAGGGAATTGTGCCCAGGTTTGCAGTACATGATGTATACATTGGGCAGTAAGGCTACATAAAAAGACATTAATACTTCAAATTCAGTGTAGCGGTACCAGCATACAGTGCATTGCGAAAGTATTCGGCCCCCTTGAACTTTGCGACCTTTTGCCATATTTCAGGCTTCAAACATAAAGATATAAAACTGTATTTTTTTGTGAAGAATCAACAACAAGTGGGACACAATCATGAAGTGGAACAACATTTATTGGATATTTCAAACTTTTTTAACAAATCAAAAACTGAAAAATTGGGCGTGCAAAATTATTCAGCCCCTTTACTTTCAGTGCAGCAAACTCTCTCCAGAAGTTCAGTGAGGATCTCTGAATGATCCAATGTTGACCTAAATGACTAATGATGATAAATACATTCCACCTGTGTGTAATCAAGTCTCCGTATAAATGCACCTGCACTGTGATAGTCTCAGAGGTCCGTTAAAAGCGCAGAGAGCATCATGAAGAACAAGGAACACACCAGGCAGGTCCGAGATACTGTTGTAAAGAAGTTTAAAGCCGGATTTGGATACAAAAAGATTTAAACATCCCAAGGAGCACTGTGCAAGCGATAATATTGAAATGGAAGGAGTATCAGACCACTGCAAATCTACCAAGACCTGGCCGTCCCTCTAAACTTTCAGCTCATACAAGGAGAAGACTGATCAGAGATGCAGCCAAGAGGCCCATGATCACTCTGGATGAACTGCAGAGATCTACAGCTGAGGTGGGAGACTCTGTCCATAGGACAACAATCAGTCGTATATTGCACAAATCTGGCCTTTTTGGAAGAGTGGCAAGAAAGCCATTTCTTAAAGATATCCATAAAAAGTGTTGTTTAAAGTTTGCCACAAGCCACCTGGGAGACACACCAAACATGTGGAAGAAGGTGCTCTGGTCAGATGAAACCAAAATTTAACTTTTTGGCAACAATGCAAAACGTTATGTTTGGCGTAAAAGCAACACAGCTGAACACACCATCCCCACTGTCAAACATGGTAGTGGCAGCATCATGGTTTGGGCCTGCTTTTCTTCAGCAGGGACAGGGAAGATGGTTAAAATTGATGGGAAGTTGGATGGAGCCAAACACAGGACCATTCTGGAAGAAAACCTGATGGAGTCTGCAAAAGACCTGAGACTGGGACGGAGATTTGTCTTCCAACAAGACAATGATCCAAAACATAAAGCAAAATCTACAATGGAATGGTTCAAAAATAAACATATCCAGGTGTTAGAATGGCAAAGTCAAAGTCCAGACCTGAATCCAATCGAGAATCTGTGGAAAGAACTGAAAACTGCTGTTCACAAATGCTCTCCATCCAACCTCACTGAGCTCAAGCTGTTTTGCAAGGAGGAATGGGAAAAAAATTCAGTCTCTCGATGTGCAAAACTGATAGAGACATACCCCAAGCGACTTACAGCTGTAATCGCAGCAAAAGGTGGCGCTACAAAGTATTAACTTAAGGGGGCTGAATAATTTAGCACGCCCAATTTTTCAGTTTTTGATTTGTTAAAAAAGTTTGAAACATCCAATAAATGTCGTTCCACTTCATGATTGTGTCCCACTTGTTGTTGATTCTTCACAAAAAAATACAGTTTTATATCTATATGTTTGAAGCCTGAAATGTGGCAAAAGGTCGCAAAGTTCAAGGGGGCCGAATACTTTCGCAAGGCACTGTATGTACAGTTGAAATCAGAAGTTTACATACACTTAGGTTGGAGTCATTAAAACTCGTTTTTCAACCACTCCACAAATTTCTTGTTAACAAACCAGTTTTGGCAAGTCGGTTAGGACATCTACTTTGTGCATGACACAAGTCATTTTTCCAACAATTGTTTACAGACAGATTATTTCACTTAAAATTCACTGTATCATAATTCCAGTGGGTCAGAACACACTAAGTTGACTGTGCCTTTAAACAGCTTGGAAAATTACAGAAAATTATGTCATGGCTCTATAAGCTTCTGATAGGCTAATTGACATCATTTGAGTCAATTGGAGGAGTACCAGTGGATGTATTTCAAGGCCTACCTTCAAACTTAGAGCCTCTTTGCTTGACATGGAAAAATCTAATGAAATCATCCTTGGGAGTAATTTCCAAACGCCTGAAGGTACCACGTTCATCTGTACAAACAATAGTACGCAAGTATAAACTCCATGGGACCACGCAGCCGTCATACCGCTCAGGAAGGAGACGCGTTCTGTCTCCTAGAGATGAACGTAATTCGGTGCGAAAAGTGCAAATCAATCCCAGAACAACAGCAAAAGACCTTGTGAAGATGTGGGAGGAAACAGGTACAAAAGTATCTATATCCACAGTAAAACGAGTCCTATATCGACATAACCTGAAAGGTCACTCAGCAAGGAAGAAGCCACTGCTCCAAAACTGCCATAAAAAAAGCCAAACTACGGTTTGCAACTGCACATGAGAACAAAGATCGTACTTTTTGGAGAAATGTCCTCTGGTTTGATGAAACAAAATAGAACTGTTTGGCCATAATGACCATCGTTATGTTTGGAGGAAAAAGGGAAAGCTTGCAAGCCGAAGAACACCATCCCAACCGTGAAGCACGGGGGTGGCAGCATCATGTTGTGGGGGTGCATTGCTGCAGGAGGGACTGGTTCACTTCACAAAATATAACATCATGAGGCAGGAAAATTACCCAACTTATTGTGGGAAGTTTGTGGAAGGCTACCTGAAATGTTTGACCCAAGTTAAACAATTTAAAGGCAATACTACCAAATACTAATTGAGTGTATGTATACTTCTGACCCACTGTGAATGTGGAAATAAAAGCTTAAATAAATAATTTTCCCTACTCTTATTCTGACATTTCACAATCTTAAAATAAAGTGGTCATCATAACTGACCTAACACAGGGAATTTTTACTAGGATTAAATGTCAGGAATTGTGTAAAACTGAGTTTAAATATATTTGGCTAAGGTGTATGTAAACTTCCGACTTCAACTGTATACTGTATATAAATACTAAGTAGGGTAGTGGACTCGATTTAGCCTATTCATCCCTACCATGGTGTTTTCTCTCCATACCTGTAGTTTCTTGGTAAACCTGGAGAACATGTAGGTGACACACTCATTGATGGCTCCAGTCTGCTGGAGGAGCAGCAGGCCTTTCGGTGTGGCAGCGAAGTTCAGCAGGTTGTCCAGCAAAGTCTCCTCCCAAACCACTCTGTGTGAACAGACAGCAGAAGGAATGATTGATGGGAAGACTCATTATTTTCCATCTTATTTATCCTTCCTAACAACATGCTAGAGGGGTGACTGAAAATAAAATCACAACATAATTATAATAGATGCTGTTTGCCTGCAGGGGGAGACACAAAGAAACTTACACATTCTGCAGCTCCTGAGAGGATGTGCCGGGGATGGCTCCGGGAACCGGGGTGGGAACTCTTTCTGACAGGGAGCTTGTCTGTGAGAGAGAAAAGAAACCTTCAGCTTGAGCCTTTGTTTTTCTCCCCTGAACCCGTACACTGAACTTCAACAATGAGGAGTTCAGCAGTCATGTTAGAGGCTCTTTATACCTTCCTCCATAGAGGCACAGGGCTCACAGGGATCCATTATTAGCAGTGTAGAAAGTTATCTGTCTCCTGTAGCTGCCTGCCTGATATGCAACACCCATCACAAAACAATGGCCTTAGACAATATGGTTTTGTTTAAACTTTCATGAAATTTGGTTTGTGGAGGTGCTATTGTGAAGGCAAAGTTTTGTTCTGGGGTTTGTGAGGGTAGTTGACAAGCTCTAATTGAGAATTGTTTAACACTCGCAAGGCCGCCAGACGGAACACCAGGACGCGTTCTCAAAGCATGCACAGACCAGCTGGCAAGTGTGTAATCCCAACATGTTTCAAGCTGACCACCATTGTCTCTGTTCCCAAGAATTCCAAGGTAACCTGCCAGCTGTCATTATGAAGTGCTTTGAAAGGCTGGTCATGAGACACATCACACCATCATCCCAGATACCCTGGACCCACTCCAATTAGCATACCGCCCAGCAGATCCACAGATGACACAATCTCAGTTGCACTTCACACTGTCCTCTCCCAACCTGGACAAAAGGGGAAATAACTATTTGAAAATGCTGTTCATAAACTACAGCTCAGCGTTCAACATCATTGTCCATCACCAAGCTGTGGACCCTGGGACTGAACACCACCCTCTGTAACTGTTCGGTGGTGAGGGTAGGCAACAACACCTCCGCCACACTGACCCTCAACACGGGGGACCCTCAAGGGTGTTTGCTTAGTCCCCTCCTGTACTCCATGTTCACCCTCGACTGTGTAGCCACCCACGACTCCAACACCATCATCAAGTATGCTGACGACACTCCGGTGGTAGGCCTGATCACCGACGACGATGAGACAGCCTACAGGGAGGGGTCAGATATGTCATGGGCCTCAACAAGTCGCACCATGGAGAGCATCTTGACTGGTTGCATCACCGCTTGGTGTGGCAAATGCACCACCCTCGACTGCAAAGCGCTACAGAGGGTGGTGCGGACAGCTGCCATTCAGGACGTGTCAGAGGAAGGCCATAAAAATTGCTGAAGTCTCCAGCCACAGACTGTTCACTCAGCTACCGTCCGGCAAACGGTACTGGAGTATCAGCTCTCGGACCAACAGGCTCCGAGACCATTTCTACCCCCAAGCCATAAGACAACTAAATAGTTACCTAATGGTTACCTGGACTATATGCACTGACCCTCTCTTGCACTGACTCTATGCGCACTCACAAGACTACACACACACACACACACACACACACACACACACACAGATACACTCACTGACACACACACACACAGAAAACCCACACACATACACTACATACGCACACACACACGCTTACCTTCGACACACATACACACACGCATATGAACATAACATATACACACATTCACACACACTTTTACTCTCATCATATACTGACGCTACTCTGTTCTTTAGTTTACTCTTATTATTATCTATCCTGATGCCTAGTCTCTTTACCCTGCCTTCATATAGATAAAGTACAGTATCTACAGTGCCTTGCGAAAGTATTCGGCCCCCTTGAACTTTGCGACCTTTTGCCACATTTCAGGCTTCAAACATAAAGATATAAAACTGTATTTTTTTGTGAAGAATCAACAACAAGTGGGACACAATCATGAAGTGGAACAACATTTATTGGATATTTCAAACTTTTTTAACAAATCCAAAACTGAAAAATTGGGCGTGCAAAATTATTCAGCCCCTTTACTTTCAGTGCAGCAAACTCTCACCAGAAGTTCAGTGAGGATCTCTGAATGATCCAATGTTGACCTAAATGACTAATGATGATAAATACAATCTACCTGTGTGTAATCAAGTCTCCGTATGAATGCACCTGCACTGTGATAGTCTCAGAGGTCCGTTAAAAGCGCAGAGAGCATCATGAAGAACAAGGAACACACCAGGCAGGTCCGAGATACTGTTGTGAAGAAGTTTAAAGCCGGATTTGGATACAAAAATATTTCCCAAGCTTTAAACATCCTAAGGAGCACTGTGCAAGCGATAATATTGAAATGGAAGGAGTATTAGACCACTGCAAATCTACCAAGACCTGGTCGTCCCTCTAAATTTTCAGCTCAAGACTGATCAGAGATGCAGCCAAGAGGCCCATGATCACTCTGGATGAACTGCAGAGATCTACAGCTGAGGTGGGAGACTCTGTCCATAGGACAACAATCAGTCGTATATTGCACAAATCTGACCTTTATGGAAGAGTGGCAAGAAGAAAGCCATTTCTTAAAGATATCCATAAAAAGTGTTGTTTAAAGTTTGCCACAAGCCACCTGGGAGACACACCAAACATGTGGAAGAAGGTGCTCTGGTCAGATGAAACCAAAATTGAACTTTTTGGCAACAATGCAAAACGTTATGTTTGGCGTAAAAGCAACACAGCTGAAGACACCATCCCCACTGTCAAACATGGTGGTGGCAGCATCATGGTTTGGGCCTGCTTTTCTTCAGCAGGGACAGGGAAGATGGTTAAAATTGATGGGAAGATGGATGGAGCCAAATACAGGACCATTCTGGAAGAAAACCTGATGGAGTCTGCAAAAGACCTGAGACTGGGACGGAGATTTGTCTTCCAACAAGACAATGATCCAAAACATAAAGCAAAATCTACAATGGAATGGTTCAAAAATAAACATATCCAGGTGTTAGAATGGCCAAGTCAAAGTCCAGACCTGAATCCAATCGAGAATCTGTGGAAAGAACTGAAAACTGCTGTTCACAAATGCTCTCCATCCAACCTCACTGAGCTCGAGCTGTTTTGCAAGGAGGAATGGGAAAAAATGTCAGTCTCTCGATGTGCAAAACTGATAAAGATATAACCCAAGCGACTTACAGCTGTAATCGCAGCAAAAGGTGGCGCTACAAAGTATTAACTTAAGGGGGCTGAATAATTTTGCACGCCCAATTTTTCAGTTTTTGATTTGTTAAAAAAGTTTGAAATATCCAATAAATGTCGTTCCACTTCATGATTGTGTCCCACTTGTTGTTGATTCTTCACAAAAAAATACAGTTTTATATCTTTATGTTTGAAGCCTGAAATGTGGCAAAAGGTCGCAAAGTTCAAGGGGGCCGAATACTTTCGCAAGGCACTGTACCTCATACATCTCTCTGCACATTGATCTGGTAATTGCCCTGTATATTGCTCCATTCTTGTGTATTTTATTCCTCTTGTATTACTATTTTTCTTTTTATTATAAATCTCTGCATCATTGGAAGGGCTCGTAAGAAAGCATTTCATGGTCAAGCCTACACCTGTTGTATTCGGGGCATGTGACAAATACAATTTTGTTCGATTTTTAAGACACCACGGATGCTGGAGGTTTACAGATCAACAAAATACAGCTTGTCCATCGTAAAGTATGGTTTTCGGTAACCTCCAGCATTCTTGGTCATTTAATGACTCCAAACATTTTATAGGGCTGCAGGAACTTTAACTTTCTGACATTTGACTAAACAGGTAAAATAGTATTTTTCTGATGTCTCCCCCCCCCCCCCCCCCCCCCACCAAGTACAATAGTTAATACTGTATTTCACATGTTATGTTTATGAGAACATTTTAGGAGGGTGGAGTTTGTTGGTATCTGAATGTGGGATAAGGATTACTTAGAATTCCTATTGATAAAGGCGTAGACAATGGCTCATAAAAGCAAACAGCATATCATACCTGCTTGCTGGCAAATGAGTAATCAAACTAGTAAAACTGCTGATACACTGGGAGTGTCTTAGGATAAGTTAAAGATCTTGCTTATGTAACCTTATATATATATATATATATATATATAGTATACACTGAGTGTACAAAACATTAGGAACAACTTCCTAATATTGAGTTGCACTCAAAACAGCCTCAATTCGTCGGGGTCATGGACTCTACAAGCTGTCGAAAGCGTTCCACAGGGATGCTGGCCCATGTTGACTACAATGCTTCCCACTGTTGTGTCAAGTTGGCTGGATGTCTTTCGGGTGGTGGACCATTCGTGAAACACACGGGACACTTTTGAGTGTGAAAAACCCAGCAGCGTGGCAGTTCTTGACTAACTCAAATGTGTGCGCCAGGCACCTACTACCATAACCCATTCTAAGGCATTAGTCTTGACAATTCACCCTCTGAATGACACATATACACAATCCATGTCTCAATTGTCTCAAGGCTTAAAAATCCTTCTTTAACCTGCCTTCTCCCCTTCATCTACACTGATTGAAGTGGATTTAACAGGTGACATCAATAAGTGATCATATCTTTCACCTGAATTCACCTGGTCAGTCTATGGCATGGAAAGAGCAGGTGTCCTTAATGTTTTGTACACTCAGTGTTTAATGGCTCAACACAAGTTGAGTCTCAGTGATGTTACATCTCAGTGGAAGTACTTTTGTCCCAATACTTTTGGTCCCCTAAAACGGTGGGACTACTACAGTGGTTCTCCCTTTAAAAGTTTTGAGCTTATGCCGTGACCATTTGTGGTAGATGGTGGCAGATTGTGGTAAATTGCATCATTCTGGCAACAACGGCTGACATTTAAATAACGTGCCATAGAATTCTGCGGCACCCCGCAAGCTGTGCTGCAGTACGCAGCAACTTTTAAAAGAAGAACCACTGTATGTACAAAAAGTGCAGTAACTAAAGCTGACAGTCTGCACTTTAACCTCATAGTCATTGTATCATTTCAAATCCAAAGTGCTGGAGTACAGATAGATACGTATAGATTGCATCAGGATTACTGTTAAAGTGCTATTTGGGTTGTTAATTGGATTTGTTCCATTATTTCTTGATTTCTTGTTCTTTCTATTTTTAATTGATTATTTGTGTACCTGTTTGACATTTTACTGCATTGTTAGGAGCTAGTAACATAAGCATTTCGCTGCACCAACTATAACATCTGCTAAACTGTGTACGCGACCAATACATTTAGAATTGATTAGTATGATGGAAAATTGCTTCCTTTTCAGTAGAGTAAAAACATACCTTTTTCCAAGCTGCAGCGATGCACTCATGCAGGCCATAGGGCCTGAGCACCTGCAGTCCTTCACATGTGTTGTACATCTGCCGACACACGAAGATAAAGGCCCCGCTCACGCCATAGGATGTCTCTGCATTCCGTAACAATGGCAGCTCTTTAGCCAGGAGCCTCTGGGTGAACTGAACGATTACATGGGCAGCTGAAATACTAGACCACAAATAAAACACCCTGATCGATTACATGAGCCGTCACTCATACTGGTATACCATTCAAATGTTTGATGTATAAGGATTAACAATCCAACATAAATTGTTGTGCTCTGTAAGTACACGAGAAAAATTGTCATACTTTTTTAGTACACTTAAGATGCTGAAAGTGCAATATTCATAATAATAAACAATGAATAAGTACCCTGTGTATAAAATACGTTTTTTACTTACCCTTCCCCCTCACCAGAAACTAGATTTCTTTCATATAAGAAAAGTGATAATCCTCGCTCAGTGGTGGCAATTCTTGCGAGAGTGTCTGCTATATGAATCAATGAAGTTTCTGGGGAGTTTAATTTAGCCTGTGACACAAAACACTTAATTGAAATGGCTTTGGGCACATTGCAGAATTAATGCAAAATAACACAGACAACTCATACAGTGCAAATGCAACTAACTTTCCACATACCATCAACACATTTCTACAATACTAATAAACATCATGCTGGGGATGTTGGTTCATTCATTTGTATATAGAACTGAAATATTGTATAAATAAACACTTGGATTTTCCCCAGCTTACACTGCATTACATATATTGAATAAATGCAGGTTTATAACCATTAGAGCTGAGAGATTGTATTATTTTACTGTAGTTATTTAGTGATACTGTACCAAGTAACCTAAAATGTAACAGATGCTTTATGGTGACCTGCTTTATGCTGACCTGCTTTACGCTGACCTGTTTTATACTGACCTGCTTTATGCTGATCTGTTTTTACTGACCTGCTTTATGCTGATCTGCTTTTGCTGACCTGTTTTAGACTGACCTGCTTTATGCTGATCTGCTTTATACTGACCTGTTCTCCTTTGAGCAGGGTGATGATGGGTGCCAGAAGTGTCTCTATGACAGGGGTTTGGTAAAGGCACTCCACTGCACACTCTGTGCGGTCACCCAGGGTCCTCAGCAACTCCATTACAAGAGTGGTGGGAGAGAGAGTGTCTAGAAACACAATTGCAACGACACACATGCAGACATGCACATACACCCACCCACACAAACATACGGGACAGCTCAGTTTAAGATTTTACGACACAGCAACGAAAATTCCTAAGTATCAGTAATCATTATTTGAACAAAGACCATGAAAGATATGTTAATTTTAAGCTATAGTTTGTGGCTTTAGCTGTGGAGCACTGGCAAAGGACATGCTGTTTGACAGGGAAGGTACATTACTATTGATCATTTAACTGGGGTAAAGGTATTGTAGTGTTGCTCATGAAAGTGAAGGAGCAATAAAATGGGTGTTGGTGTCACCAACAGATAATATACAATGAGTATACAAAACATTAAGGACACCTTCCTAATATTGAGTTGTGCCTGTCACCTACTACCATTCACCCTCTGAATGGCATTCACCCTCTGAATGGCACTCATACACAATCCATGTCTCAATTGTCTCAATGCTTAAAAATGATTCTATATCCCGTCTCCTCCACTTCATCTACACTGATTGTAGTGGATTTAACAGGTGACATCAATAAGGGATCGTAGTTTTCACCTGGATTCACAAGGTCAGTCTGTATCATAGAAAAATATGTAGTACACTCAGCGTATAACGGCTCAACACAAGTTGAGTCTCAGTGATGTAATGTCTTGTCTCAGTGAGTATCACAGTGTCCTCTTGACAAAGGTCTGACAGACACAAAGTGGGTGTACTCTAGAATACATATATCAAGATAAAGGGCTGTCATAAAAACTAAGCCACATACTGGAGTATCTGAGTTGTTCCTCCAAATTGGGTGCCTTTGAGTAGTGTAACTTGGGCAAAAACAAACTTAGATTTCACGTCATCTTTACATTCTGTCACAAATAACTAAATCTTAAAAAACACAGTTTCCCATCTCTCGAGGTGAGAACAGCCATAAATCCCCTTATGACAGGGGAATTGGAAGTTTGCTGTGGGCAACAGGGAGGGGCAATTGAAAGAAAGCTTCACAAAAATGGCTTCATTGTTAAAACATTCCTAGCTTGTCTATCTATGGGTAGCAAGGGTTGACAAGTTATGTTTGACCCTCTCACTTTTCAACCACAAAATACCAGAATACAGACACACAAAAAACATAGAACCAGCTCAGCTGCTTTTACACTGTGGTGTCAGGATTATATGTTCAATGTTATTTTAAAATATATATTTAACAATAAATACTTTCACCACATTAAAACAAGAGTTCAGTTCACGTAACAGGGTTGCCCTTAAAATGAGGGACAGACAGACGTGAACGACAAAATAAATAATACTACTTGGAAATTACTTTGTCAAAGCAGCAAAAGAACTAGGGCCGATGAAGGTGGGGGAAAAAAAGTATTCCTAGAAGTCACAAAGGGTGCATCGGGGGACATATCAAAATGCTGCATTTTGGGACTTTAGCCAGACTTCAGTCATTATAAAAATCTGATGTATTGAATTCTCCATGTGGTCTATATTAAAGGGCATGTCCATTAATATAACTTGCTTTTAAATGCAATATTTCTACTTGAAATATCAAAGGGATGCAAAAGGCACTCATTTCGTGGAACAACTCATCTGTTGTTACACCTTCTTGCATAGTTGAGTCATCATCTTAATGAGAGGGTGGGAAGCATGTGTAAAAGAAGGCTGGATAGTGAGCCAAGGGATGGGAGAGGCAACGTGAACCACACCTGCATGTGATGAGTCACTGTGAGGAGGCTTGGGGTGTTGGTACATGATGCTAATCAGAATGACAAGCAAGTCTGTCAGACTGACTGGATCTGTAAGAAAATGACACATGTATCAGACAGTTAGGGTGGCAACCGAGAGTAATGCAACAGCTCTTCCTCCAGGATGGGGGTCAAAGCAACTTCTGTGAAAAAACTGTCAAACTACGCTTTTTTTTCCAGTTTAAAAAAAAGTATTCACTTATGTTCATACCTTTGCGTTTCCACACTGTGACGGGAAAGAGCTTTCTCCCATTAGTGTACATGAGAAGCCTTCCAAGCACACATAATGAGTGAACGAAATACATATATTCCAGCTCCTTGGTAGTGTAGAGAGTCCTTTGAGCAGTGCCTGGACAGAAACAAGATTATGCTTCAACAGTGGGAACAAAAGAGATAACATGCTGTCTAAACCCCTTTAACATTTATTCAGGTGAAACTCCATTCACGACATGTAACAAATAGCATGCTGATGTAATTTGATATGAAACATAATACAATTTCTTCACCAACCTATATTTTAGCATATGCTGAAACAAAAAAACAGTACTGATAATACAGGTTCAAACAAGGGACAAAAAAAGCCTTTTGCACAATCACTGACAACGGGGTCAGTTTATCTGTGTTCATCCAATGCAAGGTCAAGAACGCAGCCTCACTCTACGGCAGAGCTGCCCCACAGAAGACAACACGAGGCACGCTCTGTTTTAAGGAGAACTATAAGGGAGAGAGACATTAGGCATCTTTTTTATTAGGCCTTCCATTCTATATATGAGGCTGTACGAAATATCAACGGCACTGTATTCAGGAGAAACAGCGTATGGGAGAGAAATAGTGGGCCATTCTTAGGTCTCAGTGGATATAGCATTGGGAAAGGAGAGAGAAGCTAGTCTGAAATAGAATACAGGCTTAGGAAAAGTTTTTTTCAAAAAGCCTAAGGGATGCTTAAATCATTTCTGCACTTCTACAACCCCAGTCTTCCTTACCTAATTACCTCCTACATAGCTTACAATTAGTTGTTTAGCACAATCATGGTGTTGTCCCGCCTACACCCGCTCCCCATGTCCAGGGCTTGACATCGCCGGTCTACTAATCACCGGTCCTGGCAACCATCATTACCCACACCCGCTCTCCATCATTACCCACACCCGCTCCCCATCATTACCCACACCCGCTCTCCATCATTACCCACACCCGCTCTCCATCATTACCCACACCCGCTCTCCATCATTACCCACACCCGCTCCCCATCATTGCCCACACCCGCTCTCCATCATTACCCACACCCGCTCTCCATCATTACCCACACCCGCTCTCCATCATTACCCACACCCGCTCTCCATCATTACCCACACCCGCTCCCCATCATTACCCACACCCGCTCTCCATCATTACCCACACCCGCTCTCCATCATTACCCACACCCGCTCTCCATCATTACCCACACCCGCTCCCCATCATTACCCACACCCGCCCTCCATCATTACCCACACCCGCCCCCCATCATTACCCACACCCGCTCTCCATCATTACCCACACCCGCTCTCCATCATTACCCACACCCGCTCTCCATTATTACCCACACCCGCTCTCCATCATTACCCACACCCGCTCTCCATCATTACCCACACCCGCTCTCCATCATTACCAACACCTGCTCCCCATCATTACCCACACCCGCTCCCCATCATTACCCACACCCGCTCTCCATCATTACCCATACCCACTCCCCATCATTACCCACACCCGCTCTCCATCATTACCCACACCCGCTCCCCATCATTACCCACACCCGCTCCCCATCATTACCCACACCCGCTCCCCATCATTACCCACACCCGCTCTCCAACATTACCCACACCCGCTCCCCATCATTACCCACACCCGCTCCCCATCATTACTCACACTCCCTCCCCATCATTACCCACACCCGCTCCCCATCATTACCCACACCCGCTCTCCATCATTACCCACACCCGCTATCCATCATTACCCACACCCGCTCCCCATCATTACCCACACCCGCTCTCCATCATTACCCACACCGCTCCCCATCTTTTACCCACACCCGCTATCCAACATTACCCACACCCGCTCCCCATCCTTACCCACACCCGCTCCCGATCATTACTCACACCCGCTCTCCATCATTACCCACACCCGCTCCCCATCATTACCCACACCCGCTCCCCATCATTACCCACACCCGCTCCCCATCATTACCCACACCCGCTCTCCATCATTACCCATACCCGCTCCCCATCATCACCCACACCCGCTCCCCATCATTACCCACACCCGCTCCCCATCATTACCCACACCCGCGCCAAATCATTACCCACACCGGCTCCCCATCATTACCCACACCCGCTCCCCATCACTACCCACACCCACTCCCCATCATTACCCACACCCGCTCCCCATCATTACCCACACCCGCTCCCCACCATTACCCACACCCGCTCCCCATCTTTACCCCCACCTGCTCCCCATCATTACCCACACCCGCTCCCCATCATTACCCACACCCGCTCCCCACCATTACCCACACCCGCTCCCACCATTACCCACACCCGCTCCCCATCTTTACCCACACTTGCTCCCGATCATTACCCCCACCTGCTCCCCATCATTACCCACACCTGGACTTCATCATCACCTTGATTACCTTCCCTTTATTTAGCTTTCAGTAGCCTCAGTCATCAGGCAGAATTGGTTTCTTTTCACGTTCAGTACACTACTCCTGGTTTGTTCACCTGCCTTGTCTTATTATTAAACTCTCTTTCTACACCTGCTTCCTGACTCCCTACATATTCATTACAGGTGAGCTCCAGTTCACACAAGTCATTCTTTGTATCATGGACCAAATGATGAATACATATCACATGGTCATACATAATCTGGGCTTCTCAAGACTCAAAAGACCAGACTTGAATATACTCTGGCTGCTGTTATAGACATTTTGCTATTCTACTCCCTGAGCTTGGCCAGTCAGTGATTTCCTCCATCCCCACCATCCCTAACAGTATTTCACTATGCAGCTCCTCTGCTCTTCCCCAGACTACACAGTATACACAGTGGTAATCTCTTTCAAAGCATGGGAGCCCTCCTCGGCCCTGGCGATAGATAGATAGCAGCAGAACCATCGGGCCTGGAGAGGAGGAGGACAGACTGTAAGACCACAGACAGAGGAAAACAAACCACCGGGTGTCTGATAACTGCAGATACGGGCCGCCTCAACAAGACTTTACTTATTCAGTATCTAAACACCCCACACTCAGTGGGATAAGGAGGCGTGTGAACCAGGTGAATAGGGAGAGGTGGAGGCGAGCTGGGAGGGAGGGCCTGGCGCCTGCATTGAGTTCTCAAGGGATGTACAGCAGGTGAAAAGCCAAAGAAAAAGCTATTAGCCTCTAATGATTAAAATGTCCTGTGTAATAATTAGAAATGTTCTCCAACAACCAAATACACTGCTCAAAAAAATAAAGGGAACACTTAAACAACACAATGTAACTCCAAGTCAATCACACTTCTGTGAAATCAAACTGTCCACTTAGGAAGCAACACTGATTGACAATAAATTTCACATGCTGTTGTGCAAATGGAATAGACAACAGGTGGAAATTATAGGCAATTAGCAAGACACCCCCAATAAAGGAGTGGTTCTGCAGGTGGGGACCACAGACCACTTCTCAGTTCCTATGCTTCCTGGCTGATGTTTTGGTCACTTTTGAATGCTGGCGGTGTTTTCACTCTAGTGGTAGCATGAGATGGAGTCTACAACCCACACAAGTGACTCAGGTAGTGCAGGTCATCCAGGATGGCACATCAATGCGAGCTATGGCAAGAAGTTTTGCTGTGTCTGTCAGCGTAGTGTCCAGAGCATGGAGGCGCTACCAGGAGACAGGCCAGTACATCAGGAGACGTGGAGGAGGCCGTAGGAGGCCTTTGTGCAAGGAGGAGCAGGAGGAGCACTGCCAGAGCCCTGCAAAATGACCTCCAGCAGGCCACAAATGTGCATGTGTCTGCTCAAACGGTCAGAAACAGACTGAGGGTGGTATGAGGGCCCGACGTCCACAGGTGGGGGTTGTGCTTACAGCCCAACACCGTGCAGGACGTTTTTCATTTGCCAGAGAACACCAAGATTGTCAAATTCGCCACTGGCGCCCTGTGCTCTTCACAGATGAAAGCAGGTTCACACTGAGCACATGTGGCAGACGTGACAGTCTGGAGACACCGTGGAGAACGTTCTGCTGCCTGCAACATCCTCCAACATGACCGGTTTGACAGTGGGTCAGTCATGGTGTGGGGTGGCATTTATTTGGGGAGCCGCACAGCCCTCCATGTGCTCGCCAGAGGTAGACTGACTGCCATTAGGTACCGAGATGAGATCCTCAGACCCCTTGTGAGACCATATGCTGGTGCGGTTGGCCCTGGGTTCCTCCTAATGCAAGACAATGCTAGACCTCATGTGGCTGGAGTGTGTCAGCAGTTCCTGCAAGAGGAAGGCATTGATGCTATGGACTGGCCCGCCCGTTCCCCAGACCTGAATCCAATTGAGCACATCTGGAACATCATGTCTCGCTCCATCCACCAACGCCACGTTGCACCACAGACTGTCCAGGAGTTGGCGGATGCTTTAGTCCAGGTCTGGGAGGAGATCCCTCAGGAGACCATCCGTCACCTCATCAGTAGCATGCTCAGGCGTTGTAGGGAGGTCATACAGTCACGTGGAGGCCACACACACTACTGAGCCTCATTTTGACTTGTTTTAAGGACATTACATCAAAGTTGGATCAGCCTGTAGTGTGGTTTTCCACTTTAATTTTGAGTGTGACTCCAAATCCAGACCTCCATGGGTTGATAAATTTGATTTCCATTGATCGTTTTTGTGTGATTTTGTTGTCAGCACATTCAACTATGTAAAGAAAAAAAGTATTTAATAAGAATATTTCATTCATTCAGATCTAGGATGTGTTATTTTAGTGTTCCCTTCATTTGTTTTGAGCAGTGTACAAAATAGGTCTACATGTTGGTTATTGGTGTTGTGCTACAGTAGATCTTGGTTACAATATAATTTGAATAGAATGGAGAAATACCAGTGTAGATGAAAGTTTAATTTACCGATGTGCTGGTGCTCCATAGAGTGGATGACCTCAGCCGTCTCATCTCTGACTGGGTCACAGGAGTCATAATAATGAATGCACTGCTGAAGAGCTGCCACAATCTGGGATAGAACAGTGCTCATTACAATCATCAAAGGAATGTTGAAAACACTGAAAAAATACAACTGAAGACCTGTAAAGTAAATCATTTGTTTGAGGGTAATACATTTTCCAGCACTCTACCTGCGAATAGAATATAACTAGATATATAGAAAGTTTAATGTCTTCAACATTCATCAACTGTATACTGCAAGACAATAGCTATAAAGGCAATCTAGACTTTAATCTTAATAAAACTGGAAACAAATGTATCATCACGAAGGAGGACAATCATCAGCTCGTCATCAATCACGTTACCACCACCCTCACTGTCACAGAACCATAAAGATGAGTCATCACTCACTCACCAGAGACTTGTACTTCCTCTCCAGGAGCCTAAAGACCACGGTCCTGCTGTAGTAACCATGCTGGAAGAGACAGGAATGACATCATATTCACTCAGCACTGACAATTGGTTTGACTACTTATACTTTTTTTGTGGTGTTTAGAGAAGGTTAACATTGTGCTCACCATCCACTTCTTAAACCAGGTGGCTTTGATATCCAGTAAGGCAATGAGGTGCATGGGCTTCAAGGCTTTCTCTGACCCTTGTGGCTCTAACCCGTGTTCAGGGTTTATGGACAGGAGGGAGAAAGTACTCTCTATTATCTCCTCCATGTACCTAGTGACAGAAAGAAGATACTAAATCTAATTCTAGATTAAACTATTAATTTGGATCACTTCATAAAATAGAACAAACATCTCACTTCTCTGGGTGCCGAATCCAAAAGGTTGTTACTTCCTTCTGAAAATCATTCATTAATCGCATCTGGCAAAAAAAAACAAAAAAAAGTGTAATAATTACATCATTTTCATATAGGTATAACTGCCATGCAAGTATCCCATTAGAGAGGGTGCATACTTGTTTTAGGAGACGGGTAATGTCCTGTCTGTTTACATCAATCCCCGCTGATCCAGTAGGGAGGCTCAATTTATGGTACAGGAAGTCAGACTCCAGACTTTTGGCTATTTATCAGAAGGCAAAATATGTATTATCCACATCAGACTTTGATTTTTTTTTTAAACATTACATTTCAGAAACATATACGGGAAAAACAAATGAATTACCTAAACTGGTGTAGATCTCCCTTGTTACATTCAGTGGCGAACAGGAGAATGTTTTTGCAAAAAAGCGCAGGACCTTATCCTGAGTAGAGAGTAAACAAAATAATACTGAGTAATCTGAGGAGAGAAACAGACAACCTTCGGGAAATAGGACTCATACAAATGTGAATTGTTGCAATTTCACTGTGACAAATGTTCATCAGACTGAAAACAACTAAAGTTGACCACAAGTTCCCTAGGGGGTGAATTCCCATATCAGAGTATCCTTTTCTATTTATGGACCTTGTATTCATCTGAGGTTTCAAATGTCTACTCTAAGTATGCCTACAAGAAATACCGACAATGTGTACCTATATACTATAGGCTTACTTTACTTTGAGTTAATATATTAGAAATCATCAGTTGCCAAACTAAGCTGGCCAGCTCTTTTCCTTGTATAAGCAAAACAAGGATGACAGTATTCATTCTCCTTTGTTGGCTCTTTAATATGATTTTCAAAATGTAACAAGAAAGGCATCTCTCTGAGAACATGTTATCTCCACTCATAGGAGCCAACCTTTCTGTGAGCATTATTCAGTGACTTACACTGAGGTCAGGGTCTGGGTCAGCCAAGGCAGCAGAGAGGTTCCTGCGCAGGCCACTCCAACTCTCACAGCTTAGCACATCCGAGGGCGGGGCACAGCACAGAGCCTGCAGGGCCTCCCAACGCACCTGCACAACACATCACTTTCACTCTCAGGGACCACACAACATTGGCTCCAATCAATTAAATCTCTGCCGCTAGTAATAACCTAGCAAATTATACAGGATAGAAATCATATTGAAATCCTTTTACCTCTTTAGGCCTACTAGGGTCAAGCTTTTCAGCAAGAACTTGCAGCTGTTCTTGTTTGATAAATGCATAACTCTGTATGGAAACATGGAAGCATTTGCAACTGTAGTTAATGTGTAATTACTGTACATTCCCTTTTTTGAGCTTGGTAAACTAAAATTAGACAGCATAAATTACACTGATTACAAACGCAACTCAGAGGCAACACAAACAAATGTAGCCTATAACGTAATGATTTACACATTTAATAGTATTACATATCCAAACCAAAATAAATATGTTAATAAGGTATAATGATACTGTTCTGATAGTGTATAAAAAGCCATTCAGTGGATAGTTGGGTGGATCCTCACTTTGTCCAGGCCTAGATTAAACCCCCTATAAATCAATATGAACTCTGCCAGCACAAACTAAAACACATCATGCGTTTATATAGCAATGCTGAGTAGCAGACCACAAAGTTGCAGACCAAATTCAATTAGGGCATCAAAAGTGACTTGTAGGCTATTTATTTTACATGCTATTACCTGATTGAAGGATGAATCACTGTCGGAGCAGTTGTCTGTGTAATGGCTGTTTGACTGCTGATGTTGGCTCTCCCTGTGCATCTCCTCCTTTCTCAGTTGGTCCTCTTCAAATTTATTAATCAAGGATTCAACGACTACCATCATCGTGTTCTTCAATGTCTGCATCATTTGCTTGTATCTACACATGAGAAAGTAAATGTGATGGGTGAATGCAATGCCATATCTAGTCTACACTCCTGCTTCAAGATTGTATTCGTTGTGAAGCATACAAGCACATACAGACTTCCCCTGTAAGCAGTGGAATATTCGGTGAAATAAGTGGCGAGTCATGTTAGTCATCTCCGATTCAATGGGAATGCTTAATGGACACTGGAAAAAGACACCATACATACTCTCCAGATTCTCTAGTCTTCCTTGTAACAGCATGGACCAAGGTGTCCTGAACAGACCCAACAGCATATCCCTCTCCTCGGGCACAGCTCTCTGTCTCCTCCTCGATGACTGCTCCCAGAGAGCTTTCCACATACTGCCGCAGGTACTTAACAAATTCATAACTAAAAAAAGAGACCAATAATAAACAAGAATGATATGAAAATGGACACAAATTACTACAGATTTGATGGGAACAATCGAGAAAGCAATTTATTTCTGAATACTTATGGAAGTTCTTGTCTGTCTCCTCCAGATGAAGCAAGATTTCCTCTGCACATTCAATGGATGGTGCACCAGAGATTCTGTCTTTGATGCTTTTTAGAAGTTGCCTCAACAGAGACTGAAGTTCAGCCTCAGCCTCAGCTGAGAACTGAGACATGGTCTTGATGTGGATTCACTCTTCTCTGCAGAAATACTGTAACGTTATCTGCAGAATTCAGATTAGAATGTGCCAACTTTGTTATCTAGCTAGCTACTATAGCGCTTCTTCAATGCGATAACTAGCTAGTTAGACAAGCGATGTAATTGTATTAAAAACCTGTACACGCATTGTATTGCTATGTAGCTAGTTGATTGTGTTTGTTGACATTTCTGCAATTAGGGCGCTAACATAGTTTGCTAACGACGGTAGCTAACGTTAGCTTGCTAGCTACGAAGGAAATGAGATAAAGTCCTTTGCATGACCTAACTTCGTTCAACATTTCCCCAAACCATTGCAAATGTATCACATTGTAATAAACGGTGTAAGACTTACTAGCTACATATGGTACAGCGTATTTAGTCATTATAGCTAGCTAACGTTAGCTAGTTGAATAGTTTGTAAACATTTCGAACCTGCTGCAGCTTGGCTCGACCACTGTTTCTATGGAAACAGGTAGCTAGCTCACACTCGTGCATTGTGGGATATTCAAAGCAGATGAAGGTCACAGGCAAAGATGATGCTGAGAAAAGGGTTGCAAACAAACACAAATGGTGGAGGATGTTTAAGGATGTTTGAATTTTTATGAAGTTAATATTGACAATGATGATATGCAAATTACAGCTACTACTTGTAAAAGGGTTTCAGACGTTATGCGTGTTACTGTGCCTTTAAATCCCGTTCCTGTGTTAGGTGTCACATGGTCCCCGTGTTTACAATCCCTTCCGGGAAAGGAGCGTCTGTCAAAAGCCAAACTAGCTCAAGATTGCACATGTCAGAACTGCTATTTACCTAGATGGCATAATACGAGACAAAATTGTCCTAAGTATCAAGTCAAGTATATAATCAGAAAAACGTTAGCTGGCTTATTGACGTACATAAGTAGTACAGATTGGCTAGGATTGGAAACCATTGTCTGTAGTTTTTTTTTTAGTTTAGCTAGCTAAATACCAACCCGTGACTGCTATGGCTGCTGTTGACAGTTTTGAGCTTTTGTACAAAGAAATTGCTCGGTCATGCAATTCATGTGTGGAAACCCTAGCCGTTGTGGGTGCTCTGTATACAGCCAGCAAAGCTGTCATCCTCGTGCGGGACTGCTACAGCTTTGTCAGGGTGCATTTCCTTCCTCGACTGATGCCAAGCACGCGCCTTGGCCGCCGTTTTGGTGAATGGGCTGTCATTTATGGTAAGGTAAATGCAATAGAATAGACAGAGAATAATTCCACAGTTCACATAAAGGGTTTTTATGTTGTGGTTCTCATCATGTCTTCTATGCCCATGTATTGCAGGTGCTTCAGAGGCCATAGGGAAAGCCTATGCAGAGGAGCTTGCCAGGCAGGGCATCTGCATCATCCTGATAAGCCAAGAGGGTGCCAGTGTCAGTGACACAGCCAAGGCCATATCTGAGACTCACCGAGTGGATACAATGGTGCTTGTGGCAGACTTCAGTCAGGGCCATGCAGCTTGCAAGCCTGTCAAAGATGCATTGCAGGACAAAGACATAGGCTTTCTAGTTAACTGTGTGGATGACTCCCTTCGCAACTCGCCAAACTTTACTGGCCTGTCTGAAGACCTGTTATGGGACGTAATCAACAGAAATATTGCTGCCACCACACTGATGACGCGCCTGGTTCTACCTGGCATGGTAGAGAGGAGACGTGGAGCAGTAGTGAACATCTCTTCTGGGGCATGTTATAGACCCTCTCCAAGCAAAGCTGCTCTCTCTGCGTCTACGGTCAGATTCTACACACACACATACACCCTATTAGGTGTGTGTGTGTGTGTGTGTGTGTGTGATCCTAATAACGTTCATGTTTTTAAATGCGTTGTGGCCTACTGTTTTGTTGTACTGAAATGGCTGTGATTCTTCTCTTTTTTTTTCTCAGGCTTACCTTGACAACTTTTCCCGTGCTTTGCACCATGAATATGGTCGTCAGGGAGTCTTTGTGCAAAGTCTGGTACCTTTCCAAGTGGCGCCCCATGGAGCATCAGCAGGCGGGTGGCTAATACCGCAGTCAGACGTGTATGCCCGTCATGCCATCTCCACCCTGGGCATCTCACACAGGACCACAGGCTATTGGCCTCATACACTGCAGGTACACAGATCAGTGCTGATTTCAAATGGGTCTTGGTAGAGTTGAGGGATAGACATTTAGTAGCCATAGTCCATTTTAAACTATAGACTAACCATGACTCTCTTGTTGGTGTTCTCTTTTCCAGTTTCGACTTGTGCAGTCAATGCCCGAATGGATTTGGGTCTTGGGGTCACGTATGCTCACAAGCTCATGCTGAAAGTTCTCCAGAAACGGAACTCCAGCCACTGAACTCATGACAACAAAGTTATGCCTTGCTGGTAGTCATACAGTCATCATACAGATGATATTACACTAGTGAGTGAATTAGTTTGTGTAATGGTTGTATCTTGAATTGCATAACAAAATGATATTTATTCATAGTTTATAATAATACTAAAATATCTCCAGGAGTGTAGTGCCCAAATTATGTTGATGACGTCCGTGAAATGCACAGATATGGGAGGTGATGGAGATATTTTTTTGCAGTGATTTGAGGTTTATTTGACCAACTGTGATCACTGAGGTGTTTAACTGGCATTCCTATGTAAAGAGTTGTTTTGGTACAACTGACAGTATACTTGAGAATAGATTTTGAAATGGGTTCTTTTTTGTTTAGTGATGTGCTGTGATTATAATTATTGGTGATATGATTGCAGAAACAACTTGTGTGCTCGTGAATGACTTTTCATGTAGTCGATGCTTGGTGAATATGCATATGTATTATGCATAGCATAATAAAAAAATGTATCTCAATAAAGATGGTCCTTACTAGATAACTATTTGTTGATGTACTTGATCAGGGTTTCATTTTTGAACATAACATATCTACGTTTTTAACAACAAAGATAGTTTTGTAAATCATTTCTATTTAGAAAGATCAACCATCTTGACATATGTAATATTATTTAGAAAAAATGTGGTCAGTCATTGTCTGTAATCCTCACAAGGACATGTGAAGCAAAGTCTGATGTTAAAAACAAAACAATTGATGGAAGAATTAGAAAGTAACAACTGACAAAGAAATGGCAAAATGTCTAATTATTAGACACACAAAATACATATTGTGTATGAAAATCAATATTTGATATGTAGTCAATTCAATCTTGTTGCAGGTTGGCACTGTCTCACTTTAGTTTTCTTTTAAAGCTTAATTTCTCGGATATTGGCATACCCTGCCTCTATGTTTGGTATAGCCATACAGTAGATATCATATGAACCTAAACGATCATTTTATGGTTTCACCTTGGGCAACAACACTACCACAGGTCATTGAATGGTGTCATGACTAAGAGGTGGGATATGTAGTCTTTGTTGTGGTTTGGATGGTGCCTCCATAAGAGGGGAAGGTTGAGAGGATTCTCGGCTTCACTCTGACATCACCCACCTGAGAGACTGAGAGCTCCAAACTTTCTGCAAGTCTTGTCCGTTGGTAAGTTGAAAAAGCAAGCAATTGACTTACGATTATTACACAATCAAATACCAGGTTTGTGCAAATCGCATTCATGACATTAGAAAGTGAGATGTAATGGTCTCTTCTTTTATTACGAAAATGCAAAGGTCTCTTAAAATAGTTAAGTGCATTGCCTCTGATTGGTAATACTATACTAGACAGTCATAATGCATAGACAGTGAGGTTAATCAATTGAAATTTACATATTACATATTTTGTAAGGGTTGATGAGATTTGCTGACCATGACTAAAAAGTAATGACATAGCCTATAATTATAGTATTTATAACATGTGAACATACCTGTTTAACAATACTTAGACTACGTGTACATTTTTGATGAAAAACCATCTGCAGTGAGAGGTTTTTCCTCAGAAAATGTTGATCGGCAAAGATTCAATTTTGAGTATGCGTTCAGTAAATGACCCTGAATTAAATTGTGGCACAGGAAACTGTAATGGAAAGGCAGGAAATAATTGTAACGTCTTGTGCCTCCTGAATAAAGCAATCAATGTTTGGGGGTTTAACAAGGTCAGGTCCTTGGTTCCCACCAGATTGCAAAGGTCTGTTATTGTAATGGCTCCTGATATCTGGGCCTCATGGGCCTTCACTTATCAATGTACTCAATGGTTCAAATTAACCGATAAAGAAGGACCTTGATTGACAAATCATTGATACATTTTAATTAGTACAGTTTACTTCATGCTGTTATGAGATCTATTCATTCTCTAAAACATTGCTTAAAACATTTGACAGTTGTAGTCATAACAGTAATCCACCATGTGATAAATCAATTATATGTTTTTCCACAGCAAACTGTCTAACTGATCGAAATGGGTGAATGGGACTTGCTGGGCCGGCTGCTGGACAAAGTGCAGTCCCACTCCACGGTCATAGGGAAGATCTGGCTAACGGTCCTGTTTGTCTTCAGGATCCTGGTCCTTGGGTCCGGGGCAGAGAAGGTGTGGGGGGACGAGCAGTCAGACTTCGTCTGTAACACAGACCAGCCGGGATGTGAGAACGTCTGTTATGACCACGCCTTCCCCATCTCACACGTCCGTTTCTGGGTACTTCAGATCATCTCCGTTTCCACCCCAACCCTGGTGTACCTGGGCCATGTCCTCCACATCATCCACGTAGAGAAGAAAGTCCGGGAGAAGATGAAGAAGCAAGCACAGGATGAGCAGGCCAATAACTTCCTGAAGAAGGGCTACAAAGTCCCCAAGTACAGCAACGACAATGGAAAGATTAACCTGCGTGGCCGTCTGTTACGCAGTTACGTACTGCACGTACTGGTGAAGATCCTTCTAGAAGTGGGGTTCATCGTGGGACAGTACTACCTGTATGGCTTCACCCTCCAGGCCCGCTTTATCTGTGCTCGCTTCCCCTGCCCTCACAAGGTGGACTGCTTCCTGTCCAGACCCACAGAGAAAACCGTCTTCATCTGGTTTATGCTGGTGGTAGCCTGTGTGTCTCTACTCCTCAACCTCATTGAGCTCTTTTACCTGTTTGTCAAATCGGTCAAAGAGTGTCTGGACAGGCGGCAGGACTACACGGTGACCCCGGTCACCCCTGTCCTGGAGAGGAAGGCCTTTGAGAACAAAGACCAGATGATCCAGAACTGGGTCAATCTGGAGTTGGAGCTGCAGGGGAGGAAGCTGGGCAGTGGGGTGACGAAAAGTGTGGCTTCTGAGGAAAACACTGCTAACATGGGGGAAGTCCACATCTAAGGTGTCAGCTTTTGTACACATTCTTTTTCACAAAACCTGCTTGTAATGTTGACTCAATGATTCGCATGCCAGTCTACAGCCATATATATTTATCCTAAACATTAAGTAACATATTCATCGTGTTTTTATGTGATAAAGGATTCATGTTTGAGCTTGTACCACGGGGAATATATTGTCTAATATAAATATGTTTCTTTATATTAGATGCATTTCTTAATTTTCTAAATATTTCTTTGGGATTTGTATTATTGGTTGTGACATTGCATGTATATGTAGATGTCATTCACATAACACTGTAATCTTGATTTAATAAATTATTATTTTATAAGGAAATTATTCTGGCTCGTATTGTGTTTGGTTTGAATGTTTCGGACACCATGATGCCTATTTTAGGAACAACTCCGGGCTCTGTGTTATCAATTCATTACAATACAATATTATTTCTTTAGATGTGTTCCTGTTAAGTCTGTTGAGTGCATGCTTCTTATTGTTGTGGGTGTGTATCTTTCTGTCAGTCATCATATATGGCTCTTCCTGTTAGTCCTTTACAGGTTAACTTTTAAAATTGAATTAGATGATTATGACAACGTGACAGGGAACCTGACGCAATCCTTACCACCATCCTCCAAAACTCAAGGTTCAACTCATGTTAGTGATCAGTTGGTCTAAGAGGTATATTCTCCATAGAGTCAGGACCAGGTAGGGTGGCAACTTTTTTCACTTCACATTTTCCTATCCTTTGAGTCATTTTTAAGAAAAACAAGTAGTAGTTTGTTCTGTAATTCTTTTGGATCTAATTCATTTTTATTTAAGTTATGATAGTGGTAGACTGTTCAGTACGTAAGGTGTTTGGGGTGTACTGATTACCATGCAATATCATAAAATCTGAACATATTATTAATAGTAAATAAGGCATACATCAACTTTTCCTCATAATCAATACATACTAGACATGAACTATGATCTAGCCTGTCATGTGTGTTTTTGTTGCTTTTCATTATGTGACTAACTGCTTACATTTTAAGTTTGTTTTTGAATGAGGGTTATCTTTCAATACAGAAGGGTTATTACATACAATGTTGTAATATATAAATATATATATATATATAAATATATATATATATATATATATATATATATATATAAATATATATATATATATATATATATATATATATATATATATATATATATATATATATATATATATATATATATATTGTATTGTCTTAATGATAGAGGGATATCAGTTTTAGGAACTTGGTCTTGATGCCATTGTGTGCATGCCCCAAAAATCAAATTAATGATTAAGGATAACAAGAGAAGTGGAAAACATTGACAACCTGACTCATTAATAAGATGGGCCTTCTCCTGTCAAATTAATTAACTGGTTATTTTCTTCTCCTCTTCAGAAAGCCATTGAACATCAGCAAACATGGGAGACTGGGGTTTTCTTTCCACGTTACTGGACAAGGTGCAGTCCCACTCAACGGTCATTGGAAAGATATGGATGAGTGTCCTGTTCCTGTTCAGAATCATGGTTCTGGGTGCTGGAGCGGAGAGCGTGTGGGGCGATGAACAATCTGGTTTCATATGCAATACGCAACAACCTGGTTGTGAAAATGTCTGCTACGACTGGATCTTCCCCATATCACACATCCGTTTCTGGGTCATGCAGATCATCTTCATCTCCACTCCAACTCTTCTGTACCTGGGCCATGCCATGCATGTCATCAGCCAGGAGAACAAGCTGAGAGTCATACTGCACAGCCAAGAAGATAATGGCACGTTGAAGAAGCCCAAATACACAGATGAAGCAGGGAAGGTCAGAATTAGGGGAGATTTGTTGGGCAGTTACATGACCCAGCTATTCTTTAAGATCATTCTAGAGATCGCTTTTATTGTTGGCCAGTACTACCTGTATGGGTTTGTCATGGTTCCCATGTTCCCTTGCTCCAAATCTCCCTGTCCCTATACTGTAGAATGCTACATGTCTCGTCCCACAGAGAAGACCATCTTCATCATCTTCATGCTGGTGGTGGCCTGTGTGTCTCTGGCTCTGAATGTGATTGAGGTGTTCTATCTGCTTTACACAAGAGTGAGATGTGGCGGCTCCAAGGGGCGCACTCATCACACTACGTCAGCAGCGAACCCCGCCACCCTCCACTCCTCTGGGTGGTCTGGTCGCGTGGATACTGAGATGGACCCACTGAGACAGAACAAGATGAACCTGGGGTTTGAGAGTGGGCAGAGTTTAGGGGGTAGTCTGGATGGAGCCACACAAGAGAAAAGGTTGCTAGGTGACCACTAAGACACTTGAAAGTTAATTAGCCATGATTGTATCTTGATCTTTTGTATTGTTGAAAATCTGAATGAATACACTACCTGTTTTGCTTTCTTATGTTTATTGATTTAAACACAGTGCACTAGTAGTTAGTGTATTTTATGTATTGATGTTGAATGTTTACTGTTCAATTGTGAATGTTTACTGTTCAATGCCAATACACCTTGAATAGAAGTGCAATTCAGTTATTATATCCCAATGGTATGTTCTATGTAACATTTTCTGTTGTAGGAAGCTTTGGGATTTTGTAAATCTATTTCCCCAGACAGATGAATTCGTGGATACTATTTCTATGTCTCCATGTCCAGTATGAAGGAAGTTAGAGGTTTAGTGAGCCCATGCTAACTAGCGTTAGCACAATGACTGGAAGTCTATGGGTATCTGCTAGCATGGAGAAGTTGATAAAGGGCCTCATTGCCAAAATCCCTACCACCTGGGGTCTTGAAATTATTTGTATATTGCCTGATGAATGTTAACAACTACAATACAATCTAGATATGCAGTGTTTATTTTTTTTGAAGGAATAAATAAAATATATTGTAAAAAAAATAATGTTTTAAATGTTTGTATTAATGGTGGTTGCATGAACCTTAGAGACTGAAAACTCATCAAACAATCACTGAAACATGTTACAATAATACACATGAATAGTTGAGTCTCTTAGGACAGCATTTATGGAAATATTGCTTTTAAATGAACATCACTGAAGAACAAGATTTAATTTGATCACTATTTTCTTGCTGTAGTGTATTTAAGGTTTATCAACCCCTACAAAAAATCCATTAATTATAATCCACCTAATAATTCACATTTCCTGTTGCTGCAGGATTATTTTCCTGCTGTAGTAAACTGGCTCAAATTAAGATCCTACATCTGTATGTCTCCCAACCCTCAAAATAAAGTGGCTTGTTATTATACCAGAACTTTGCCAAAATACCAATCCAGATAAATGTTCTAGGAGTGCAAGACTGCATATGAAAATATTGCTATAGGCACAACTTGAAAATGAAGAATGGCACATCCTCCAACCCTCACAATAAAGGGGCTTATAGCTATAGTATAATAAAATAAGTATCCTTATTTTTGCCAGAACTCTATTAATGTCAATCATGGCACATATTCTGAGAGAGCATTGTCAACAACACAAATACAATTTCATACGGTATACTCTGAAAACTATCCAAAGAAACCCCCCCTCCTCCCCCAAAATATTGATTTAAGATTTCATGAACTTATATTACCCTTTGCCTACCTAGACCTGGACCACCCACATTGTCAATGAGAATCATTAGCAAAGGCTATGGCTTAGATTACAATGCAATTTCATGGTTATTACTGGCTCATTTGGAAATACAAAATGACTCAACATTAAAATGTACCTTATCATTGTTTTGCCAATTATTAACTTGTACAATCATTCCCAGGAACACATAATTCTAAACAGAAGATGTATCATTTCCAAGCACAACGTGTCAGCTCGCACGACAAGACAATTGTGTAATTCGACAGAACTGAAGTTCAAGGTAAACTAGTAGCAGTACATAGCGTTTGAACATTTGCCACTTACAACTGGTGGATATTGTGTTCTGCCCAGAAGGTGTCTGTATAAAGGTAAGACATATTTGATGAACTATTTTGTTGTTTTCCCTTTACATGAAAACACATAAGAATGCTAATCTAATATCACCAAAAGCAAAATGATTTCTGGATACGCTTGAACCATTGTAAGAGGGATAACCTAGGCTTAAACATATCTTTAATTAACCTAGAAACAAAAGTTTGAGTTTTTATTGAAATAATGATTTTGTGGTATTTGGGACATTTTACACTTACATACTTTGGGCATATCATACAAATAAATCGAAATAATTTGTAAAAAAAAAAAATGATACTCAAAACAGAATGTACAGTCGGGCCCATCATTATTGGCACCCTTGATAAAGATGAGCAAGAAAAGGGAGTATGAAATACTGAGCTATATTGTAATTCTCAAACAAATATAGAAATGATTTTATTCTATGACAATTGCTCAGAGAAAGAGATATACAGTAGTTTAGAGATTTAGATTAGAGATCACATTGGGAGGTATCTTAGACCATTCCTCCATACAGAATCCAGATCCTTGATATCCTTCGTCTGTGCTTTTGGGATCCCCTCTTCAATTCAAACCACAGGTTTTCAACGGGGTTCAAGTCCGGAGGCTGAGATGATTTTGTTGTCAAGGAACCATTTCTTTGTGGATTTTGATGTTTGCTTGGGGTTATTGTCTTGCTGGAAGATGCACTTTTTGTCCCTTTTAGCCTCCTTGCAGAGGCAACCAGGTCTAAAATGTCCTGGTACTGGGTAAAGTTCATGATGCGTATGACCTTATTAACAATGGCCCCAGGACCAGTGGAAGTGAAATAGCCCCATAACATCAAATATGTTGGTGGTGGATCTTTGATGTTATGGGGCTATTTTGCCTCCCACTGGTCCTTGGGCCCTTTACCAAGTACCAGGACATGTTTAGTGCCATCATCCTCGCAAGGTGAGGTATTGAAAGCTATTGAAAACAGGGTTGCCAGTCATTTTGACCAGTATCTTTTATTCGATTTTTTAACATTAGATTTTTTAACTTGTTTAACAAAATCTCTGAGCAATTCTATTAGTATAAAATAATATTACAATATACTGTAGCTTAGCATTTGTATTATTTATTTTATAGAGTGTGCATTTATCAAGGATACCAATAATGTTGGGTCTGACTGTAATGTACTGCACATATATAAAATAAAAAAAGTTATATATTTTCCTATTGAAAAACTGAATTATAATGTCTGATGCTAAAATATTAAACATCAGATTTTGACTGATATACTTAATCTCTTGATAACAGACAGTGGAATCTCTCCATTTAGGCCATGTGTTTTATAGCTTACTTTACTCAAAGAAATAGCCTTACCATCCCATAAAGCGCTGGTGTTCTTCTCTCCGTAACACAGTCTGCTCTCTGTTCATCTTCTCTGGTATTTTTTTTCATTCATTCTCATCATAGATTTCCAATCATTTGTCAGAATGTCGCCAATAGTGTAACTGAACCTTTCGCTTTGTTTTCCCAAACGTATACATTTATGTTTTTTTCCTACGTCTTTCTAGCCAGAGCAAAAAAATGGGAGAGTGGGGATTCCTGTCGTCGCTGCTGGACAAGGTGCAGTCGCACTTCACGGTCATTGGAAAGGTTTGGATGACCGTCCTGTTTATCTTCAGGATCATGGTCCTCGGAGCAGGGGCGGAGAAGGTGTGGGGCGATGAGCAGTCCAATATGATTTGCAATACCAAACAGCCTGGTTGTAAGAACGTGTGCTACGACCATGCCTTCCCCATCTCCCACATCCGCTTCTGGGTCCTTCAGATCATCTTCGTCTCCACCCCAACGTTGGTGTACCTGGGACATGTCATGCACGTCATCCACAAGGAGAACAAACTGAGGCAATGGCTGAGTCAGGCAGGCAATGAGATGGGGAAAATGCCTAAGTATTCTGATGAGAAGGGTCATGTCAAAATCAAAGGTGAATTGCTGGCTAGTTACACAGTCAATATATTCTTCAGGATTCTGCTTGAGATAGCGTTTATAGTGGGTCAGTATTACTTGTATGGGTTTATTCTGGACCCCAAAATTGAATGCAGCAGAGCTCCCTGTCCGTTCACTGTAGAATGCTTCATGTCACGACCAACAGAGAAGACCATCTTCATCATCTTCATGCTGGTGGTGGCTTGTGTATCTCTGCTGCTGAATGTGGTGGAGATATTTTATCTGATATGCTCTAAGTGTGGCTCTGGCTCAAGAAGACGAGCCCAAGAAGTCCCAGCCATCGCAATGCACAGCTGTCTGGATGGGGGCAGTACTGCCTGAAATCATTGATCACCACTCAACTACTCAGTGGCAGAGAAAGGATGACACTGAAACTGTTCCGTCCTAAAATAATGCAGTGTCTAAAAAATATTGTTAGGCTTGGCTTGATTCTATAAGTATGGGTTAATACGATGCAGTAGGTGTAACAGGACTGAAACTTTGAGCTTGATTTATTGTCCTCTGGTAAACCAAGCCAACATGTTGTATTTGTTCATGGTGTGCACTAGAAGGAAATCAAATGCAACGCAACCTAATTTTCAGCAGTCTTGTTGCTCCTCAGTGAGATGGTCCTCGAATTGGCTTTTTGTGATCATGTGATCATCTTAATATAATGTGATTCATCATACATTGTTTGGGTTATTGAAACCACACTGACCGAAGTGACCAAAACAAAATCCAGAAAATATTTGTGACTTTCAATATTTGTAAATATGTCAGTTTGATTTTTGTATTTATTTTATGTGGTTGTAAATAAAATTCAAAAAATGTGAGCTTTGCCTAGAGTGTATTTTATGTTATAAGGTGAGGAAAACATTTAAATAACTATAAACAGGTGTCTGGTGTGATGTTTTATACCATAATATTTTCTCCTGACAATATACTGTATGTACAGCATATAAAAAAGTAAATTGTGCAGCAAAACTAGACTATGATGTGTATACTGTATCACTGATTTGATTGACTCAGACCAAAATGTAAGCTGTAAATATAGCATAGTCTTCTTCGGTCAAGAGGTGCAATAAAATCTTCATGGTGATAATGGACTATAGCAAATGTGTGTGCAATGAGGCTGTAGACTACACGCTGTATGTATATCTGCAGGAATGTACAGTATATTACAAGTCAATTATGGTTTAATTTTATAAGACGCCAGTATAAGTACCTCATCTGTTAGATTTTAAATACAAGTGAATCATCTACTGTCTGTACTATTCAGTGAAAGTTTGCTTGAGAGTCGGGAGATGATGTGGAAACTGGCCACTAGGGGCAACAGTGAGCGCTGTTACCTTCAAGTAGATTTCGGATTTGCAAGGGCATTGGGGATGGTGGATCGGTGTACACATCTGCTTCTGATTCCAAAGGTTGCAAGTTGAAAGCCAGCGATAGAAAGATGTTTTTGAGATTTTTGTTTTAAGCCTATCCCAAACCTTAACACTTACCTTAACCATTCGGCGTTAATGCCTAACCTTAACATTAAACACTTAGAAATGTTACATTTTCAACAACTTAAATATTTTACATTTGAGAAACATGGACGAACGTTTAATTCTAACGTGAGACTGTGAGAGCTAGCTGCATAAAGCACAATGAACTCCAGATGAATCTTTTACACCTGACGTGCTGCATGGGTAAATCTACTCAAACTCTGAATTACACAATAATTCATAATTGTTAACAAAAAGAACGAGCGATACAAAGACAGGGCACATAGTGTTGAACTTGAGGGTGCTACTAGGATATAAGACTATGATGCAAATAAGCTACTGGGTCATACCATGATACAGGAATAGATGTCAATAAATACTGGGAATAAATTAAAACCGTGATAGGATCTGAGGCTCTGAATGCACACTTTAAATAAAATTTGCCTGTACATGAGGCTGCCTCTCAACAAACCTCCCGCTCAAGCTCAGTAGCTTAATGTGACGCACACAAATATGTATGGTCATATTGTTGATGTTTTTTTAAGTTTGTTATTTTATTTTTTGCTCCTCTCTATCGTGTACCTGGGCCCCTAGTCCCGTGTCGCAGGCATCCGGGGAAAAAAGCAGTTTTGTGTTTGTCTTTCTCTGCCACCTCCACCTGGTTGAAGCCACTCACCAGCTCCAGCGTGGGGAACCAGCAGGTGCCACTCAGTGCATCCAGGATTGTTCAATTCTTGGGAGTGGGTAAGCATCTCATCTCGTTGTAGCATTCATTCTCCTGTAATCCATCCACATCTTTATTGAGCCACCCTTCCTCATAACAATGACTATAGGTGAGGAATACGGACTGCAGGTCTCCCTGATAATCTATGAATACAGTAGACCTACTCTCATCAGGAATATCTGTAAACATAACCTCTGTTTCTGAACTGCTAAACACCACCTCTGCTGACTGGGTGGAAGCTAAATGCATACCTGGTTCCAGATACACATTCTCTACCCCCACATTTATAACTGCCATTATTAACTGGCCTGTTTCTTGAGCTATAAAGGCACTGGTGATTAAGATACCCGCTGGTAAGTCACCTTCCTCTAGTGTCAAAGGTTCTAATAGTACTGGTGCCCCTGGGCTCAGCCCAACCTGGCAGCCAGTGGCTGAGACCAACTTCATAGTGGGATTAAAAGGTGTGCAGGGGAGAGAAGATTTACAAACTTGTTGTCCTGTTTGTCCTAGGCTCAACATACCTCTAAGGCCTGCCTAAATGTGGCTTCACACTGGTATCTGGCAGTACTTTGGACCATGATGCTGCTTGAGAATGCTGATAATATAATCATTTTGAATTACATTCATTCCCACTAGTCCTGGAACCTCCCCTTTTCTCTCCCTGGTATCTGGGTCCATGGAGTCCTTGACCACTAGAATTCTATAAGGACCAACGCTGGAGTCGAGAAGCAGGTACGGGGAGTCAACATTTAATTAGGAGCAGACATGGATCAAGACAGGAACAGCATCAGCACACGGATATACAAAGACAGACGGCAATCAATGCAGCAGAGGGGAACAGAGCTGGGGAACTGACAAATATAGGGGAGGTAATAAACAGGTGATTGAGTCCAGGTGAATCCAATAAATCGCTGATGCTCGTGACGAGGGAAGCAGGTGTGCGTAATGATGGTGGCAGGAGTGCGTAATACCGGGGGGGGGGGGGGGGGGGGGGGGGAGTGTGGGAGCAGGCATGACAGAATTCCCTGTTTCAGCCTCCCGAAATGGGTAGCAGTCTAAGGCATTGTATTGCAGTGTTTGAGGCCTCACTACAGACCCGGGTTCAATGTTGCAGCCGGCCGCGACCGGGAGACCCATAATGCGGAGTACAATTGGCCCAGGTTTGTCCGGTTTAGGGGAGGGGTTGGCCGCCTGGGATGTCCTTGTCCCATTGCGCTCTAGCAACTCCTTGTGGCAGGCCAGGCACATGTATGCTGACACGGTCGCCAGTTGTATAGTGTTTCTTCCGACACGTTGGTGCGGCTGGCTTCCGGGTTAAGTGAGCAGTGTGTCAAGAAGCAGTGCGGCTACACTACATCCAACTCTAGGTTGACTACATAAGGGATGTCTAGACCCTTTTCTGCCTCAGCACAAGCCAACTACAATCTGACAGCAGACCTACACTATCAGCTTCAAGGTGTAGGTTTCTTTAAAGAAACTTTCTGTGATCATGAACCCCGTGGAACCTGTATCAATCAAACAGTTTGTATCTTAAACCGTGTCGGTTTTCCACAATCGACACGCGGCCCTCGGCCGAGCTGGCATGGTTTGGCTCCTGCCCCCTTGCTAGGTTGGGGTTCACATTCTGGTTACAACACCTGGCTATGTGGCTAGAACATTAACATTTGAAACAAATTGGTTGGTTAGCCACGTCATCCACAAGTGTTTTATGATGAGTTTGAACAGCTTCAAGTAGCTGTACTTGTTACGGTGCGTGAATGAGGACCCAAAAGCGAATCAACTTAAACAGAGCTTCTTTAATTACCAAACATAGGTAGGCTCAGATGGACCGGCAGATTCCGACAGGACAGGACAAGGTTACAGCAAACATGACGACAGTCTGGTTCAGGCATGAATGACACAAACAAACAAGAATCCGACAAGGACAGGAGCAGAAACAGAGAGAGATATAGGGACCTAATCAGAGGGAAAAAAGGGAACAGGTGGGGAACGGGGTGAATGGGTAGTTAGAGGAGACAAGGGACAGCTGGGGGAAAGCGGGGGAGAAAAGGTAACCTAACACGACCAGCAGAGGGAGACAGGGTGAAGGGAAAGGACAGAGACAAGACAACATGACAGTACCCCCCCACTCACCGAGCGCCTCCTGGCGCACTCGAGGAGGAAACCTGGCGGCAACGGAGGAAATCATCAATCAGCGCACGGTCCAGCACGTCCCGAGAGGGAACCCAACTCCTCTCCTCAGGACCGTACCCCTCCCAGTCAACTAGGTACTGATGACCACGGCCCCGAGGACGCATGTCCAAGATTTTACGGACCCTGTAGATAGGTGCGCCCTCGACAAGGATGGGGGGGGGGGGGGGGAGACGAGCGGGGGCGCGAAGAACGGGCTTAACACAGGAGACATGGAAGACCGGGTGGACGCGACGAAGATATCGCGGAAGAAGAAGTCGCACTGCGACAGGATTAATGACCTGAGAGATACGGAATGGACCAATGAACCGCGGGGTCAACTTGCGAGAAGCCGTCTTAAGGGGAAGGTTCTGAGTGGAGAGCCAAACTCTCTGACCGCGACAATATCTAGGGCTCTTAGTTCTACGCTTATTAGCAGCTCTCACAGTCTGCGCCCTATAACGGCAAAGTGCAGACCTGACCCTCTTCCAGGTGCGCTCGCAACGTTGGACAAAAGCCTGAGCGGAGGGGACGCTGGACTCGGCGAACTGAGATGAGAACAACGGAGGCTGGTACCCGAGGCTACTCTGAAAAGGAGATAGCCCGGTCGCAGACGAAGGAAGCGAGTTGTGGGCGTATTCTGCCCAGGGGAGCTGTTCTGACCAAGACGCAGGGTTGCGAAAAGAAAGACTGCGTAAGATGCGACCAATAGTCTGATTGGCCCGTTCTGCTTGACCGTTAGACTGGGGGTGAAAGCCGGAAGAGAGACTGACGGAAGCCCCAATCAAACGGCAAAACTCCCTCCAAAATTGAGACGTGAATTGCGGACCTCTGTCCGAAACGATGTCTGACGGAAGGCCATGAATTCTGAAAACATTCTCGATGATGATTTGTGCCGTCTCTTTAGCAGAAGGAAGCTTAGCAAGGGGAATGAAATGAGCCGCCTTAGAGAACCTATCGACAACCGTAAGAATAACAGTCTTCCCCGCTGACGAAGGCAGTCCGGTGACAAAATCTAAGGCGATGTGAGACCACGGTCGAGAGGGAATAGGAAGCGGCCTGAGACGGCCGGCAGGAGGAGAGTTACCGGACTTAGTCTGCGCGCAGACCGAACAAGCAGCCACGAAACGACGCGTGTCATGCTCCCGGGTGGGCCACCAGAAACGCTGGCGAATGGAAGCAAGCGTACCCCGAACGCCAGGGTGGCCGGCTAACTTGGCAGAGTGAGCCCACTGAAGAACGGCCAGACGAGTAGGAACGGGAACGAAAAGAAGGTTCCTAGGACAAGCGCGCGGCGACGGAGTTTGAGTGAGTGCTTGCTTTACCTGCCTCTCAATTCCCCAGACAGTCAACCCGACAACACGCCCCTCAGGGAGAATCCCCTCGGGGTCAGTGGAGGCTACTGAAGAACTGAAGAGACGAGACAAAGCATCAGGCTTGGTGTTCTTAGAGCCCGGACGATAAGAAATCACGAACTCGAAACGAGCGAAAAACAGCGCCCAACGCGCCTGACGCGCATTAAGTCGTTTGGCAGAACGGATGTACTCAAGGTTCCTATGGTCAGTCCAAACGACAAAAGGAACGGTCGCCCCCTCCAACCACTGTCGCCATTCGCCTAGGGCTAACCGGATGGCGAGCAGTTCGCGGTTACCCACATCATAGTTACGTTCCGACGGCGACAGGCGATGAGAAAAATACGCGCATGGGTGGACCTTGTCGTCAGAGAGGGAGCGCTGAGAAAGGATGGCTCCCACTCCCACCTCTGACGCGTCAACCTCGACAACGAACTGTCTAGAGACGTCAGGTGTAACAAGGATAGGAGCGGATGTAAAACGATTCTTGAGGAGATCAAAAGCTCCCTGGGCGGAAACGGACCACTTAAAGCACGTCTTGACAGAAGTAAGGGCTGTGAGAGGAGCTGCCACCTGACCGAAATTACGGATGAAACGACGATAGAAGTTCGCGAAGCCGAGAAAGCGCTGCAGCTCGACGCGTGACTTAGGGACGGGCCAATCAATGACAGCTTGGACCTTAGCGGGATCCATCTTAATGCCTTCAGCGGAAATAACAGAACCGAGAAATGTGACGGAGGAGGCATGAAAAGTGCACTTCTCAGCCTTCACAAAAAGACAATTCTCTAAAAGGCGCTGGAGGACACGTCGAACGTGCTGAACATGAATCTGGAGTGACGGTGAAAAAATCAGGATATCGTCAAGGTAAACGAAAACAAAGATGTTCAGCATGTCTCTCAGGACATCATTGACTAATGCCTGAAAGACAGCTGGAGCGTTAGCGAGGCCGAAAGGAAGAACCCGGTATTCAAAGTGCCCTAACGGAGTGTTAAACGCCGTCTTCCACTCGTCCCCCTCCCTGATGCGCACGAGATGGTAAGCGTTACGAAGGTCCAACTTAGTGAAAAACCTGGCTCCCTGCAGGATCTCGAAGGCTGAAGACATAAGAGGAAGCGGAAAACGATTCTTCACTGTTATGTCATTCAGCCCTCGATAATCTATGCAGGGGCGCAGAGACCCGTCCTTCTTCTTGACAAAAAAAAACCCCGCTCCGGCGGGAGAGGAGGAGGGGACTATGGTACCGGCGTCAAGAGCTACAGACAAATAATCCTCGAGAGCCTTACGTTCGGGAGCCGACAGAGAGTATAGTCTACCCCGGGGGGGGGTGGTTCCCGGAAGGAGATCAATACTACAATCATACGACCGGTGTGGAGGAAGAGAGGTGGCCCTGGACCGACTGAACACCGTGCGCAGATCGTGATATTCCTCCGGCACCCCTGTCAAATCACCAGGCTCCTCCTGTGAAGAAGAGACAGAGGAAACAGGAGGGATAGCAGACATTAAACATTTCACATGACAAGAGACGTTCCAGGAGAGGATAGAATTACTAGACCAATTAATGGAAGGATTATGACAAACTAGCCAGGGATGGCCCAAAACAACAGGTGTAAAAGGTGAACGAAAAATTAAAAAAGAAATGGTTTCACTATGATTACCAGAAACAGTGAGGGTTAAAGGTAGCGTCTCACGCTGAATCCTGGGGAGAGGACTACCATCCAGGGCGAACAAGGCCGTGGGCTCCTTTAACTGTCTGAGAGGAATGTCATGTTCCCGAGCCCAGGTCTCGTCCATAAAACAGCCCTCCGCCCCAGAGTCTATTAAGGCACTGCAGGAAGCTGACGAACCGGTCCAGCGTAGATGGACCGACAAGGTAGTGCAGGATCTTGAAGGAGAGACAGGAGTAGTAGCGCTCACCAGTAGCCCTCCGCTTACTGACGAGCTCTGGCCTTTTACTGGACATGAAGTGACAAAATGACCAGCGGAACCGCAATAGAGACAGAGGCGGTTGGTGATTCTCCGTTCCCTCTCCTCAGTCGAGATGCGGATACCTCCCAGCTGCATGGGCTCAGCACCCGAGCCGGCAGAGGAAGATGGTAGTGATGCGGAGAGGGAGGCGACGGAGAGCGCGAGCTCCTTTCCACGAGCTCGGTGACGAAGATCAACCCGTCGCTCAATGCGAATAGCGAGTTCAATCAAGGAATCCACGCTGGAAGGAACCTCCCGGGAGAGAATCTCATCCTTTACCTCTGCGCGGAAACCCTCCAGAAGACGAGCGAGCAAGGCCGGCTCGTTCCAGCCACTGGAGACAGCAAGAGTGCGAAACTCAATAGAGTAGTCTGTTATGGATCGATTGCCTTGACATAGGGAAGACAGGGCCCTGGAAGCCTCCTCCCCAAAAACAGATCGATCAAAAACCCGTATCATCTCCTCCTTAAAGTCTTGATACTGGTTAGTACACTCAGCCCTTGCCTCCCAGATTGCCGTGCCCCACTCACGAGCCCGTCCAATAAGGAGAGATATGACGTAGGCGACACGAGCAGTGCTCCTGGAGTAAGTGTTGGGCTGGAGAGAAAACACAATATCACACTGGGTGAGGAACGAGCGGCATTCAGTGGGCTCCCCAGAGTAACACGGCGGGTTATTGATTCTGGGCTCCGGAGATTCGAAAGCCCTGGAAGTGGCCGGTGGATCGAGGCGGAGATGGTGAACCTGTTCTGTGAGGTTGGAGACTTGGGTGGCCAGGGTCTCAACGGCATGTCGAGCAGCAGACAATTCCTGCTTGTGTCTGCCTAGCATCGCTCCCTGGATCTCGACGGCTGAGTGGAGAGGATCCGAAGTCGCTGGGTCCATTCTTGGTCGGATTCTTCTGTTACGGTGCGTGAATGAGGACCCAAAAGCGAATCAACTTAAACAGAGCTTCTTTAATTACCAAACATAGGTAGGCTCAGATGGACCGGCAGATTCCGACAGGACAGGACAAGGTTACAGCAAACATGACGACAGTCTGGTTCAGGCATGAATGACACAAACAAACAAGAATCCGACAAGGACAGGAGCAGAAACAGAGAGAGATATAGGGACCTAATCAGAGGGAAAAAAGGGAACAGGTGGGGAACGGGGTGAATGGGTAGTTAGAGGAGACAAGGGACAGCTGGGGGAAAGCGGGGGAGAAAAGGTAACCTAACACGACCAGCAGAGGGAGACAGGGTGAAGGGAAAGGACAGAGACAAGACAACATGACAGTACTAGTATTGGGTCTGTCTGATTCATAACCAATGTGGTTTCACAATCAACTGGATCCTGCACCTCATGATGTGATTTAGATTTTCCCTGAGAAGTTCCCTTATCAACCCAGTGAAGGGCTGTACATCTAGGGAAGATGGGTTAAGACTTGGTCTAATCATTTTCTTTAAGTCTCTACATAATGCTTTATCTTTGACATTTTCAGGAAATAAATTTCTGAGTGTATTATACTCATCTTCAAAGGTCTTGAGATCACAGCCAGCTAACCTCCAACCTACTCTCTGGGTTAGAACAAACACTAGAAGGTCTGTATTTTATCTCTTGTTTATTTAACTAGGCAAGCCAGTTAAGAACAAATTCTTATTTCACAAAGACGGCCTACCGGGGAACAGTGGGTTAACAGCCTTGTTAATGGGCAGAACGATAATATTTTTACCTTGTCACCTCAGGGATTTAATCCAGCAACCTTTCAGTTACTGGCCCAATACTCTAACCACTAGGCTACCTGTCACCCTTCCAAATAAAAAAAATCAAAAGAAATCCCCCGACTGGGTAGCTGTGATATAACGCAAACACCTTTTACATCCTCGACCCACTCATGAGTTATTACATTGCTAGAGGGTCGCCCACTAAAGATCTTCCAACATTTGATTTTGTACGGTAGATCACTTTTACCTTTGCTGTGGCCTCAGTTGCTGCCAGGGCCGTAGCTACATATGAGGACACCGATGTCTGGATCTCTGCAATCCCCCTCCAGCAAAAATCAATCGCGGTCTCAACTTGCTGTTGAGAGTTGAAACAGTAGAACACCGGTGCAATGTCTAAACTTGGTAGTGCATCAACAGTTTTCCCAGTTTTTGTTATATGTCACTCCCTGAGAGTCAGTCAATTAGCCCATGTTAACATTTACTTGATCGGTAGATTGGGCTCTGAATGCACACTTTCTCGACCTCCTCTCAACAAACCTGCTGCTCACTCCCTCCGAGAACCATACCTCTCTGTTGCATGCAGGCTCAAGTTTGGCATGCTGCATCATGCGCAGCCATCTTAGTACCCGCGAGGGTACCTGTAACCCCTCCCCTTGCGCACTGCCACACATGGGTCCAGAGAAATTGGCAGATGTATTTGTTGAAAAGGCACATTTTTTTAGCAAATGCACAGCACTATTATATGATTCACAGAACAATCAAGAAACGCACAACAACAAAAAATGAATTCAGTCACATTTTAATAATTTAGCAGACGGTCTTATCCAAAGCGAATTAAAGGAGCATTTAGGGTTAAGTGCCTTGCTCAAATGCACATAGGCAGATTTTTCACCTAGTCGACTAAGGGATTCAAACCAGTGACCTTTCAGTTACTTGCCCAACGCTATTAACCACTAGGCTACCTGCCGCTGTTAACCCAGATGCCGGTAGCCTATGCATCTAATCTCCTCTAACATTCCTAGACATATGATGTCATGTACTGTCATGTTGTGTCTTGTCTCTGTCCTTTCCCTTCACCCTGTCTCCCTCTGCTGGTCGTTGTTAGGTTACCTTTTCTCCCCCGCTTTCCCCCAGCTGTTCCTTGTCTCCTCTAACTACCCATTCACCCCGTTTCCCACCTGTTCCCTTTTTCCCTCTGATTAGGTCCCTATATCTCTCTCTGTTTCTGTTCCTGTCCTTGTCGGATTCTTGTTTGTTGTGTTTCATGCCTGAGCCAGACTATCGTCATGTTTGCTGTAACCTTGTCCTGTCCTGTCGGAATCTGCCGGTCTATCTGAGCCTACCTATGTTTGGTTATTAAAGAAGCTCTGTTTAAGTTAGTTCGCTTTTGGGTCCTCATTCACTCACCATAACAGAAGAATCCGACCAAGAATGGACCCAGCGACTTCGGATCCTCTCCACTCAGCCGTCGGGATCCAGGGAGCGATGCTAGGCAGACACGAGCAGGAAGTGTCTGCTGCTCGACATGCCGTTGAGACCCTGGCCACCCAAGTCTCCAACCTCACAGAACAGGTTCACCATCTCCGCCTCGATCCACCGGCCACTTCCAGGGCTTTCGAATCTCCGGAGCCCAGAATCAATAACCCGCCGTGTTACTCTGGGGAGCCCACTGAATGCCGCTCGTTCCTCACCCAGTGTGATATTGTGTTTTCTCTCCAGCCCAACACTTACTCCAGGAGCACTGCTCGTGTCGCTTACGTCATATCTCTCCTTATTGGACGGGCTCGTGAGTGGGGCACGGCAATCTGGGAGGCAAGGGCTGAGTGTACTAACCAGTATCAAGACTTTAAGGAGGAGATGATACGGGTTTTTGATCGATCTGTTTTTGGGGAGGAGGCTTCCAGGGCCCTGTCTTCCCTATGTCAAGGCAATCGATCCATAACAGACTACTCTATTGAGTTTCGCACTCTTGCTGTCTCCAGTGGCTGGAACGAGCCGGCCTTGCTCGCTCGTCTTCTGGAGGGTTTCCGCGCAGAGGTAAAGGATGAGATTCTCTCCCGGGAGGTTCCTTCCAGCGTGGATTCCTTGATTGAACTCGCTATTCGCATTGAGCGACGGGTTGATCTTCGTCACCGAGCTCGTGGAAAGGAGCTCGCGCTCTCCGTCGCCTCCCTCTCCGCATCACTACCATCTTCCTCTGCCGGCTCGGGTGCTGAGCCCATGCAGCTGGGAGGTATCCGCATCTCGACTAAGGAGAGGGAACGGAGAATCACCAACCGCCTCTGTCTCTATTGCGGTTCCGCTGGTCATTTTGTCACTTCATGTCCAGTAAAAGGCCAGAGCTCGTCAGTAAGCAGAGGGCTACTGGTGAGCGCTACTACTCCTGTCTCTCCTTCAAGATCCTGCACTACCTTGTCGGTCCATCTACGCTGGACCGGTTCGTCAGCTTCCTGCAGTGCCTTAATAGACTCTGGGGCGGAGGGCTGTTTTATGGACGAGACCTGGGCTCGGGAACATGACATTCCTCTCAGACAGTTAAAGGAGCCCACGGCCTTGTTCGCCCTGGATGGTAGTCCTCTCCCCAGGATTCAGCGTGAGACGCTACCTTTAACCCTCACTGTTTCTGGTAATCATAGTGAAACCATTTCTTTTTTAATTTTTCGTTCACCTTTTACACCTGTTGTTTTGGGCCATCCCTGGCTAGTTTGTCATAATCCTTCCATTAATTGGTCTAGTAATTCTATCCTCTCCTGGAACGTCTCTTGTCATGTGAAATGTTTAATGTCTGCTATCCCTCCTGTTTCCTCTGTCTCTTCTTCACAGGAGGAGCCTGGTGATTTGACAGGGGTGCCGGAGGAATATCACGATCTGCGCACGGTGTTCAGTCGGTCCAGGGCCACCTCTCTTCCTCCACACCGGTCGTATGATTGTAGTATTGATCTCCTTCCGGGAACCACCCCCCCCCGGGGTAGACTATACTCTCTGTCGGCTCCCGAACGTAAGGCTCTCGAAGATTATTTGTCTGTAGCTCTTGACGCCGGTACCATAGTCCCCTCCTCCTCTCCCGCCGGAGCGGGGGTTTTTTTTGTCAAGAAGAAGGACGGGTCTCTGCGCCCCTGCATAGATTATCGAGGGCTGAATGACATAACAGTGAAGAATCGTTATCCGCTTCCTCTTATGTCTTCAGCCTTCGAGATCCTGCAGGGAGCCAGGTTTTTCACTAAGTTGGACCTTCGTAACGCTTACCATCTCGTGCGCATCAGGGAGGGGGACGAGTGGAAGACGGCGTTTAACACTCCGTTAGGGCACTTTGAATACCGGGTTCTTCCTTTCGGCCTCGCTAACGCTCCAGCTGTCTTTCAGGCATTAGTCAATGATGTCCTGAGAGACATGCTGAACATCTTTGTTTTCGTTTACCTTGACGATATCCTGATTTTTTCACCGTCACTCCAGATTCATGTTCAGCACGTTCGACGTGTCCTCCAGCGCCTTTTAGAGAATTGTCTTTTTGTGAAGGCTGAGAAGTGCACTTTTCATGCCTCCTCCGTCACATTTCTCGGTTCTGTTATTTCCGCTGAAGGCATTAAGATGGATCCCGCTAAGGTCCAAGCTGTCATTGATTGGCCCGTCCCTAAGTCACGCGTCGAGCTGCAGCGCTTTCTCGGCTTCGCGAACTTCTATCGTCGTTTCATCCGTAATTTCGGTCAGGTGGCAGCTCCTCTCACAGCCCTTACTTCTGTCAAGACGTGCTTTAAGTGGTCCGTTTCCGCCCAGGGAGCTTTTGATCTCCTCAAGAATCGTTTTACATCCGCTCCTATCCTTGTTACACCTGACGTCTCTAGACAGTTCGTTGTCGAGGTTGACGCGTCAGAGGTGGGCGTGGGAGCCATCCTTTCTCAGCGCTCCCTCTCTGACGACAAGGTCCACCCATGCGCGTATTTTTCTCATCGCCTGTCGCCGTCGGAACGTAACTATGATGTGGGTAACCGCGAACTGCTCGCCATCCGGTTAGCCCTAGGCGAATGGCGACAGTGGTTGGAGGGGGCGACCGTTCCTTTTGTCGTTTGGACTGACCATAGGAACCTTGAGTACATCCGTTCTGCCAAACGACTTAATGCGCGTCAGGCGCGTTGGGCGCTGTTTTTCGCTCGTTTCGAGTTCGTGATTTCTTATCGTCCGGGCTCTAAGAACACCAAGCCTGATGCTTTGTCTCGTCTCTTCAGTTCTTCAGTAGCCTCCACTGACCCCGAGGGGATTCTCCCTGAGGGGCGTGTTGTCGGGTTGACTGTCTGGGGAATTGAGAGGCAGGTAAAACAAGCGCTCACTCACACTCCGTCGCCGCGCGCTTGTCCTAGGAACCTTCTTTTCGTTCCCGTTCCTACTCGTCTGGCCGTTCTTCAGTGGGCTCACTCTGCCAAGTTAGCCGGCCACCCTGGCGTTCGGGGTACGCTTGCTTCCATTCGCCAGCGTTTTTGGTGGCCCACCCGGGAGCATGACACGCGTCGTTTCGTGGCTGCTTGTTCGGTCTGCGCGCAGACTAAGTCCGGTAACTCTCCTCCTGCCGGCCGTCTCAGGCCGCTTCCTATTCCCTCTCGACCGTGGTCTCACATCGCCTTAGATTTTGTCACCGGACTGCCTTCGTCAGCGGGGAAGACTGTTATTCTTACGGTTGTCGATAGGTTCTCTAAGGCGGCTCATTTCATTCCCCTTGCTAAGCTTCCTTCTGCTAAAGAGACGGCACAAATCATCATCGAGAATGTTTTCAGAATTCATGGCCTTCCGTCAGACGTCGTTTCGGACAGAGGTCCGCAATTCACGTCTCAATTTTGGAGGGAGTTTTGTCGTTTGATTGGGGCTTCCGTCAGTCTCTCTTCCGGCTTTCACCCCCAGTCTAACGGTCAAGCAGAACGGGCCAATCAGACTATTGGTCGCATCTTACGCAGTCTTTCTTTTCGTAACCCTGCGTCTTGGTCAGAACAGCTCCCCTGGGCAGAATACGCCCACAACTCGCTTCCTTCGTCTGCGACCGGGCTATCTCCTTTTCAGAGTAGCCTCGGGTACCAGCCTCCGCTGTTCTCATCTCAGTTCGCCGAGTCCAGCGTCCCCTCCGCTCAGGCTTTTGTCCAACGTTGCGAGCGCACCTGGAAGAGGGTCAGGTCTGCACTTTGCCGTTATAGGACGCAGACTGTGAGGGCTGCTAATAAGCGTAGAACTAAGAGTCCTAGATATTGTCGCGGTCAGAGAGTTTGGCTCTCCACTCAGAACCTTCCCCTTAAGACGGTTTCTCGCAAGTTGACCCCGCGGTTCATTGGTCCGTTCCGTATTTCTCGGGTCATTAATCCTGTCGCAGTTCGACTTCTTCTTCCGCGATACCTTCGTCGCGTCCACCCGGTCTTCCATGTCTCCTGCATCAAGCCCGTCCTTCGCGCCCCCGCTCGTCTTCCCCCCCCCCCCCCATCCTTGTCGAGGGCGCACCCATCTACAGGGTCCGTAGAATTTTGGACATGCGTCCTCGGGGCCGTGGTCACCAGTACCTCGTAGATTGGGAGGGGTACGGTCCTGAGGAGAGGAGTTGGGTTCCCTCTCGGGACGTGCTGGACCGTGCGCTGATCGAGGATTTCCTCCGTTGCCGCCAGGTTTCCTCCTCGAGTGCGCCAGGAGGCGCTCGGTGAGTGGGGGGGTACTGTCATGTACTGTCATGTTGTGTCTTGTCTCTGTCCTTTCCCTTCACCCTGTCTCCCTCTGCTGGTCGTTGTTAGGTTACCTTTTCTCCCCCGCTTTCCCCCAGCTGTTCCTTGTCTCCTCTAACTACCCATTCACCCCGTTTCCCACCTGTTCCCTTTTTCCCTCTGATTAGGTCCCTATATCTCTCTCTGTTTCTGTTCCTGTCCTTGTCGGATTCTTGTTTGTTGTGTTTCATGCCTGAGCCAGACTATCGTCATGTTTGCTGTAACCTTGTCCTGTCCTGTCGGAATCTGCCGGTCTATCTGAGCCTACCTATGTTTGGTTATTAAAGAAGCTCTGTTTAAGTTAGTTCGCTTTTGGGTCCTCATTCACTCACCATAACATATGAGATATTTAAGTCACAACTCAGCAATTTCTCATTATTCATTACAACATCCCAGTGTTGCCTGCATACGCATAAAAGGGTGTAACACAAATGTAACACAAAAATCTATGCAATACATTCAATCAGTGTTACACAACAGAGTCAGAGATCACTGTTATAGTTGTGAGGTCTACACTGCATGGCTTTCATCAGCATGGATGTCTATACAAATTACGAAGACAGACAGTGATTCAACCGGACATCTGGCAAAATGCATCTTTATCAAACTGTGTTTGTCATACGCCCCTGCCTAACCTTTGACCCAATCAGCTGGAACATCTCGACCACATTGAGGGGCAAAGAGACACAAGCCATCACCTGCAGGAAGATGATAAAGACAGCGTTCTCAGTGGGCCGTGACATGAAGCACTCTACACGGTCTCCCTTACATGGGTATCCACTGTATTTAATCTTACTGGGCAACACGAAGCCATACAGGGAACACTGACCCACTATGAATCCAACCTCAAATAGAATCTTAAAAAAACACATGGGACATGTTACTGACAAGCAAGGCCCCCTTTACGTATGTGAACTTTCCCCTTGTCGTTAGTGTAATTCGTGGTGACTTCACACTTAATTTATTTCCTTTTGATTGTTGGTATCTTAGTTTGTTCTCCATGCGGATGACGTGTCTGACATGAGCCAGGTAAACCCGAGTGGTGCTGGAGATGAAGACGATCTGAAGGACCCAGAAGCAGATGTGGGAGATGGGGAATGCCCGGTCTTAGTACAAACTCTTACAGCCCGATGAAAGTGTTTTGCAGACCATATAGGATTGTTCATTTCGCCATTCTTTGTCGATCCCTGCCACCCGTACCAGCAGTCTAAACACAAACAGGACAGTCAGTCAAACCTTCCCGAGAACCGTAGAGTGGGATTGTACTTTGTCCAACAGGGAGGCAAGAAAGGACCAGTCCTCCATGATTGAAGTTTGGATAAATGGTCAAAGGGAAGATAAAAAAACACATGAAAACGTGATAATAATTGTGTTATTACAAATGTAGATAAAGTAGTCAGACGAAGTTCTATGTAAACTAAAGGATATAGTACCCGCTGAATACAACTGCTAAACCAAAGCAGCTTTCTCACCTCAGAGGTGAGCACCGTCTCCTCACACCAGTTATTTTCTACTGAACTCTCTAGATGAATTGGATTCTCTCCTCTTACAGTTCGACATCTGTTTGTATCATTATGATGTCAACACCGTCCACCCCCATACTCACTGACACCCTGCACGACTTTCATTCCTCTTTACAAATGTTTAAACCAAGGAAGGCGGAACTCATGCTCTTCCTCAGAACTGCCTTTTTAACTAAGTATGTCATCATTGGTCAGTCAACACCCAATGTCTCATCCCTGTGAAGTAATCAAATGTCTGTAAATCCAAAAGGCCAGGGTAGATTCATGGTTTTCACACGATCCATGGTATTTGGTTCTTACCTACTCTAGAGAGTAGGCAACTGTACTTTTCAAAGATGCCTAACATCAACAGATGCGTTTGCTCATGGAGGATCTCAGCTGTGTACAATCATTTCAAGTACTGACACAAACATTCAGATAAGACAAACATCCGGTAAGAATCATTAACTTTCTGCAGACAGCACAGTCAGAGAGGGTTGAATGACTCCACAGAGTGTGTTTGGATCTCACATGTTTAGTTCTTCTTTGTGCTGAAGTTAACATGAGGTGAGGGTGGAGCATCATCCACTTTTCAAGGTGTCCATTGTTGCATGGGTCAAATCCGTAAGTGAAGTCTGATTGGTGTAAAAGTGTGTCAAGGTGTGGGTGTAGCTGGTGCGTTGGAAGTCAGGCGAAGGAGAGCAGAGATGAGTGGACAAGACACTTTACTGAGGCAATATATTAATAGAACACAACCGCGTCACGTTCAGTCTCCTCAGGACTTTAAATGGCCACACAAACCGCGGACCCAGCTTCCAGCAGGGCAGGCGGAGGGGCAGGTTTCAGGTCGAGAGCCAGACCCAGTCCCCCAGTGCAAAACCGGGGCCTCACTTCGGTGATGGTCTGATCTGGCACTGAAGGATCGTGGTGTTACCCTGTGAGGGAGGAAGATCTGTAAGGAAATCCACCGACCGGTGCGACCAAGGCCGTTGTGGAACGGATAAGGGGTGTAGCTTGGGCAGGTAACTAGGATCCTTACACTGGGCGCACACCGAGCAGGAGGAAACAGAAAACCTCACGTCCTTAGCCAAAGTGGGCCACCAGTACTTCCCACTCAGACAGCGCACCGTCCGACCGATGCCTGGATGACCAGAGGAGGGTGACGTGTGGGCCCAATAGATCAGCCAGTCACAGACAGTGGACGGAACGTACAGATGCCCAGGAGTGGACTCTGCACTTAGCGCCTGCTCAATGTCCGTGTCCAGCTCCCACACTACCGGCGCCACCAGGCAGGAGAAGGTCGGGATTATGGGGGTGGGATCCATGGGCCGCTCCTCTGTGTCATACAACCGGGACAGTGCGTCTGCCTTCACGTTCTGGGAACCTGGTCTGTAAGAAAGGGTGAAAACAAAACGGTGAAAAACATGGCCCACATTGCCTGGCGAAGGTTCTGTCTCCTCGCTGCCCGGATGTACTCCAGATTGCAGTGGTCGGTCCAGATGAGAAAAGGGTGTTTAGCCCCCTCAAGTCAATGTCTCCACACCTTCAAAGCCTTGACAACAGCCAACAGCTCCCGGTCCCCCACGTCATAGTTTCGCTCCGCCGGGCTGAGCTTGCTCGAGAAGAAGGCACAGGGGCGGCGCTTCGATGGTGTACCCGAGCGCTGAGAGAGCACGGCTCCTATCCCAGCCTCGGACTCGTCCACCTCCACCATGAATGCCAAAGAGGGATCCGGATGGGCCAGCACGGGAGCCGAGGTAAACAGAGCCCTCAGGTGACCATTTCCACCTCTGAGGTGGAAATGCGGTACCCGAGGAAGGAGACAGACTGTTGGAAGAACAGGCATTTCTCAGCCTTGACATACAGGTCATGCTCCAACAGTCGACCCAGCACCCTGCGTACCAGGGACACATGCTAGGCGCGTGTAGCGGAGTATATCAGAATGTCATCGATATACACCACTACACCCTGCCCGTGCAGGTCCCTGATAATCTCGTCTACAAAGGCTTGGAAGACTGATGGAGCATTCATCAACCCGTACGGCATGACGAGGTACTCATAATGCCATGAGGTGGTACTGAACGCCTTCTTCCACTCGTCTCCCTCCCAGATATGCACCAGGTTGTAAGCGCTCCTGAGATCTAGTTTGGTGAAGAAGCGCGCCCCGTGCATTGACACAATCACTGTGGCGATAAGAGGCGCAGACCTCCCTCCTTCTTCTTCACAAAAACGAAACTCGAGGAGGCTGGTGAAGTGGGGGCCCGAATGTACCCCTAACGCAGGGATTCGGAGACATATGTTTCCATAACCACCGTCTCCGCCTGTGACAGGGGATACACGTGACTCCTGGGAAGTGCAGCGTCTACCAGGAGATTTATTGCACAATACCCCCGTCGATGGGGTGGTAATTGAGTCGCCTTCTTTTTGGAGAAGGCGAGAGCCAAATCGGCATATTCGGGGGGAATGCGCACGGTGGAGACCTGGTCTGGACTTTCCACTGTAGTAGCACCAACGGAAACCCCTAAACACCTCCCCGAGCAAACTGCAGCGATAGTGGTCGATCAGGGACCTGTCGTTCCATCCCGCGCCGTAGGCCAGGATCCAAAAGTCCATAGCGAACTCCTGGGCGCTCCTCGTCCCCTGCCTCAGATGAAAAAGACGTTCACCCTCGGGCGGATGGTCGAAGCGGCGGGTGAAATCCTCGAAATAGTCCAACGCCATATCTCCTTCTCCCCACACGGCATTGGCCCACTCCAGGGCCTTCCCCGAGAGGCATGAGATGAGGGCGGACACCTTCTCACGGCCCGACGGATCCGGGTGGATGGTTGCCAGGTAATGGTCCAGCTGTAACAGGAAACCCTGGCAGCGTGCAGCCGTTCCGTCCATATTCCCTGGGAAGTGCGAGACGAATCCCACTGGACCGGGGTGTGGAAGGGGTGAGTAGTGGAGACCCCGGTGATGCTGGGGAGGGCGCTGGAGGGACTCTCTGTCTCTCCCAGTGGTCCATCGTCTGGACGACGCGGTCCATGGCGGCGCCGAGGCGGTGAATAATCGCTGTGTGCTCAGAACGTGCTCCTCGACCCCTATACCAGAGGCACCTGCTCCTGCTGACTCCATCTTAAGGGTGTGTAATTCTGTCACAGTGTGGGTGTAGCTGATGCATTGGAAGTCAGGCACAGGAGAGCAGAGATGAGTGTACAAGACACTTTACTGAGGCAATACATTAATAGAACGCAACCGCGTCACAAAAACAAATGCCCTCAGAACTGGTGAGGCAGCACTAAGTACAAAAATAACAAGGTACAAAGTACAGGCTGTCAAAAGCACGGGTTTAAAATAGAACCTGGCGCAAACCAGCTGGAAGAGTGCCAACCTGACAATAAACAATTACACACACATACATGGCGGGAACAGGGGGTTAAATACACCACATGTACTGAGGGAATGAATACCAGGTGTGTGGGAAAACAAGACAAAACAAAAGGAAAATGAAAGGTGGATCGGCGATGGCTAGAAGACCGGTGACGTCGACAAGGAGAGGGACCGACTTCGGCGGAAGTCGTGACAAAGTGTGACAACAAGCATGCAGTGTGACTGTGAGTCAGGCTGACCAAACCCATCAGGTTTATAAGAATGGCCTACCCTTTCAGTCTTTCAATATCCTAATCCATGGCCACAAACATTATTCCTCGCCTCCGGCTTGTTGATGAAAATGTATTTCTGACCTGAGCAACAAAACTGGTGAGTAAATCAGTTTTGTACAAACTGAGGATAATACAGTATCTCATGTAAATGTAGATATCAATAGAAATATACAGTAAACTATCATAGATTTTGATTAGAAATTATTTTAACTTAATTTTAAAATAGTCCTATGAAACTAATGTACTTCTCCAGTCGGGTTGACAGCTCACTAGTCTACTATCAAAGTCGAAGTATAGTCTTAGTAGGATTTCACTATTTCTCTATGAAGGGATTCCTGAATAAAATGTAATTAGACTACTCCTTTTCTTATTCCATAGATACTAATAAGCCACAATGGGGGACTGGTCATATCTTTTAAATTACTGGACAAGGTGCAGTCCCACTCAACAGTGATTGGGAAGATATGGATAAGTGTCCTGTTTAGCTTCAGGATCCTGGTTCTGGGTGCTGGAGCCGACAGTGTGTGGGGCGACGAACAGTCTGATTTCTACTGCAACAACGAAGAACCTGGTTGTAAAAATGTCTGCTACGACAGGATCTTCCCCATATCACACATCCGTTTCTGTGTCATGCAGATCATCTTCATCTCCACTCCAACTCTTCTGTACCTGGGCCATGCCATGCATGTCATCAGCCAGGAGAACAAGCTGAGAGCCATACTGCACAGCCAAGAAGATAATGGCACATTGAAGAAGCCCAAATACACAGATGACAGGGGGAAAATCTAAATCAAGGGAATACTGCTGCGTAGCTACATGACCCAATTGCTCTTTAAGATAGCGTTAGAGCTCGCTTTTATTGTGGGACAGTACTAATACGGGTTTGAAATGAAATCCTTCTTCCAATGTCAACAAGAGCCCTGTTCCAAACTGGGTGCTGAATGCTTCATGTCCCGTCCTACAGAGAAGACCATTTTCATAATATTCATGCTTGTTGTGGCCAGTGTGTCTCTGCTTTTGAATGTGGTCGAGGTGTTTTATTTGATTTTCACCAGAGTAAAATGTGGAGCCAAGAAACAGTGCCCACTGCATATCAACTCATCTGAGAACACAGCCACCCTCTACAATCCTGAATCAGCATGGCACGGTAACATGGATGGACATAAAGAGCACTCACTCATTACTACACAGAGTCCAGAGCGAAGCTGAACTGTTGGAGGAAGAGAAAAACAGTTGTTAGGCTTCCAATAGATTCACTTGATGGTATTCTGCTCTGTGAAGTGGCATACTGTAATGAGTGGCCTACAAGAAATATGAAAAGTGTAAAGTTACATTCCAGTGAATTGAGTATGTGTTTGTTCATATTGCAGTTCATTTCTATGCTGACAGTGTGATGACAAATGTTTGGCAAGCTATGTATGCTGTAAACGGAAATGAGAAAAACACCACACAGCCACTCATTCCCAGAGCATACACTAGATGGCAGCATAAACTTGGTGATTGAGATGACGTGAACAGCACTGCTGATCTGCAGTATAGGCTATATGTTATAGTCTTATCTATAGGTCTAGATCTTTGTACATAAGCACACGCAACACAAATTACCTTTCATGACACTTTTGGTCCGTCATTTTTTTATTGAACCTTTATTTAACAAGGCAAGTCAGTTAAGAACAAATTATTATTTACAATTAAGGCCTACCAAAAGGCAAAAGGCCTCCTGCCAGAATGGGGGGGCTGGGATTAGAAATACATTAAATATAAATATAGGACAAAACGTAAGAGAGACAACACAACACTACATAAAGGGAGACCTAGGACAACAACATAGCATGGCATAAGAAATTATGAAAAACAAGATTATCAAACATGTTTTGATCTACATGCGATTAATATGAATTATTTTAACCCATTAAAACATAGCCTATTCCACAACTAGGCTACTCGTTTACAGGTTTGCCCACAGGACCTAATATAGAACGCTTTAGTATAGGCTGTAGACTTGATCTTGGTAAACTCATACTGGTCTGAAAAAGGTGCTATTTATCTTTGTTAAAAAAAAAAAAGGTTCATTTTTCTATTGCACAATTACATTTCGGTAGAAGAAAAGTACAGAAACCGAGCGTAGGGATGTCTAAGTCTTGACGTAGGGGTCAGGTGACTGACTCCAAACTTTTCTCTCCATCGTTTATTTTTTTTCTCTCTCCCCCAGCCCGTATGTGGACTGTTATAAGCAAGGAAAGTTTGACAAGTCAGTCTCAGATTCTCCGTGGTCCCAAACTTGGATTTCAAGATAGCGGTGACTGTTTTCAAGAAGTGACGGAGAAAGTCCCTAAGGGCTCTCTTCTGACTTCTCAGTAACTTTCCAGGTAAGCTTTGCGCTATATCAACTGCTATTATTGACACGAAGAGGTAAAAATTCGTATCTATATATATTTTTGTCACTGTCAGAAGTTATGCGGAGAAACTCATTTGCGCTCAGAATCCAGACACACTGTGCCAATTCAGACGCATTGTATTTCTATAGGCTATCTGCTATAGTATGGTCCATAATATATCCTTTATAAAACATTTAATTGTTTCTGTGTTTAACAATGAAAAGTTTAAATGATCCATCTGTTTCTTTTGCTGTTTTATTTTTACCAATTTCGTCTGTTTAGTGCTTTTAAGATAAACGAGTAACCCGAGGCAAGTTACTCAAAGCAGCATGGAATTATTATTATTTTTTTACAAGCTTTATAGAGGACTTTAACTGAACAGCTTATAAACTGTAAACTGGGGATTGATTTGTTTTAAAACCAGCTACATCGTAACCAAGCATATTGACATGCTTCATTGATATTTTCCCCTTGGCCTTATAGAATATCCTCGTGAAGTGTGATCAAGTTGGGCAACTCAGATCTTTAAAGGTCTTCCTTGCATCTCGAGAGCACAGTTCCAATCTAAGGGAATCTTGAAGTTGAGCTGATGTGCTTACAACCTTACACATTTCTTTATGCGCCCAACTTCTCGTTACATTGCCGTAATAACATAAATTCAAGATCAGAGATCTCAGGGGGATGATGGCATCAGTGGGGTTCTTACTGTAGACCAGCAATGTCTACATGGACCTGTTTTTTATTATTATTCAAGTTTCCAAATGGTACTGTGATATTAAATAGGCCTATAAACGACTCAGTGAAACATTTTTTTAATGTTTATTTTTATTTTTATCATGGTACCATCATTGTTGAGTAAGAAGCAGTCCTTGGTTATTTTCCACTATACTGTAGGCATCTTGCACAGTATGCAGTACAGTATTAGCTAAGTGAAGCCATGCTGTTGGTACACCCTTCAACAGATGGCTTCTCCTCATCCATGGTTGTTTATTGTGCAGTCCTTCCAGGGACTTCATTTGTTTACTGACATCTTTCAGAATCTTTATTCGGATGGTACTCACTCACGTTTACGAACTTGATTCCCATCTGACGTGCAGTGTCATTAGTATCATTAAGAATTGGGTCTTTATAGCCAAGCTAGGCAGGTCACTAATATGCATACAATGAACTGGGGCCTTGTGCTCTAGACTCCGAGGCTCAGAGAGAGCGTGTTCCAAACACTCTCCAGCAGGAGAGCTGTTGGTCCCCAGTCTTAGGCTTGCACTGAGAGCAGAGAGCTACAGTATCATGCCTTAGTACACTGTCCACTTCCTTCATAGGCTGCACAGGTAGAGTTTCTACCAGATTTTGGGAATGATATCTACTGAGGATGATAGTTAATGAGGATAAAAATGACACATCTATTATGAAGATCGTGTAGTTCTTTTCTCCGCTGACTAGTAAATGCATGTGTTATGTGCGGAACATGTGCCATACATTTCTTTGAGACTGGGGGGTATTTGCATAGCAATCCTTAGATTACACAGTACGGCACAATTTAACATGGACAAATGCTGACATACACGCTATTTGACATATTTTCATTTGGTCGGCGTCTCTTATTTCTACGTTGTTTCATGTTTATTACAGTTGTTAACAAACGATGGTTTGCTGAGAAACAGGTCCCCGGCGCATGTTTTCATACCCTGCGGATGAAGGGGAAACAAATGTCTGCGCTTGTGTTTCACCAATCTGGGCCCTATCATCTACGATTACACTGTTCACTTACTCAGTATTTTAAGAAGTTCCATCAACACTGGCAGGACCACACAATGTGATTCTCCTCTCATTACTTCCAATAGGAAGACAATAGCCTTTAAATTGGCTTTCTGGATTGATGATTCATTAAGCATAGTGAAAGGTGGTCGTTGACATTGGTCTTGTTCAGGTCTTTTCCGGCAATTGGATTTGTTCTGTGCGTCACTACAGCCATCACAAGACTCCTAGTTGTTACACATTTTCCTCAAACATTGAGATTTATTTGACACATTGACTCTGTACCGGTACCCCCTGTATATAGCCCCGCTGTTGTTATTTACTGCTGCTTTTTAATTATTTGTTTTTCTTATCTCTTACTTTTTTTAAAACTTTTAATTTTTTTTTAGGTATTTTCTTAAAACTGGTTAAGGGCTTGTAAGTAAGCATTTCACTGTATTCGGAGCATGTGACAAACACAATTTGATTTGATCCGATTCACAAATGTAACTTGAGATATAGTGCTATATAACCATGTTTACTGTATATAGGAATATGTTTGAACACTTACAGTATATTCATTCTTTTCTGTCTAATTGCAGCTAAAACTCCATCATGGGTGACTGGAGTGCTTTGGGGAGGCTACTGGACAAGGTTCAGGCTTACTCCACGGCTGGAGGGAAGGTGTGGCTCTCTGTCCTCTTCATCTTCAGGATCCTGGTGCTGGGAACCGCTGTGGAGTCTGCCTGGGGGGACGAGCAGTCCGCCTTCAAGTGCAACACCCAGCAACCTGGTTGTGAGAATGTGTGTTACGACAAATCCTTTCCTATATCACATGTACGGTTCTGGGTGCTACAGATTATCTTTGTCTCGACGCCGACTCTTCTCTACCTTGCCCATGTGTTCTACCTGTTGCGAATAGAGCAGAAGATTAACCGCAAAGAGGAAGGGCTAAAAACCATCCAGAACGACGGAGGCGATGTGGACGTACCTCTGAAGAAGATTGAGTTAAAAAAGCTCAAGCATGGGCTGGAGGAGCATGGGAAGGTTAAGATGAAGGGAGCCCTCTTGAGAACCTACATCGTCAGCATTTTCTTTAAGTCCATCTTTGAGGTGGGCTTCCTGGTCATACAGTGGTACATTTACGGCTTCAGCTTGGCCGCTGTCTACACCTGTGAGAGGTCCCCCTGCCCCCACAGAGTAGACTGTTTCCTCTCCAGACCCACTGAGAAAACCGTCTTCATCATCTTCATGCTGGTGGTCTCTCTGGTCTCCCTGGTTCTGAATGTCATTGAGCTCTTCTACGTGACGTTCAAGAGGATCAAAGACCGCGTGAAGGGGAAACAACCGCCCGTCCACTACCCTGGCACTGGGACATTAAGCCCCACTCCCAAGGATCTGTCCACCACTAAGTATGCCTACTATAATGGCTGTTCCTCTCCCACTGCCCCCTTGTCACCCATGTCACCCCCGGGGTACAAGCTGGCCACTGGGGAGAGAACCAACTCTGTTCGCAACTACAACAAGCAAGCCAACGAGCAAAACTGGGCCAACTACAGCACGGAGCAGAACCGCCTGGGCCATAATGGCAGCACCATCTCCAACTCCCATGCACAGGCCTTTGACTTCCCTGACGACACCCAGGAGAGTAAGAAACTGACCCCAGGGCACGAGCTGCAGCCGTTGGCCCTGATGGACCCCAGGCCCTGCAGTCGAGCCAGCAGTCGCATGAGCAGTCGGCCAAGGCCAGACGATCTAGATGTCTAGCCCCTCCCCAGCCCCCCCTGTCGGTGGCCTTGGTGCCAGAGAACAGAGAGTACAAGGGGGGCGGGGCGGGGCAGGGCAGGGCGGGGCATAGCCCATTCACTGTCCTAACTAGAGAGTCAATAAAGAGACATTAAAATACTTACACTGTTGGAGGTACTATACATTTATTGATGACTTTGAAACTAGTGGAGCTAACAAGCTTTAACAACAAAAACATCTAGTGGGCATGTGACCCTGTTCCGATAACTGTGCCCACGTTTCACTTTAGAAGAATATGCCTTGGCGATGTATTAGTTATCACGTTTTTACCTGTAGGTTTCATTATATGGCCTCACACAGTTACATTCCATTTAGAAAGATTGCACTTCAGTATAATAGCAATGTGTCTTTTTCCATGCTTTGCAAGTAGTTTGAAAACATTTGGCTTGTATGTCTCCGTCACACTCGTCTTCTGTATGACTTCCAAGTCGGTCTTGTGAAACAGGATTGTAAGAAGGATGCTCAGTTTCATGAATTAATATTTATTTATTAGTAACAGTACATCCACCACTAGATAAAAATGTACTACTATCCAAGGTCATATCCATATAAATGATTTAAAGTCACTACACCCACCTGCATATTTATTGATAATAATAAAAAATGATTAATAGAATACCATTTTCTCAACAAATAAGAGGTTGCTTTTATTATCGTGGACTGTCATTTCCTGATAAACTTTGAATTTATGTGGTGTCGGTTGTTTTATTTGATACTTGTTGTTTTGGGTTTTGTGGGTAAGAGGTTGCTTTCAGACTGTGGACTCAAGTTGTTGTAAGAGAAATACAGAGCAACAGTTTCGTATTGCTACATTTGGGTCTCGAAGCATCTTTGAAAGAAAGCCTTTATTTTTGTTCTCATTTTAAAGTGTACGTCTGCTTTTTCTTTTCTTTCCTGTAGGATGGTAGAGGAGGGCAGTAGAATGATTATTTGTCTTTTACCTTTTTTTTAACTCAATGTAATCATTGCTGCTTGAGAGATAGATTTTTAGTACTGTAATTCAAGCTAACTGTTTCACCAATGTGAGTTTTTAGAAGACTGCTTATAGAGCTAGACTAATATTTAGTCAAATATATTAAAAGGTATATGCCAATGTAGCTCCACAACTACCAAACACTTGTAGATGGGATTTCAATTGGACATTTTCATGTTTTCTGTGTTTTTTTCTTCTCTCCCAATTCTGCATCATGGTATTTCGGTACGTCAACAGAGAGTTTCATGGGTTATTCAGCTACGATGGTGTTTGCACTGAGATATTGACTACAGTGTAATATGAGGCGAAAAAAAGGGGCAAGTGTTTTCTGATATGTAAGTTACTAATTCATGTTACTACACCAGGCAGAAATCACTACAGTACATACATTCGGACAGGGCTTGTTTTTGTGACCGCTGGTTTCAATGATCTCAAAAGGCTAAAGCAAAGGGCCTCCATTCAGAATACAAGACACACTTCGGTGTACAATTGTTTAATAATGGGGTCAGATAATGTCATTCCATGGAAATCCACTGTTGTACAGTGTGTAAGTGCATGAGAGCAAGAAACAAAAAACTCATTAATTATATCTGTGAAAGGCAATTTTAACCAATAAAGATTTTTTCTTTCTTTACAAGTCTGTCATCATATGAACCTCATTCTGCCTTTCCTCTTCTTGATTCAGTCTATGTCTATAGTCCAGACTCATTGGGCCACCAGAACCTAAGTGCCTTAAAAATAGGTATTAAATAGATATCATGGTTAAAAGATACATTTGTCATGTGTTGAGACAACAGTAGCCTTTCTTCTATCATAGGTAACAACACCCCCCCCCCCCCCCCAAATAATCATATATGATCCCCTGCTCGATATTAAGAGAATGATAAGTACTATATAGTATATGTTGTGAAAATGCCTTGGAGACTTTGAAAACATCATAATATGCAAAGACTCAGCACTTTTTTCTGTTATCCAAGTTTCCTATTTAACCTTTCCACAAAGCTAAATAAAACCACATGTTTGGATCCAGTCTGTAGACCACATGTGGCTGGAGCCGAATAGAAAAGCTCGACTTTGATCCAATGCTAATTAATCTACATTTTTAATTTAACAATGACTTTTTATCAGGACTTTTAAACAAGATGTCACTGTAAGACACAAAAACAGTTGAAACACACCATTTAAAAGAAAAATATTTATTACATAACGTATTTACATAACAGTAGATACATATTAAGAACTGTTGCCAGAGTTTGAAAAGTAACAGAGCAGCAGTTTACTCAATTAAGATAAAGTTATCTTAAATGTGTTTCAACCATCTGTATTCTCTGTTTAAAAGCAAATACATTACTGTTGAGTACTAAATGGCAGAAATAGTTCAAACGTAAAACAAAATGAGCAAAACTAAATCACAGCATTTTCACATTTCAAACAGTAGTCCTAGCACATTTTCACATTTCAAACAGTAGTCCTAGCACATTTTCACATTTCAAACAGTAGTCCTAGCACATTTTCACATTCCAAAACAGTAGTCCTAGCACATTTTCACATTTCAAACAGTAGTCCTAGCACATTTTCACATTTCAAACAGTAGTCCTAGCACATTTTCACATTTCAAACAGTAGTCCTAGCACATTTTCACATTTCAAACAGTAGTCCTAGCACATTTTCACATTTCAAACAGTAGTCCTAGCACATTTTCACATTTCAAACAGTAGTCCTAGCACATTTTCACATTTCAAACAGTAGTCCTAGCACATTTTCACATTTCAAACAGTAGTCCTAGCACATTTTCACATTTCAAACAGTAGTCCTAGCACATTTTCACATTTCAAACAGTAGTCCTAGCACATTTTCACATTTCAAACAGTAGTCCTAGCACATTTTCACATTTCAAACAGTAGTCCTAGCACATTTTCACATTTCAAACAGTAGTCCTAGCACATTTGAAAGCATTCAGAAGGTGATGGAACACTATAGTACTACAACTTCTGACTCTCTGGTGCAGATGCTAACCACATGCACACTTGATAAATGTCAAATAAAGTCCTGGGATTGTAACTGCACAAAATTTGACTGTGTTTATGTATGTTTCATTGCTTCTTTTTAGACAACAAGGATTCAAATGAGAACAGCTTTACAGCGCTTTAAGCTTTATTTTCTTCACAGACTACTGTAAACCTCAATGTCTGAGTTACATTTCCACCGCCTGTTCAACCGTTCAGACCACAAGGCCAGGGCGGTGCTACCAATACATACTTGTAGTAAAGCTAGTAGAAACAGCTGGTGCCTGGTGTAGACCTCACGTGATATTTCACGTCACAAAGTAAGCTTTTAAAAGTTATTTGTTCCTTTTATCATGTCAGTAGGGTGGAAATGAGTTTTATTAGGCATCTTTGACAGATTAGCCATTCCCTTGTCCTCTAAAGGAAAGACAGCTTGCAAAACTACAGATGAATGGGTAGCACAACACATCAAAAGTGAGATAAACTATCTACTGTACTGTATATGGTAGATATAGCCAGGTCTATATTTATTGGCAACCTGTATGAAATATATAATACAAATACTGAGCTATGTTGCATATTGCAAGCAAAATATTCCCATAACATCAAAGATCCACCACCATTTTTTACCCTGGGTATGAGGTACTTTTCTGCATATGCTTCTGTTTTTCTACGCCAAACCCACCACTTAGATCGGAACCTGTGCTATGATCAGACGACATGAAAATAGAGCTCTTTGGCCACGCACACCAGAGGCGGTAAAAACCAGAAGCATATGTAGAAAAGTACCCCATACCTACGGTAAAATACGGTGATGAATGTTTGACGTTATGGGGATATTTTGCTTCCACTGGTCCTGGGGCCCTTGTTAAGGTCAAGGGCATCATGAACTCTACCCAGTGCTAGGACATTTTTTTTGGCCAAAAACCTGGTTGCCTCTGCATTAGTCTGTGTGATTAATGGGGGCATAACTAAAGCGGTGTTTGCGAGATAAGGACGTATCCCAAAGGGGCCTGTGTCAGGGTCTTTTTACAAAATCATCTGTAGAGTTTGAATGGTTTGAGCTACAAACCATTAAAAGCTATCTATGAAAAGCTGAGAATCCCACGAATACACGTACGGTATGTTTCCCTCTGTTTCCAAGCTACACAAGAGTCGTTAGAAGATAAATGATTCTTCTACATCGAAGATCGTCATGGGAAATCCCTATAATACTGTATTAATCTCACATAGTTGTTGTCACAAACTCCAAACTCCACACAGTTGTCATTGACTAGTTGTATATTAATTTACCCACTGATCAAACCATTTCTGTACTTACAGCATACATAGAAACTCATTTTTTTTTATCAGGTTTTTGCTTTGGCAGACATTCTTTTATTGTTTATGTCAAGTTGTTTTATATTCTACTTGTAGCCCTGGTTGTCCTGAAAATAAAATGGTAAAACACTTCATTGTGAGGCTAAAGAGAAGAGCTGGACATGCAGATAAATGAAAGTCAGATAAATGAAAATACCATATTTGCTGGGGTCTCGGGACTGATACTGTAGGGTTATGGTTTTAAGATCCCTTGCAACGCGTTATCCAATCTCATAAAACATTTTCGAAAAAGGCAAAGGAGAGGGTTCTGGAGTAGAGAAAACGGGGTGCCAATAATTATGGACCTGACTAGACAGTATAACATTCATTTTTTAACTGACCTATGTTTGTATTTAGTTTTTTTACATGCCCTCAGTTTCCCATCTCTTGTTAGGACAAAGCTGTGGACACAACACAGACTTGACCCTATTTACTTTACAGTCACCATTATTGGGTCAGCTAACAAACTTCGACATGCAGCTCTTTCAAAATCACAGCGTGGAAACATCCCACCTGCTGCTGGCTGGCAGTTGCAGGGATTATAGGTGAAACAGAACATCATGTTTCATCCCTTCAAGCAGGTCTTTCATCAGACTCAAACCGAGCACGGAGAGCATAAACCCAGGCTGGATAAAACCCAACCAATCCACATGTATGTGAGAAAATGTGGGAGATATCATAGTCACTGTATGTGCTACCTGTGTACTGTAATCGCAGATCTTCTTTAATTGGTAGATCCACCGTGAGTGATGTTTCCTGAGCTGTCTACAAACTCCTAACTGTTTATATAAGCATAAGGAAAGGAAAACAATAGGATGCTTCCAATTTTAAATGGCAAGAGTAGCAGATCTCAAATGGTCTCAGCTTTCTTTGTGGTTACAAATTGGATTTATACCCAATACATTTTCTTCAAATCTTTCCTCTGCCGGACGGAGGCCCCCAAACAGAGCACTGTGGTTTTATTAAACACGGGAAAGCTGCTCCAAACATGTCTAATGAACACGAGGAAATGCACTGAGTCAAAGTAGGTTTGTGCTAATGCACTTTTACTGTCAGTTAGACAAGCACACAACACCATGCCCATTCTATTGGGGATCTGCCCTGGAAGTGTCCACCATAAGCGGAGCCATAGCAGGATGTATGTGCTGAAATGTGGTGTCCCAGAGCATAGGAGCATGTGCCCCCAGGGTTTCCTCCCACGGAAAAGGACACAAAAAGTTAAACAGTTCTGTATCTGAACTATGTGTTTTTATTAGTTCATTTTTTAATGAACTGACTTAAATAGAAGAGTTGAATAATTGTTGAAAAGTTACCAGACACTGAAAGCTAAAAGCATTCTTAGGGGTTCTTACCACAATATCAGCCATAAGACATCACTTCATTAAACTTAATGCATTCTTTTTTTATTAACATTTCACACGCACACACACACGCACGCACACACACACACACACACACACACACACACACACACACACACACACACACACACACACACACACACACACACACACACACACACACACACACACACACACACACACACACACACACACACACACACACACACACACAGAGAGAGAACAACACATTCATATTTTTATTATGCCTTTATTTCAAGGCACATAAACCACAGATTGCAGAAAGCTAAGCTGTGTCCCAGACATTTTTGCTTTTGAAGTCTGTGAGCAGCATATGAGGTATATGGTTAATGAGCTTCCTTGTCCCACACAACTTGAGCCTAAGACAGAGAGAGATGCAGAGAAGAAGCACTGAGCACAAAAACAGGGTCTCTCAGGTAGCTGGAATCAAATCAAAATCAAATCCAATCTAATTTTATTTGTCACATGCTTTACCAAGAAGTGTGGACTATCCGTGAAATGCTTACAGGCCCTTCCAAACAATGCATAGAGAAGTAAAGAAAAGTAATAACATGAGAAATAAATACACAATGAGTAACGATAACTTAGTTATATACACAGGGTACCAGTACCAAGTCGATGTGCAGGGGTACAAGGTAATTGAGATAGACATGTACATATAAGTAGGGGTAAAATTACTAGACAACAGGATAGATAATAAACAGTAACAGCAGCTTATGTGATAAGTCAAAAGTGTCACGCCTGCTCCCGCTCCCCCTCCCTGGCGCTCGAGGGCGCCAGGAGGCCCATCATTACGCATACTTGTCACCATCGCATCAGCGCTTCATGGGACTCACCTGGACTCTATTACTTTATTGATTGCCTCCCCTATATCTGTCACTTCCTCAGTTTCTTCCCGTGTCTGCATCAATGTTGTTTTGTTTCCCCTGTCCAGACACTGTCCGTGTTCTGTTTCATGTCCTGTTTATGAAATGTTCAGTCCCTGTACTTGCTTCTCATCTCCTAGCGTCTGTCCTTACACAAAAGTGTGCAAAAAGGATCAATGCAGATGGTCCAGGTAGCTATTTGGTTAACTGTTTAGCAGTCTTATGGCTTGGGTGTAGAAGCTGGTCAGGGTCCTGTTGGTTACAGACTTAGTGCATCGGTACCGCTCGCAGTGCGGTAGCTGAGAGAACAGTCTATAACTTGGGTGGCTTGTTGTCTTTGACAGTTTTTAAGGCCTTCCTCTGACACCGCCTGGTATAGAGGTCCAGGATGGCAAGAAGCTCGGCTCCAGTGATGTACTGGGCCGTTCGCACTACCCTCTGTAGCGCCTTGCGGTCGGAGGCCAAGCAGTTGCCATACCAAGTGGTGATGCAGCCAGCCAGGATGCTCTCAATGGTGCAGCTGTAGAACATTTTGAGGATCTGAGGGCCCATGCCAAATCTGTTCAGCCTCCTGAGGGGGAAGCAACATTGTTGTGCCTTCACAACTGTGTTGGTGTGTGTGGACCATGTTCATTCCTTAGTGATGTAGAACCCGAAGAACTTAAAGCTCTGTACCCATTCCACTGCAGCCCTGTTGATGTGGATGGGGCATGCTCCGCCATCCTGTTCCTGTAGTCCACGATCAGCTTTCTCTTGCTGACGTGAGGGAGAGGGTGTTGTCCTGGCACCACGCTGCCTGGTCACTGACATCTTGTCTTTAGTCTGTCACATCGTCGTCGGTGATCAGGTCTACCACCGTTGTGTTATCGGCAAACTTAACGATGGTGTTGGAGTCGTGCACGGCCACGCAGTCGTGGGTGAACAGGGAGTACAGGAGGGGACAAAGTGTTGAGGGTCAGTGTGGCAGATGTGTTGTTGCCTACCCTTACCACCTGGGGGTGGCCCGTCAGGAAGGGTGAGAGCAAGCCTTGTATGAATTATTGATCACGAAAAGCGCCGCCTCTGGACGTGCTTGTTCCTGTTTGCTTATGGCCCTATGCAGCTCATTAAGTGCAGTCTTAGTGCCAACATCAGTTTGTGATAGACAGCTATGGAAAATATAGAGGAAAACTCTCTTGGTAAATAGTATGGTCTGCATCGTATCATGAGGTATTCTAACTCAGGCAAGCAAAAACTTGAGACTTAACATTATAGATCGCGCACCAGCTTTTTTTTTAACAGAGAGACCCACCTCTCCCCACTCCATCTTACCAAAGGCTACCGACCTGTAATGTTCACCTAAAAACTTTCGGGCACTGAGAACATATCAGGTCTGCTGAGCGCAAACTTCTGTGCATTTTTTATTTTGTGTTTTAACTGTGGCCAAGAAGGCTACTGTGGCTATTTGATCATAATGTAGGCCTACCATATGTGGTGTTCAATGTAAGTCTAATTACTTGAGATTTTTTTTTTTAAACATGCAGGTCTTGACATTAACCTGTTTATCCACTTGTCCTTCCGACAATGAGGTGACTGAACATGTTGTTGTGTTGTTTGATGCAAGAAACCACTTTACAAAATACAATTCATTATTATTCCCATACCATTATTACAGAAAATCTGACAAATTATGCTACCCTCTGCCTATTTGCTACTTAGCTTATTCAAACCTGTCTCAAAATACACCACTGCCCTTTTAAGAAAAAAATCATCTTTACCTGACTCGCTTTAAAAAGATGGCTAGAAATGTACATTTTGTGGTTTTGTAGAGCAATCACTCCCACATTGCTGACTACAAATTCGCTATAACTGGGCTAATAACTCACTAACTAGCAAAGGATATGAACAAATGTGCACATGCGGCTACATGTAGCTCTACCTTTGATCTCAAAACAAATGCATCTAATCACAACAGGTCATGCTGTAAAACAGTCCAGTTCAAAGTGAATGGCACAAATCCATATATGGCAATGGTCTATTTGCATATCCGGCTCTGATTGGTTCTAGGGCACCGGTCTGTGTAGACTAAAGGCCTGAGTCGTGCATGTCAATGCAATAGAATCCTATTCCGATGCGCTCGGCCTTCTACAAATTCTCTTGCATAGTTAGTTTGCATACTAAGTGTTTCAGAGTTCGTTTTGTTTCAGTATGATCCATTGAAAGTGGCTAATATTGTGTTGATTTGATCACAATTCCCACAGTAAAGGGAAATGTTGACAGTGTTAGCTAAAGGGGAAAACTAGAAAGTTGAGTGAAGTTCTATCTCGTGCTTCCCTGCGCTGGCTTATATTTCTTCTGCATGGCAGTCCCGGGGGAGCTGTGCGCCCGTGTGCAGTTTAGAGGGAACATTGCCGACCGGTCTCGACGATGCATGGAAAAACCAGCGAGATGTATATTATCCATGTCCTTGTTCAGCCACGACTCTGAGAAACATAGAATATTACAGTTCTTCAGGTTCCGTTGATAGGATAGTCTTGAACGGAGCGCGTCCAGTTTGTTCTCTAGTGACTGTACGTTTGCCAATAGAACGGAGGGTAGAAGCGTCTTCTTTGCTCACCAGCGTAGTCAAATCAGGATGCCGACTCGTCTGCCTCTCTTCCGCTGTCGCTTTCTCTTTCGAGTCCCGGGGATTAGGGCCTGGTCCAGAGTAGGCAGATCGTCCAGAGCTGACGACTTGTTGAAGTAGAAATTGTAATCCAAATTTAGGTTAGAGATCGCTTTTCTGATGTCCAGAAGCTGTTTTTTTCGGTCGTAGGAATTTATGGCGGAGACATTATGTTCAAAAAAAGTTAAGGTCAGCGTAAAAAAACACATGTAAAACAACTGCTATCCACCAGTACAGTGGCTAAGGGTAACATGAAAGGTGTCCAAGTTAACCTAAGTATTAGAAGCCAGTTCAAGCTACTGCCCATGAATCAAGATACTGTATTTGGATTCAGATGGATGGGATATCGTAAAATGTTTACCATTTGACAGCTTTTTGTTCTTTGAAAGGTCATGATAAAGTACAGTATGTAGCATGCATAAAAAGACCATAGCTAATTTTCCTGGCACACACAAAGTATTTCCACATCTCACTAAATACTGTTCTGCACATTTTCTTAACACTTCCACATCAGCAGTCGCTAACAATGTAGCCTGGTTGGTACATAGGCAATGCTGGTTAGTCTATATTTAGCCAGTTGGGTCCTGGTTTTCCATGGAAAGATCCAAATCTCCAAAATCAAGCCAGGAATGGCGAGTTCTACATTATATTTCACATACCTAATATGCTTGAGATTGAATCACTTTCACATTCAAGCACAAGATTCTTTTGGCAATGCTGTACATATTCGCCATAGCAATAATTTCACCGGGAGAGGTCTGTAAGCAGTTATACGCTTGCTCTCACTGAGGGAACAGAGTGAAATAACCAGAGGTAATGTGTGATTAATGGCTTGGAGAGTCACTGGGTCAGGCCCAAAGTCAACCTCTCACTTGCGTAACAAAATAAAGACCCTACAGTACTGTATACCACCTGGCCGCTCATGCAAATGGAACGAAACAAGACCAGTTGGTAGTAACATATAATTCTTAATCCCAAAGCAAGTGAGATGGCTTTAGACAGTAGGAGGAGTACAGAGCAGAACAGACTGCCCAGTGGAAACTGTTACTCACTGTAAACTGATCCAAATCTCCTTTAGGAAAAAAAACTTTCTGATTATCATTCTGTTATGATTGATAATCAGAACCAGTTAAGTCCGGTGTTTAAGCTAAATCTGGATTTGCACTAGCGCTTAGCAATAGCTAAAGCTTACCTTCACCCAAATGACTACAGTCCTTAGTTTGCCCAAGTATTCATCGCCACAGTAGCCTATATCACAAGATACAATTCATAAACACGTTGCAATCACACCAAGAATGCAAACCCTTAAACCCTCTGACATGTATATTTGTTTTCATATTACTCTTTGGAGTTTTCCATAACATGGTAGATCAACCTGGTCTCAGGGCAAATTTGTAGGATTTGGTTTGTAAATTTGCTACCTCCAGTTAGTATGTAATACTGTATTATGTTACGTTAAGTTACATTATGAAGGTAATAGTGGTCCTATAATATCACAAGAATTATATTATCATACGTCTTACCCGTTCGAGAATAGCATATGAATTGGATGAAACGATTTATCATACATATTGGAGGATGTATAGTATTATACATATTTCTCTGAGACCAGGTTGCTTGTTGCATCAAAACAACAAAGAAGAAAAATTGGGACAATTTAGGTTGGTGGTTGGGAGAACTAACAACAAAGGTTAGGATAAATTACATAAAAGGTTAGGAGAACTAAAATGAAAAAGGAGAATTAGGTAAAATCTACTTTGAAATAAAAGTATACACCACGCACACATGGTTATGGGCTTTAAAAAAAGAAGACACCTGTACAATGTCAGATATAGACTTGAAATGTATTACATTTTGAGTTTGCATCCCAATATTACACTTTATATACATCACTGAAGACTGAAATATAACAAAACTGTTTAACATAGAAACACTGGATTTTTGTCGAACATTTTTAAAAATTATGTATTAACTATGAAATTATTAAAAATATGAATAACATTCCATCCATGAGGCCAAATATAGCGCTTTTGGTCATTGACTGCAGGAAAGGGCTAACTAGATTCAGTAGATTAGTGAGGACTGTGGGCTACAAATGACTTTCAGAGGCCAATACAACATGCTGAGTATAACATAGCACCACTTTAAAGCTGTGGATGCAATCAACAAACAAGTTGAAGAACACATCCACCAAGGTCAAAACTGAACTTGTTTTCATTGGCAAGCTATTACGCAATATAAGGCTATGTACATGAGGCGTTGGTTATGTTGAAGATGTAATGAAGATGAAATGTAAAGATGAGAGGCTACTGTCTTGCCTCTCAAGCGATTGTAGTTGTAATAGATTTACCGGGGCAATATCTTTGCTACTGATAATGAGTCACGCAGAGCATACTTCTTTTCTATTATCATACAAGCCTGCACACTGGGGACGTGGGTATTTAGCTGGATGAAGCAGAATGAAAAGAGAGGGAAAGAGCGTAAGCAACTCATGTAGAAAAGGAGGAGACAGGAGACTGTGGAAATTTAACAGGAAGTGGAGGGTACGTGTGCTTTCCAACAATGGGGACTGGACAGGTTTTGCAAAGCAACATGAAAGAAGACTGAGGATGTTGATCCTGCTAGTTCCTGCATACCATCCAGACAGTTTTTTGGGAACCCTCAACATCCTTTGTTCAATAAAAAAAGAGACTCTCAAAATGTTCACGCTCTGATAGAAAGGAGCCAATCCCAAGTGTTTTTGGACAGAACACAAAAGGCCCAAATGTGGAACAAACTATTATGTTCAAAAGGGAAGGAAGGAGGACGCAGCACAAATGAACAGGATTAAATGGCATTGAAAACAGAGGACCAAAAAATGTAAGATGCTAGTGCCACTACCTTGGGGCAGTTCTATTGATGAGATCTCCAAACATCAGAGATACTGACATATTCCCTCTCCATCATCCTAGACAAATGGTAATTGTACTCAGGACTAATGTGATAATCAGTTTGGTTTATGTTCTTATATTGTACTAAAACATCAACAAATACCAAATGTTTCATGAAGGATTGTTAGACAATAACTTGTCATGTTTTCCACAGCATCTTGCAGTGGAATTACTAAATGGAAGTACAACAAAAAAACTTCCCACATGGTACACGCTGGTTGAATCAACGTTGTTTCCATGTAATATCAGTGAAATTACGTTGGACCAAAGTGGAGAAGACGTTGAATTGACGTCTGTGCCAAGTGGGTTGGGTTGGGAGATATGGAAAGAGAGTTCTAGAAATGTATGTAGGTACTGTATGAACAAGAGCTAAACACGTACTGCACGATGAGAAGGCCAAGCAAGGCAAATGCCTTCAGCAACCGAGCCAGGCACAAACAACAACAAAAACAACAAACATGTTAAACCGGGAACTAACGAGACGCTAATTAGTAATCAACTCACAGAGAACTCTTTGAAGAGGCTTGGAAATGGAACAACCTCTTGCAGAATGGACTTTGCCACCCTATTACTACCCATGGTAGTCTGGTAGCCATATCCAAGACATTGCTTTCTCTTGGCCAGCTATCTTCCCAAATCTAATCTCAATCAGGTCAATCACACAATGAAAATAATTGAGGATTTGTGTCCTGCCATAACAATAAAATAAGTTTAGATACATTACCGGTCAAACGTTTTAGAACACCTAGTCCTTCAAGGGTTTTTGTTTATTTTTACTATTTTCGACATCGTAGAATAATAATGAAGACATCAAAACTATGAAATAACACATATGGAATCATGTAGTAACCAAAAAAGTGTTAAACAAATCAAAATATATTTTATATTTGAGATTCTTCAAAGTAGCCACCCTTTGCCTTGATGACAGCTTTGTACACGCTTGTCATTCTCTCAACCAGCTTCATGAGGTAGTCACCTGGAATGCATTTCAATTAACAGGTGTACCTTCTTAAAAGTTAATTTGTGGAATTTTTTTCCATCTTAATGCGTTTGAGCCAATCAGTTGTGTTGTGACAAGGTAGGGGGGTATACAGAAGATAGCACCATTTTGGTTAAAGGCCATGTCCATATTATGGCAAGAACAGCTCAAATAAGCAAAGAAAAACAACAGTCCATCATTACTTTAAGACATGAAGGTCAGTCAATACGGAAAATGTAAAGAGCTTTGAAAGTTTCTTCAAGTGCAGTCGCAATAACCATCGCTATGATGAAACTGGCTCTCTTGAGGACTGCCATTAGGAATGAAAGACCTAGAATTACCTCTTCTGCAGAGGATAAGTTCATTAGAGTTACCAGCCTCAGAATTTGCAGCCCAAATAAATGCTTTACAGAGTTCAAGTAACAGACACATCTCAACGTCAACTGTTCAGAGGAGACTGTGTGAACCAAGCCTTCATGGTCAAATTACTTTTTTGGTTACTACATTATTCCATTTGTGTTATTTCATAGTTTTGCTGTCTTCACTATTATTCTCCAATGTAGAAAATAGTAAAAATAAACAAAAACAATTGAATGAGGTGTTCTAAAACTTTTGACCGGTAGTGTAGGTCTAATCTGTTAATGATTCTGTTATTTTGAAGTGAAGCTAATGAGGTGTTACCTTGGCGACCCCCATTATCTCCAAGCATATGCACTGGATTAGACCTGGATGTAATGGCTAATATGCACAGGGATTGGGGACAGAGGAGTAGGTACCACTGCAAGCAATGCACCTAACTCCAGGATTCAGCAGAGACTTCAAATCCTTCACTTTGACTGAGTACAGCCAGAGAGAGAGAGATCCTTCCTCACCCAAAGTATATTGGCAAATGTCTAACGTTCCAACCCAATCCCACTGCCAGAACTAATCAGCTGAAAATGCTGATTCAAAATGATGCTGACAAATAAAACCAAGCCCTTACTCAAGGGAAGGCCCATTCAAAGTATATTTACTAACAAGGGAGCTGTGTACCCAGGCACACATTCAGGATTTATACTTCACGAACATGAGCTCTCATTGCCCTTGACAGTAGCATGTAAAGTGACAGACCTAAGGAATGCAAGTATTTAGTCTCAATGTGTTTGATGGAAAGACAAAATGGCGCAGAGACACCCTCCCACATGCGAAACTAAACGTGTTTTGCTTTTTCAAATTTTCCCCGCATGAGCCCAAATCAGGAATTTTTTTCCTACGCAACCCCACCTCTGCTTCGCACGCCTCCGAATGCCTTGCTGTCAGTCTTTGGGATGTTGGCAACAAAGAGTTGGACACATACTTAAATGCACTGCCAAGCTCTGTATGCTTTTATGAAGGTTTTAAAAGAAACACCTTTGAGTCCAAAAGTACCGTATGTATTTATACAGCAATTATCATTTCTATGGGTTGATTTAAAAAATGCACAGCAGAAGCAATGAGCTCATCTCATCTAGAGAAGTGGATATAAATTAGGGCATGACCACATCTTTATGCTTCAGTCATTGTTATGGTCAACAATTACTTCAGCTGTAGTACATACATGCCTGTATACTTTGAAATAGTTTCTAAGATGGAAAATGATTTATGGTAGTAATGTGAGAGTAAGATTAAGTACCATTTAACTAAGCTAATGGACAGAAAGTGCACTCCAGGAGACTGAGTTCATCCCTTCACGTACTAGAGGTGAGTGCACTAAGTTCTTGATGTCTGCACCCCTTTGTACCAATATAGTCCACAGGCAATAGAAAAGTATGAAGAACGGTAACCATAGCAAATCAGACAAGTGTTTAATTTGGCTCGCTGTCCCTTTCATCAAATGTTATATCCTTCCTTCCTGTATGTGCAAACACTCTTCTCACAATGTTCTGATAGCCTTTAGGTCTAGTCTAGAGGAAAGACCTGCACATCTTTTCATGATTTACTTCAGATCATAAAAATAGTGTTTTCTCACTACGTGTGAAGAAAAATGTGCGCAGAAGAGGAAAATGTGATATAGCATATACTTGTCAAATATAATACCATTAGAAGCACTGTTCTTGGAGAGTGTGGTGAGAGCAGCAGCGAGAATCTCCACCGACCTGACACACCCCCTCAACCAGGAGTACCAGCTCTTATCATCATGGCGCCGATACAGAGTCCATCTTTGCAAAACCGCCAGAGCCCAGAAATCATTAATTCCCAACAGCATAAGTCATCTGAATAAATAACTGCTCAACCCCCCCCCCCCCGCCCCCCCCCCCCCCCTAACTGAATTACGTCGTTGAGATGCAAGACAACTTTCCCGAAAGTGACACACAATAAATAATAATTGTTATTATTAGAAGAGAGCATTATGATAATTAATTACCATAGCAATACAGCAAAAATGAGTACATAGACTGATCTGGACTTAATCAGAACAGAAACACTGTGTCTGTGGAAAATAGGATGACACTACCAACCACGTACACTTCTCTTAAAGACCTGAAATTCAAATCTCACATGAAACCTTGAAATGTGGCGTTCTTTTGATTTTCAAGAAGACTAAAGCCCATTCTTTGCCCACAACATTAGTTTTCAATAAAATGATGTTATGTTCATGAACTTGAACCCAGACACAGCTTACTCCATGATTATGAAATCGTATGTTATGCTGCCAACTCATCATGTCATTCTATGTATTGGGTTTGTTTTGCCTAAACATAATTAAATTATTATTTTCACCTTTTCAGTTTGAACGTTCCCACCATTATGTTCCCACGGTATTTCAGAGGAAGTCAGTCAGGTGGGCTTGGCCAAGTCTCTTCCAAACAAATTCTTTCATGTTTTTTGGGGGGGCAACAGTGTCACCCAGTCACAGTATCCTGGTTCAGTACCATTCATTATTGGTTTGGAAAACCTTATTGAACCTCTAGCAATCTCCCACATTGGAACTGTATCAGACAGTCAGTTGAGTCAATATAGATGGAGGACAGCCATTCAGTAATTTACATACTAGGTATGTTTGTCCAACAATTTTTTTTTTTTTGCTGGGCTCAGCAATAAGTAATGAAAATGAAAGCAGTTGAACATTTAGATGCTGTAATTACTGAACCGTTTGGCCTGGGTCTCTCAGACATAGACAGGGCTTAATAACCCTCTTCTTGGGTTTTACTGCCCACAAAACAGCTTCATAAACAGTAGCTACTAGTATCACCTGCTGGGTGTGCTTGGCCCGTGGACAGTGGGCCAGCCAGGGACAGTGTGGCTATGCCACAAGAGGATACCCTCCAAATCCCCTGTCTCCCTCACCACAGGCCCTAGCTGAGTTTCACATTACAAGGTAGAGTAAGGTAGAGCATACACCAATCCCTAACCTTTTCGCTCAGGTAAGTCAACATTTTAGGAGGGTGGAGTGGACATTTTATCTGGGTGTAATGTGTAAAGACATTTTCACCATACCAAAAAGGGCTCGGGCCCATCCAAAACATGACTGTATGATATACACTGTGTGTACAAAACACTAAGGACACCATGCCTAATATTTAGTTGCAGCCCGTTTTGCGTTCAGAACAATCTAAATTTGCCATGGAAAGAGCAGGTGCTCCTAATGTTTTGTACCCTCCGTATAGACCCATCTGCTGTAGGAATGGTGACATAGTGCTGTGTCGGACTGGTTCACCTCCCGTCTGCTACTGAGGAGTGTGTAAGTGAGCTCAGTTTATTAAGTCTGGTGGAAAGTTTATGTGGCTTTAAATTAGTGGCCAGTCTATGTGAAGGCATGTCGGCTCCTCGTCAATTGAGTTACCAAGTCTCCGTGAGAGGAAGAAAACCCAGTAAGAGTGTCTGAGATTGCATCATCCATCACCAGAAGAATAGAGCTCTAAAGGAGTCTTAAAAGGGCCCCTGCATAGCACTGCCCACTGTAAGTAACAGCTCTTGCGCTGTTTGTATTCTTCATTGTGGGTATGTTTTAGACATTTTATATTGGAAAGAAACGCGAAGTTGGTTCTCTGAAGGCATCCTTTTCTATCGGTAGGTCTTTCTCTGAGACAGAAGAACGGGGCCTGTATACACAAAGCATCTCAGAAAATGTCCTCGGTATCCTGAAAAAAAACTGTTTAGGAACAAAAATACTCCTAGCTCAGAGTAGGTTTTAGGAAGATGTAAAAGGAAAATTTCAGAATGTTTCATCTTCATATTTATCATCTCTAGCACCCCCACAACGTCAACATACACTATATGTACAAAAGTATGTGGACAACTGTTCAAATTAGTGGTTTTCGGCTATTTTAGCCACACCCGTTGCTGACAGGTGTATAAAATGAAGAACACAGCCATGAAATCTCCATAGACAAACATTGGCAGTAGAATGGCCTCACAGAAGAGCTCAATGACTTTCAACGTGGCACTGTCATAGGATGTCCCCTTTCCAACAAGTCAGTTCATCAAATTTCTGCCCTGCTAGAGCTCAACTGCAAGTGCTCTTATTGTGAAGCGGAAATATCTAGGAGCAACAACGGCTCAGCCGTGAAGTGGTAGGTCACACAAGCTCCCAGAACGAGACTGCCAAGTGCTGAAGCGCGTAACGCGTAAAAATCAACGGTCCTCGGTTGCAACACTCACTACCAAGTTCCAAAATGCCTCTGGAACCAAACCGCCTCTTATACAACCCTAAGTAGTGATAGACTGCCTCTTTTACCTCAGCTGGCAGCTCTTTCATGACACAAAGGGCATCCAAAGTCGAGGTGCATCTGGATGCAGATTTCTGTCCTCTCCGCCTCCCTGTCCTCTCTTCTCCCCCTGAAGCCTCAGCTGAGGGCCTGGGCCTGCAGGCTGGCTGGTGTTAAGTTCTTAGTGGGTCACATGGATCCAAGCCCAGGCTCAATGTGCAGGCTGGGGGATTGGGGCTCCAGAGGACAGCTGTTGTGTTTAGCAGGGCTGAAGCTGAAGAGCAGCTAGGACTGTTGCAGCATCACACAGCAGAAAAAAAGGTCTCTTCATTTCACTATGATGAAGGCTGTCAAACTGATGTGTCCTTTTCAGAAGATTACAATAGAAAATAAAAGCTTAATGGAGTTTAGTAAAGGGCAATTGTCTGGCTTTTACCAAACTGCAGCGTGACAGCATTTGGCATCCATTTGATTTGATCTCCCACAGTATGGTGGAGATAGATGGTTAGTGATTAACTTGGAAAAAATATAATATAATGGATCCCCATTAGGAAAGGAAAGGGATTGGAGATTCATTATCCAAAGCCAATGGCAACAGCAAGTCTTATCGGAGTCTGACACAACGAAAAAGGCATTACAGGCCAAAGACTTAACAATTTACATACATTTAAGAACATGAACATGTAGTGTGTGTGTGTGTGTGTATCTATCAGTTACACATACATGTCAGTACATACGCACAACAAGTAGGTCACATGGGGAAAGGCGTTGTGAGGTGTTGCTTTATTAGATTTTTTAACCAGGTTTGCTGTTCACTAGTGCTATATGAGATGGAAGGGAGCTACATGCAATCACAGCTCTGTATAATACTGTATGTTTCCTTGAATTTGTTCTGGACCTGGGGACTGTGAAAAGACGTCTGGTGGTGTGTGTGTCAGTGCTGTGTGTAAGTTGACTATGCAAATAAAACACATGATTGTGTCTTATTAAAAAAAGAAGCGATGCAGTCTTTCCTCAACTCTCAGCCAAGAGAGCCTGGATTGTGAGCTTTGTTTGATTGAAATCCCTTTTTTTAGGAACAGTTGTGACGGTAATCTGTTGAGAATAACTACTTTATGTCATTTACAGGACAATTTTCCCTGACTGTAAATATTTCAGCTATCAAGCAGCTGTTACTATCATCAAATAATTTTTTATCATGTAATTCCAACAGGAGGGTATTTGTTTCCACCTCTTCAAAAGTCTGGAGTGTTGTGTTTGTGGCTATGTGCCGGTGAATGTCATTTTCTAGTCAAATTAATTTCTTCCGAGCCAATGCCCCCGTGCACAAAGTAAGGTCGATACAGAAATGCTTCGTCAAGATTGGTGCGGAAGAACTTGACTGGCCTGCACAGAGCCCTGACCTCAACACCATCCAATACCTTTGGGATTAATTGGAACGCCGACTGCGAGCCAGGCCTAATCGGCCAACATACAGACAAGCACAGGAACTGAAACAGAATCAATTACGCCTGAGGAAAGAACCAAAGGGAGTGACAGATTTAGGGGAGGTAATCAGGAAGGTGATGGAGTCCAGGTGAGTCTCATGAGGAGCAGGTGGTGATAGGTGTGCGTAATAATGAGAAAACTGGCGACAATGAGCGCCAGAGAGGGGGAGCGGGAGTAGGCGTGACAGTACCCCCTCCCTGACATGCTGCTCAAGCCGCAGGACGCCGACCAGAGGGATGGTCCTGGGGACCAGGAGCGGGCCGGTTGCTCTGCTGAAGCACGGGAACCTGTCGAGCTGGCTGAGGCACAGGAGCCTGACGAGCCGACTGAGGCTTGAGAACCTGACTAATCGGCTGAGACATCCCTAGGAGCTTCACCAATGGAAGCCTGATGAGCCAACCGAGGCTTGAGAACCTGACTAATCGGCTGAGACATCCCTAGGAGCTTCACCAATGGAAGCCTGATGAGCCAACCGAGGCTTGAGAACCTGTCGAGCCAGCTGAGTCTTGAAAGCCTGACGAGCTAGCTGAAGCATCTCCGGTAGCTTTGGCAATGGAAGCCTGACGAGGCAGCTGAGGCATCCCTAGGAGCTTCACCAATGGAAGCCTGATGAGCCAACCGAGGCTTGAGAACCTGACTAATCGGCTGAGACATCCCTAGGAGCTTCACCAATGGAAGCCTGATGAGCCAACCGAGGCTTGAGAACCTGTCGAGCCAGCTGAGTCTTGAAAGCCTGACGAGCTAGCTGAAGCATCTCCGGTAGCTTTGGCAATGGAAGCCTGACGAGGCAGCTGAGGCATCCCCGGTTGCTTCGGCAGTGGCCCATGGACCCAACAACACCATTAAAAAAATCCTGGGTTGCTTCCCTTTGGTGAGGCGTTATTCCATAACGTGTACGCTTGGAGTCGAGAAGCAAGTACAGGGAGTGAATTTAATAAATAACGGAACAGAGAAATGTCCTTGTTTTTGAATGAAGAGCACATTTTTTGATCATTAAAGTAACATCAAATTGATCAGAAATACAGTGTGGACATTGATAATGTTGTAAATGACTATTGTAGCTGGAAACGGCTGATTTTTATGGAATATCTACGTAGGTGTACAGAGGCCCATTATCAGCAACCATCACTCCTGTGTTCCAATGGCACGTTGTGTTAGCTAATCCAAGTTTATCATTTTAAAAGGCTAATTGATCATTAGAAAACCCTTTTGCAATTATGTTAGGAAAGCTGAGAACTGTTGTCCTGATTAAAGAAGCACTAAAACTGGCCTTCTGAAGACTAATTGAGTGTCTAGAGCATCAGCACTTGTGGGTTTGATTACAGGCTCAAAATGGCCAGAAACAAAGCCCTAAACTCGTCAGTCTATTCTTGTTCTGAGAAATGAAGGCTATTTCATGCGAAAAATTGCCAAGAAACTGAAAATCTTGTTCAGCGCTGTGTGCTACTCCCTTCACAGAACAGCGCAAACTGGCTCTAACCAGAATAGAAAGAGGAGTGGGATTCCCCGGTGCACAACTGAGCAAGAGGACAAGTACATTGGAGTGTCTAGTTTGAGAAACAGATGCCTCACAAGTCCTCAACTAGCAGCTTTATTAAATAGTACCCGCAAAACACCAGTCTCAATGTCAACAGTGAAGAGACGACTCCGGGATGCTCGGAGAGTATTCAGACCCCTTCACATTTTCCATATTTTGTTACTTTAAAGCCTTATTCTAAAATTGCTTACGTTTTTTTTGCAACTGTATAAAAAACAAAAAATGGAAATATCACATTTACATTAGTATTCAGACCCTTTACTCAGTACTTTGTTGAAGCACCTTTGGCAGCGATTACAGCCTCTAGTCTTCTTGGGGATGACGCTACAAGTTTGTCACACCTGTATTTGGGGAGTTTCTTCCATTATTCTCTGCAGATACTCAATAACTCTGTCAGGTTGGATGGGGAACGTCGCTGCACAGCTTCTTTCAGGTCTCTCCAGAGACCCCTCCTTTCAGGTCTCCTGACCCCTCCTGTCTCAGCCTCCAGTATTTATGCTGCAGTAGTTTATGTGTCGGGGGGCTAGGGTCAGTTTGTTATATCTGGAGTACTTCTCCTGTCCTATTCGGTGTCCTGTGTGAATTTAAGTGTGCTCTCTCTAATTCTCTCTTTCTCTCTTTCTTTCTCTCTCTCGGAGGACCTGAGCCCTAGGACCATGCCCCAGGACTACCTGACATGATGACTCCTTGCTGTCCCCAGTCCACCTGGCCGTGCTGCTGCTCCAGTTTCAACTGTTCTGCCTTATTATTATTCGACAATGCTGGTCATTTATGAACATTTGAACATCTTGGCCATGTTCTGTTATAATCTCCACCCGGCACAGCCAGAAGAGGACTGGCCACCCCACATAGCCTGGTTCCTCTCTAGGTTTCTTCCTAGGTTTTGGCCTTTCTAGGTAGTTTTTCCTAGCCACCGTGCTTCTACACCTGCATTGCTTGCTGTTTGGGGTTTTAGGCTGGGTTTCTGTACAGCACTTATCAGCTGATATCAGCTGATGTACGAAGGGCTATATAAATACATTTGATTTGATTTGATTTGATGTTCGATCGGGTTCAAGTCCGGGCTCTGGCTGGGCCATTCAAGGACATTCAGAGACTTGTCCCGAAGCCACTCCTGCATTGTCAAGGCTGTGTGCTTAGGATTGTTGACCTGTTGGGAAATGAACCTTCCCCTCCTGTCTGAGGTCCTGTGCACTTTGGAGCAGGTTTTCATCATGGATCTCGCTGTACTTTGCTCTGTTCATCTTTCCTTCAATCCTGACAAGTCTCCCAGTTCCTGTCACTGAAAAAAAAATATATATAAATATATATATACAGTACCAGTCTCAAGTTTAGACACACCTACTCAATCCAGGGTTTTTCTTTATTTTTTAAATATTTTCTACATTGTAGAATAATAGTGAAGACATTAATACTGTGAAATAACTCATATGGAATCATGTAGTAACCAAAAAAGTGTTAAACAAATCTAAATATATTTTATATTTGAGATTCTTCAAATAGACACCCTTGAATGAGTAGGTGTGTCCAAACATTTAACTGGTACTGTATTTCTTTTTTTTTTTTTTACATGTATGTAACACCTTATTTTTGTTTGTCACAAAATGACCTCCATACTTCCATTGGTTTGTATGGGCCAGCATATGTGAGCAGAGAGGAGCGAGGAGCTTATCGTGACCAATTTGACTGGAGCGTGGAGCTAGATTCCCAAAGGCTGGCGCGTCTGCCTTTTTGCCCGCTCCAGTTTTGCTCCAGTAGTGCTCACTTCACGAGCTCAGGGCATGCCCGGCCCAGCATGAATTTGAAGTCTATTTGTGTGCTGCTAATAGTCCCTTGCTTTAGCTACTGTCATGGAGTTCGCTAAATATTTTCATTAAGAAACTGATAATACACACAGGTGCAAAATCAAGGTAACTTACAAAGATGTGGACCAAGAGCACGAGAGGGAGTGCGATGATGTTGTGTCCACCACTAAAGAATGGTTGTGGAATCTGAAAAGACACACGTCCGAAAAGCATGATGGTGTACTTATTACTACACTAAACAAAAATATGAACATAACATGTAAAGTGTTGGTCTCATGTTTCATGAGATCCCAGAAATGTTCCATACGCACTAAACGCTTATTTCTCTCGAAGTTTGTGTATACATTTGTTAACGTCCCTGTTAATGACCACTTTTTCTTTGCCAAGAAAACCTGATAGGTGTGGCATATCAAGAAGCCGATTAAACAGTATGATCATTACACAGGTGCACCTTGTACTGGGGAGAATTAAAGGACACTCTAAAATGTGCAATTTTGTCACACACAATGCCACAGACTGCAATAATGTCCACCAGAGCTGTTACCAGAGAATTGAATGTTAATTTATCAAAATTAACATTCAATTTATTTACCAAAACATTGTTTTAGAGAACTTGGCTGTAGGTACAACGGGGCTCACAATCTCAGACCACATGTAACCACGCCAGCCCAGGACCTCCACATCCAACTTCTTCACCTGCTGGATCGTCTGAAACCAACCACCTGGACAGCTGATGAAACTCTGGGTTTGCTCAACCAAGTATTTTCTGCGCAAGCTGTCAGAAACCATCTCCGGGAGGCTCATCTGCACGCTCATCATTCTCACCAGGGTCTTGACCTGACTCCAGTTCGGCGTCGTAACCGATTTCAGTGGGTAAATGCTCACCTTCTATGGCCAACTGGCACGCTGAAGAAGTGTGTTCTTCACGGATGAATCCCGCTTTCAACGGTACAGGGCAGGTAGCAGACAACGTGTTTGCCGTTGTGTGAGTGACATGTCTGCTGTATGACAGTGTGTTGCAGTTCCCGCCAATATCCAGCAACTTTTTTAAGGTATCGATGACCAACAGATGCATATCTGTATTCCCAGTTATGTGAAATCCATAGATTAGGGCCAAATTAATATATTCAATTGACTGATTTCCTTATATGAACTGTAACTCAATAAAATCTTTGAAATTGTTGCATTTTGCATTTATATTTTTGTTCAGTGTACATGCACATGCTAAAAGAAATGAATGAGGTGGATAGCTAATTAAGTGTGTCATTGTTGCCAGGTATTTATAAACAAAAAATCTGATCTCTTAAAAGTTTCCTTCATTTATGTTATATTATCTATATAATGATTGATTTTGCCCCAATAGTCATGGCATATTCCAACATTCAAGTAGCTTTCCGTTTTGATTGGGTTATTTTGTCTAAAAACCTTTCGGCCTCCCTACATATATAAAACCAAATACAACTCTGCATCCCTGCCCAGCCTGGTAAGAGTGGCCAAGAGTGGCACCATCTCATGAGCCTTCAGCCACAGACTGGCCAAACTCGTGTTTCTAAAAATGAATTCAAAGGCACTATAGACTGAGCCTAGAAAGCAGTTTTTGTTTAATTTTAATTTAATTCTAAGTAAGTCACAGCCTATATGCACAATTTATATACTACAATAATTTAATACAACGAAATGTTGTTTAAATGCTGAGCGTTTAATGCTCCTGATTCCCTATCAGCCTTGTGTGTCACACTTGCAAATGCTTCACAATGTCTTTCTTTGTAGACTATAGCCTTGAAATAATTTAAATAATACAGCCTAAATAATTAATTTGAGTTTCTTCTTAGGCTCCCTGTTTGGCTCCTGCCCTATTTAGTGTCATGTCCTGACCATAGAAAGACTTTATTTTCTATGGTAGAGTAGGTCAGGATGTGACTAGGGGTTAGTCTAGTTTATTATTTCTATTTCGGGTTCTAGGTTTGTTTTTCTATGTTGCTGTTTGTGTATGATTCTCAATTAGAGGCAGCTGGTAATCGTTGTCTCTAATTGGGGATCATATTTAAGTAGCTGTTTTTCTCACCTGTGTTTATGGGATATTGTTTTGAGTTAGTGCACGTAGCATCTCTGTTGGCACGGGTTGGTGTTTGTTTCTTTATTTGTTTTGTTCTAAGTTTTCACTTTAACAAATTATGTGCAAACCATATCGTGCTGCAGCTTGGTCCGATATTTATTCTAAGAACGTGACATTTTAGAGTGTTTATATGCTGTTTAATATGACATGCAGCCTATTTGAAATGATGAGCACCTATGTTCACCTTTTCATGTTCGGGTCGGATGCTAGAAACAGAAGTTGGCACATCTGCGTTACTGACTTCAGGCGAGTCCCGTGACACTTTTGGGGGTTGTGGAGCAGAACGGAGAACACCATCGTGTTTGTGATTCTCCCCTTTTCCATAGAGTGGTCATAGTTTGGATGCTACAGACATTTTTGTGAGAAGACCTATTTTTGGGATGTCACATGTTCTAACAAACACCGTAGCTCGGCCACCTTCCACCGCAGATGCAAAAGACCAACATAGACATATGTGATGGATTGAGACTCAGCCCATGCAAAAAAACAGATTATATCTAGCTTAAATTGACAGATTTTGATGGGAATTTTTTTATTATGTTTCTTAGATTGATTTATGGGTGCATCAATAGACTCTTAAAGATTTTAACCAGGGGCAGTATCGAAAATTGGCCATAAATCTTGAGAATAAGGACATTTTACACCTACTCTTATGTGACAAATTAAAAACTATGCATGAAGCCTCTTTACTCATAAGAGTCACACCTAGTCACCAGATATTTTGGACACCTCATGTCTCGCTAATAGAAAAATGCAGCGAGTCAGAGGTTCCCTCATAATAGACAGGCAATTGCTTTTGAATTGTTGAAAAAATATTTCGATATTTCTGTATGATTCATTCATAAATAATTTAGACCCACATGCAACAGTATCTTTTGTACTTTTGACAATTATTTTACGTGAAGGCTACTTCACATGATGTGCCTAATTAAGTGATAATGCCCGAGAAGCCAGTGGAGGATATATTGGTACGGGTGTTGTTAGGCCCGAGACGAAGTCTCACTGTGCCAATATATCCGCCAAACACCGGCTCCGAGGGCATTATCACTTTTATACAACGGGTTACCAACATATTGACATATTTTCATTAAAAACTATTTCATCCTTCCACAAGATATAGTTCCAACACAAATCTAGGGTAGTTACCCAAACCGGTTGGTCGTTCGTTCTGTCGGTTCGGTTGCCAGAGACGCGATCCAGTCGTTCAGTCTTTTTGTTCTGTATCGATGGACGCTCTTATCCCTTGCTTGCTAGCTAGCCAACTGTGGCTAACTTACAATCACGTCAAATAGTGCAGCCAGAATAACAACAGTAGCTGCGTTTGTTTAAGCTGTTTTCTAGTGAGATTTATTTGGGCACATCCATAACAATGAGCTAATGAGGTGCGATTTTGCTTGGATAGAACATGTGCTCTCTTCGGGACACTGTTGTTCAGAGTTGCTAGCCAACAGCACAGCTAACACAATCACCTCAAACTGAAGCTGGAAAGACTGCAAACGATCTGCACTTAGTTTCCTTTTAATTTACATTTCTTTGTATATATCCATAAAGATGATGCCAGCTGATTCATGATTTAGACTGACTGAGAAACGCTGCCTGCCTGTCTGTCTTGTCCTGACTCCCAACACACTTATTACTATGGGACAGCTGGAGATAGAATTTGAATATTGAAAAATGTTGCAAATGTCGGAGAGACAGACAGCAATATGGTACCTCAAACTGCCGTGATTACCAGCTGAGATAAACATTTAGGAGTTGATTTTACTCCTGGTTCAGAGTTTGTCAGAGCAGTGACATCCTGAAACTTCTCTGAGCTGTTTTTTGGTGGTGTTGTTGTCTTAAAACAAGTTTTATCAGGATTTCTAGGACCTTTTCTGAGACACTTTGTGGATACGGGCCCAGATGTCTGTTTCCAGTCACATTGTCTTTATTGAATCCATAGCACTTTGTGTGGCAGTGCGTTTTGGCTGTGTTCCTCTGGTGTTTTTCTGTTGCGGACAGAAACCCACAGCTTTATAATGTGACACTTTTAATTAGCTGGTTAGAGTTGAGAAACTGCATATCTCATACATTACTTCCACAAGCGATGGCTTAAACATTCTAAACTATTTGCTGACTGAATTCTGTAAAAAAAAAAGAAGAAAAAAAAAAGGTGTTCGGGCCACATCACAAAAACACTACAGAGGTCTTAAATAACTCTGTAATTCAACCTGTATGCCTTGTGAGATACTTATCTTTCGTTCTTACATATAATTTGTCCGAGCCACTTATGCATCAGCTGATTTTGGGACTACTGCATCAGTTGAACATTGTTTAACACCACTATCATGAGAAGGCAGGCTTTTTGGTCAGCACATCAAACAGCACAGTAACTCTCATGAATGGTCAAAGCAATCAGGCCCTGATTGCCTAAGCCATCCACGCTCTTATTATGTGTAATCTTCGGTAATGTTGCAGACAACCAATAGATCTGACGTCCTCATTTTGTCCTTGCCAACCTGGTATTAAAGAAGGGTGAGGTAAAGACCCATTAATGCAAACTAGAATACTGCCTCGCCAAGTAAAAAGTGGTCATACCGTTTCCACACTAAACATATTCTTGTTATAAGGCATCTGTTGTATTTGATCTCATTTGAATACTTGAGCGTGGTGCTGGGACTCTAAAAATGGGAACGCTTCTGAAAAAATCAGACTCAGCCTGCCAACTGCACGGCTGTGAGAGAATAACACTTACCGTGGCAGTTTGTTCCTTTCACTGGGGTGATGCCTATCTCTGTCCCACAATACCTCATGCTTGCTGGTTATGTGAGGTACACATCTTCAGTCTCTCTTAAGAGTTCAGAATCATGTTTAAAATAGTTGTTTTTTGTTTCCACTGGGTGCAGTCAGCATGAAGCAGAAACAAAGAAATGATCCATTTCACACTAATTGCTCTTGGCTATTGTGTCCATGAAGCTCTCTCCCAATGTTGCTGGTTTTCAAAGAGCTTCCTCTAAAGACATACAAGCTATCCATCAGTCTGTCAGATGGGTTTATTTCCACACGTAAAAAAGGAGACCCATCTGAAGAGTGCTACATTAGCAACGTTGCATTGCTCAGAATAGAGGGACATACAACTTTTTTGATGGGGAAACACGTTTTGAAGACACTGTAAATGGATGCTCATTGCAATTTCTGATCAAGTTTGGCCAAGACAGATCTGTCTGATTTCAGATTCATGCGAATGATTGGCTAACAGATGTAACCCTTCATTGTCATTCATGATGACTCAAATGAACATGCTGGAACGCCGGACTGTAATAGCAGCCTGGGAAAAAAGTGTTCTAAAGAGGACAAAACTGAAATATCTCCTGCATGGAACTAACGTGTTCACCTTAGCCTGGAGGCTGGCCAAGTATGGCCAAGTATGGAACTTCCATCTCCCTTACTTGGTAGGTGCATACTGTACTGTGGAGCTCTACCACACCACCTGCATTCCTACTGAAAGAGGTCTCTAATCTACCATTAAATCCAAAAGTTTATTTTCAAGGATGACCTTGAGTGTTTTCCATTTTTAATAGTAATATTTAGACTGGCATCACACTTGCCAGTGCAAAGAGATATTTTATAATTAGTTAAAAGGTAATTTGGAAACAGACCACAGGCATTATGGAACCTTTCGTAATTGATGCTGGAAAGATTTTGAAAGCTAAAATACACAGGGAGCTCTTCTATGTGCAACGACACAACAGGTCCCATTTGGATAGTGTTCACTGAGAAGCATTATGGAATAACATGCAAATGAAGATTTGAGGAGAGTATATGACTTAACTTCGCCAAACATTGTGAGTTGAGGAATGGACACAGTGTTTTACACAAATTTTTAAAAAAGCAGAAAAGAGGATTAAGGTCATTTTTTTCAAGTCAGGAGCAGAGAGCCCACTTGACATAATTATGTCCCTGTATGGCTCCAAGAGAGCCCCACCTAGTACACTCTATCGCCCTTTGCCTCACACAGACCTTAAACAAGTCGTCTCAGGGTCTTGTAAAATGTTATGTCGCAACCATTAAAAGAGCTTGAACCAGAAGGTGTTATCCTAATTATGTCAAATCTTCCTTGTGGAGGAAAAAAAGAGTCTGAGGTTGAAGAAGAGGTCAATCAGGGAAGATAACTCATCCCTCCATCCCGCAAACTTGTAATTATAGCATGGAACTAGGCTTTCTCCACAGCTGACCACCTGACCACACTCCCATGCAATTTTAGCTAAGATAACATCAGACCTCTGTGACCTCTCTGAGAGAGAGTGGATGGTTTACGTTCAAAATATGTTATTATCACCTACCTTTCGCACTTACTGAGGATTTGTGTAGAATACGTTAACAGTAAACTAGATAATGCAATGGATTCATCTCAGAAAACATTTGTATATTTCTAAAAATGATCTTATCTGCGGAAGTTGAAGGGAAACCCACATTGAAACGTGTAGCCAGCGGTTTAAAGTACTTAAGTAAAAATACTTTAAAGTACTCCTCAAGCAGTTTTTTTTGGTATCTGTACTTTACCTCACTATTTATATTTTTGCCAACTATTACTTTTATTTCACTACATTCCCAAAGAAAATAATGTACTTTTTACTCCATACATTTTCCCTGACACCCAAAAGTACTCGTTACATATTGACAGGAACATTGTCAAAATCACACACTTATCAAGAGAGCATCCCTGGTCATTTCTACTGCCTCTGATCTGGCAGACTCACTAAACACAAATGCTTCCTTTGTAAATGCCTGAGTGTTGGACTGTGACCCTGGCTCTCCATCAATAAAAAAAACAAGAAAATTGTCCCGTCTGGTTTGCTTTATATAAGGAATTTGAAATGGTTAATACTTTTACTTTTACTTTTGATACTTATTAAGTACACTTTAGAAGTTTCATTTACTTTAGATACTTAAGTACATTTAAAACCAAATACTTTTAGACTTTTACTCAAGTAGTATTTTACTGGGTGACTTTCACTTTTACTAAAGTATGACAATTGAGTACTTTTTCCACCACTGCATGTAGCCTAGGTCATCATTCTGAAATTATATCGTCATTATTACTGACAATACCCCTTTAAGACATTTATTGTGAAGCACTTAATTATTCCCAGAAGGCACCTGCGCCTGTCCAGGGGGAAAGAGAAAAGCTTTGATGTTGATGGGATTCCAACTTGGCTGCGTTCTTGTGATTCTGAGAATTAATACAAGATAAAGTACTTTACCCGTTGTAACCTTAAGTTATTTTATTCTAAGGCCCACAAGTCCTCTGGAGGAGATTGAATGTAATATCCACAATCAATAAATTAAGGTTACATGTAGTATTAAGTTTGGCTCTCTCTGGCTTCATTTTATAGCAGGGCATTGTTTGGCCTAAAAAAAACAAGGAAAAAACAAAGTTATTGATGCTGGTTTAAAAGCCTTAAACAGAGGAAAGAAAAGGCAGAGACCACATCAGACAAAATAAGCTATTCCTGCAACTTGTAATTATGTTTGAAATGTGGTAACTAGAAATTGAGATTTCCAATTACTTGCAAGGTCTTTTGAGATATAAGTCTGCTTCACATGGTTCCACTTTACAAGCTTGAAGAGTAACAAACAAATTGCACCTCATTTGGTTCACTGGGGTATTTTTAACTACCTTCGGCTAGCGTGGCTGCAGGACAATCAATAACGTGCTGAGACAAAAACGGACACTGCAGAAAGCTTGATAGGGCGTACACAATGCCGTTTGTTTTACGTGAGAAATATAGAGGCACAGCTTATGTAGGGCCGGGCTGAGCATCATAAACGTCATGCAGCTAATCACTCCGGGAGAATGGAGGGACAACACAGGCTTACGCTGACATGCCAAATGAAGGTGTTGTCACCCATGACATAGAGAAAGGAAGGATTTGTCTTTGAGATGATAAGAACAGCTATAGTTTAATCCCTCCGAGAGAACAAGTATGGCTCAAGCGGGTACTGTTAATTGTTTTACTTCATAAGTGTCCTGCTGCAGCAGCTAAGGTGTTTTTCAACTCCACATGACGCTGTTCTCATTTTGGCATGGACTTCAGAAGATGTGTAGGATTTCAGAAAGCAAAGCACCTTGTTCTTTTTATTGCTTAGAAGCGCCGTCCAATAGTGCAGCTTTTATAACGCTACATAGTGGGGTGTTTGTTCGATTGCTCCTCACAAGCAGGGCCAAGCTGGCGGCCTGAAGAGAGGAACCCATAAAAGGCTGCTAGCCTGAGTATAGACAGCATGGTGTTAGCTCTCCTCTGTAATTGGTCACTTTAATAGGAGGCTCCGGTTCAAACCCGAGAGATTCGGAGAGCTGCAGAGACCATGCTCACCACCCCCCTTCTCTCTCTCTGCTGCGAGCTGAGAGGTGGATAGCACACACATGCACGCACCTGCTCTCATTGACTCACACAAACACACACAAACACACTGGAGAAAGAGACACACTGGAGAACAAGAGGTTCTCGATAAGAATACATTTACCACATGAATTAACAATAAATGATTTGTCATCAGGATGTAAAAAGTGTCATCCTTGAAGATATCATTTGTCATACTCTATGAGAGGCTAGCTAGCAGACACTATGTTATATAAAACAGGCAGCGTCTCAGGACAAGCCACTGATTCAGTTATGTATCAGAAACTATACAGCATTCCAAACAGATACCAGGAGTCAAAAAATGAGCAACAGAACACAATAGAGCTCAGTGACTGCATTATTAACCAGAGGATATAACTCACAACACTGAGATTACACATTGTTATTTCACTCCCATAAAACTTTATTAGTTTAACACAATAAATGGCCCAGTCATGCTGAAGTTTTTCATGAAAACAAAAGAGGCCTCTGCCGCTCTTTTGAAAGAAACAGCTTGGTAGACACTAAGCAATTCTGAAAGCCAGTGGTGGGAGGAAGAGGGGGGATATGGGTAGTGAGGGTGAAGGAGCTTCATCCCTCTTTAAAACAAACTGGCATAACTCTCCCCGTGTGATAATAGAGGCTTCCTGAGCTGCTGACTGTATTAATGTCTTTTTAAAAGCTCCTTTGTAAAGAGGAGAAATGGTTGACTTCACACCGAAAAGTGTCACATACATTTTAATTGGAGGAAAAAGTCCCTCGTCCGACAGGCAATTCTAAGGAGTCAAATGTCCTTTGGGAAAATATTTGATAGTAGAAAGAAGACAGAAAGTTAAACATAGACCTGTGCTGCATGTAAATACAGTGCCTTGCGAAAGTATTCGGCCCCCTTGAACTTTGCGACCTTTTGCCACATTTCAGGCTTCAAACATAAAGATATAAAACTGTATTTTTTTGTGAAGAATCAACAACAAGTGGGACACAATCATGAAGTGGAACGACATTTATTGGATATTTCAAACTTAAAGATATCCATAAAAAGTGTCGTTTAAAGTTTGCCACAAGCCACCTGGGAGACACACCAAACATGTGGAAGAAGGTGCTCTGGTCAGATGAAACCAAAATTGAACTTTTTGGCAACAATGCAAAACGTTATGTTTGGCGTAAAAGCAGCACACCATCCCCACTGTCAAACATGGTGGCGGCAGCATCATGGTTTGGACCTGCTTTTCTTCAGCAGGGACAGGGAAGATGGTTAAAATTGATGGGAAGATGGATGGAGCCAAATACAGGACCATTCTGGAAGAAAACCTGATGTAGTCTGCAAAAGACCTGAGACTGGGACGGAGATTTGTCTTCCAACAAGACAATGATCCAAAACATAAAGCAAAATCTACAATGGAATGGTTCAAAAATAAACATATCCAGGTGTTAGAATGGCCAAGTCAAAGTCCAGACCTGAATCCAATCGAGAATATGTGGAAAGAACTGAAAACTGCTGTTCACAAATACTCTCCATCCAACCTCACTGAGCTCGAGCTGTTTTGCAAGGAGGAATGGGAAAAAATGTCAGTCTCTCGATGTGCAAAACTGAAAGAGACATACCCCAAGCGACTTACAGCTGTAATCGCAGCAAAAGGTGGCGCTACAAAGTATTAACTTAAGGGGGCTGAATAATTTTGCACGCCCAATTTTTCAGTTTTTGATTTGTTAAAAAAGTTTGAAATATCCAATAAATGTCGTTCCACTTCATGATTGTGTCCCACTTGTTGTTGATTCTTCACAAAAAAAAATACAGTATTATATCTTTATGTTTGAAGCATGAAATGTGGCAAAAGGTCGCAAAGTTCAAGGGGGCCGAATACTTTCGCAAGGCACTGTAAGTTAAGATGTTTGTCTGTTGAGGACTGTTGAAGTGATGTACTACTGTTTGTGGCTATTCATCAATCTAATACATGTAGGAATGATTACGGAAACTCCGAGTAAACTATACAGTGATAGGAAGTTGAAAACTAGGACAAATTCATACCAACTGAGCTCCATCTCTACAAGCATACTATCCTAGAACGCTTGAATTGGGATTCTTCTTGACAAAGTTGGCTCTGTTGACATTGTGTGGTCACCACATGCAGCAGCAGCAACAGCTGACTGGTCTGATAAAGAAGAGAGGGAGAAGAGAGTTGGAAGAGAGGGTAGATCAGCGGGAACAGCTGTTTTTTCCACAGGGGTCTCAGGGCTAAGCCCTCTCATAACCACGCTTCTTGCTGGATCGGGGCCTTCAACAGTTATTACCACAAAGGCCTTTCTGCTGATGGCTCGGGCACATTGTTCCCATACTGGTGGCGTCCTGTCTAATTTGAAAGGGAATGTATGGTTACAGATGCTGAGTGCTGACCCAGTGCAGTGAAGGAGGAACAGGGCCGGCAGCAGACAGTAGCTGTACAGTCCCCCTGCTTGACCAGTCAGAGGAAATTAGGTACAGTACCCAATCCCCCTCCAACTCCCCACCACACCTATCCATGTTCCTTTGACTGTGACCTTAATTAGAAAAACAACACACTGTCAACAAACAAGATGCTGAATGGGACGCAGCGTCAGTCCAAAGGGAGTTCCTAGCAAGCGTTTAATGGCATTTGAAAATGGAAATAGTTGAAGAAAAGATCTTCTGCAAACGTGCTGAGCCTTGACCAATAAGCACGAGTCTGCTGTTTGCTTGTCTTTTTGCTTGTCTTTTTGTGGAAGGTAACATTCTTTTGGGAGGAACAAATAGTTACGTTGGAGGTGACTTCAACTATTTGAGTACAGATCTCAGAAAGTATTTGAATACCAATCTCAGGAAGTGACTACTTTTCTGAAACTATTGGATTGGCTCCCTTCAACTAATGGCAGGGCTGTATCTGGAACTGCATTTTGAAGATAGAAATATAATGAATAGAGCACACACAATCTCTTATAATATTCCAATCTATCTGACTGCCACATTGGATCTCCACAATACATTTCTATCTTAACATTTTTTAAATGTCCATTCTCCTGAATATCCATTGTGCAGGGGTACATAATCAAGTCAAACCAATTAACCAACACTTACCATTAAACTGTTCTTGTTCCTGTGTAATAAAACTGTAATTACTTTTGGAGCAACATTTTATTAGCATGTTGTTACATAATACCTTGACAATTTCATTTTAATTGCATAGCAATGAGCTGTGTTTTTTTGTAACTACTATACACAAGAGGAATAGTGACTGTTCCTATTCCACTTATGTAATAACTCCATTATTATGCAATTCGATTAAAAAAAATACAAAATCCTATGTAACAACAATGTTGCTGTTGTAATAATGTTGTAATAACCAAAGTTACTACACATGATGCCACCTGTTACTGGATTACCTTATGTCTCACTCAAAATGAAAATATATTTGTTAGTAATTTTGAAGCTGCAACAGTGGTCTATTGGAATTTTTTACAGACTTTTTCTCCCCAATTGGTAGTTACAGTCTTGTCTCATCGCTTCAACTCCCGTATGGATTTGGGAGAGGCGAAGGTCGAGAGCCGTGCGTCCTCCAAAACATAACCCAACCCAACCCAGCCCAGCCAAGCCAAGCCAAGCCGCACTGCTTCTTGACACAATGCCCACTTAACCCAGAAGCACCAATGTGTCAGAGGAAACACCGTACACATGGCGACCGTCTCAGTGTGCACTGCGCCCGGCACGCCACAGCAGTTGCTAGTGCGCGATGTGTTAAGGACATCCCTGCCGGCCAAACCCTCCCCTAAGCCGGACCAGTTGTGCACCACCCCATGGGTCTCCCAGTTGCGGCCGACTGCGACAGAGCTTGGACTCGAACCCAGAATCTCTAGTGGCATAGCTAGCAATGTGATGCAGTATCAAATCAAATCAAATCAAATTTATTTATATACAGTGCCTTGCGAAAGTATTCGGCCCCCTTGAACTTTGCGACCTTTTGCCACATTTCAGGCTTCAAACATAAAGATATAAAACTGTATTTTTTTGTGAAGAATCAACAACAAGTGGGACACAATCATGAAGTGGAACGACATTTATTGGATATTTCAAACTTTTTTAACAAATCAAAAACTGAAACATTGGGCGTGCAAAATGATTCAGCCTTTTTACTTTCAGTGCAGCAAACTCTCTCCAGAAGTTCAGTGAGGATCTCTGAATGATCCAATGTTGACCTAAATGACTAATGATGATAAATACAATCCACCTGTGTGTAATCAAGTCTCCGTATAAATGCACCTGCACTGTGATAGTCTCAGAGGTCCGTTAAAAGCGCAGAGAGCATCATGAAGAACAAGAAACACACCAGGCAGGTCCGAGATACTGTTGTGAAGAAGTTTAAAGCCGGATTTGGATACAAAAAGATTTCCCAAGCTTTAAACATCCCAAGGAGCACTGTGCAAGCGATAATATTGAAATGGAAGGAGTATCAGACCACTGCAAATCTACCAAGACCTGGCCGTCCCTCTAAACTTTCAGCTCATACAAGGAGAAGACTGATCAGAGATGCAGCCAAGAGGCCCATGATCACTCTGGATGAACTGCAGAGATCTACAGCTGAGGTGGGTCGCATAATAATAAGGCAGAACAGTTGAAACTGGAGCAGCAGCACGGCCAGGTGGACTGGGGACAGCAAGGAGTCATCATGTCAGGTAGTCCTGGGGCATGGTCCTTATTATTATTCGACCATGCTGGTCATTTATGAACATTTGAACATCTTGACCATGTTCTGTTATAATCTCCACCCGGCACAGCCAGAAGAGGACTGGCCACCCCACATAGCCTGGTTCCTCTCTAGGTTTCTTCCTAAGTTTTGGCCTTTCTAGGTAGTTTTTCCTAGCCACCGTGCTTCTACACCTGCATTGCTTGCTGTTTGGGGTTTTAGGCTGGGTTTCTGTACAGCACTTTGAGATATCAGCTGATGTACAAAGGGCTATATAAATAAATTTGATTTGATGTATTTAATTATAGACTAAAAGCTATATTAACATTAATATCTAAGATAACCTGCCCAGGGACTGCAGTTGAATATTAGCAGGCTGGGCCTCCCGGGTGGCGCAGTGGTTAAGGGCGCTGGACTGCAGCGCCAGCTGTGCCATCAGAGTCCCTGGGTCCGCGCCCAGGCTCTGTCGTAACCGGCCGCGACCGGGAGGTCCGTGGGGCGACGCACAATTGGCCTAGCGTCGTCCGGGTTAGGGAGGGATTGGTCGGTAGGGATCTCCTTGTCTCATCGCGCACCAGCGACTCCTGTGGCGGGCCGGGCGCAGTGCGCGCTAGCCAAGGTCGCCAGGTGCACGGTGTAGCCTCCGACACATTGGTGCGTCTGGCTTCCGGGTTGGATGCGCGCTGTGTTAAGAAGCAGTACGGCTGGTTGGGTTGTGTATTGGAGGACTCATGACATTCAGCCTTCGTCTCTCCCGAGCCCGTACGGGAGTTGTAGCAATGAGACAACAATTGGATACCATGAAATTGTGGAGAAAAAAGGGGTAAAATAAACATACAAAAAATTAAATTAAAATTAATTTAAAAAAAAAATAATAATTAAACCGGCACTTTTACTGAAACGTTGATTAATGTGCACTGTCCATGTAAAAAATAAAATAAACTCAAGAGCCCTCCAAACCATGTGCTTATGATCATATATTTAGACTAATTCAACTAACTGTTGTAGTTTCTGGTTCTTCATTAAATGTTTGGCAGCAATCAAATAAAAAATGTTTTTCAAGAAAGCATATATTCAAATACCGTCAAACAGTATTTGGTTTTCTGAGGTATTCAAATTAGTTGCCTTTTAGTTGAAATAGTTGCCTTTTAGTTAAAACTATATAAACTATATTCGACTACCTCAAGTATTTTGAAAAATTGGTATTTTCAAAGAAACAACTATTTTGTTCCCAGGTCTGATCAGTTCCTGTCTTGAGATCATCATCCACACCATTAAGAGTTTTATACGTACTGCCGAGACACTACATCTGCAGAGCTGAGAGAGAAAAAAGTCAGCCACCATAAACTAATGAAGTACAAGCCTGTTAATCTTGGCAAGTCTGGGAGAAATATTTAATTGCTTCGGAGAAAGTCTAATGCCTGCCGAACCATAACTGTTCAGGTTCCAACACTGTTATTTCAAACACTGTTGGATGATTGTGCAATGTGGTAACTGTGAAGCTTTGAGGAGGTTTATGATTACCAGGATGTAGCCTGTTTTCCAAACACTGTTAGATCATCTATTCCATGATGCATTTCATGGAGGTATGAAAATAGCTCCAATGGTGCCATGTATTGCATAGGATTCTCAAATATGGCATACATGTAATACTATTCAATGAGTCATTCAATTTTGTCATAGTGAATCAACTGCTTTACAATTCAGGTACTGGAAGCCATGTGTATTTTTATGAGTTGAAGTTATGTGATTATATACATCCAGATTCCACACCCCAGTCTGCAATAACGCTACATATAATGCATAGAGCTACAGTACTAGAGAGTAAACCTGGTCAGCAATGTCAGAAGTGTTATTGGAATCAGTTCCTGTCTTTTTTTGTGACCACGTCACAGACAGGAAATAATATTCAAAAAGTACATGTATATAAAGTAAAGAAAAACAGTTAAAAAAAAAGGAAATTAAATTTAAAAAACATATTTCTCCCCTCTGTCCCATCTCACCTTCCCCCCCCTCCCCCTTCTCAGTAGGTGAAACCCATTCCAATTCCCCCCTCTGTCAGCCTGCATACATCGATGTTCAATACAGATATTTAAAATACAATTGATTAATTCAAACATGATTACATTAGAATAACTCACAATAAGCGTTCAATCTTTTCGACTGCTCTATGCATCTAATGTTGTTACCTTGGCTCTGTTCACATGAGCTATGGGCTCTAGTGAAAGAACAACAAGGACGTTTTGTAGCCATTGAGTAATGCTAAGCTATGTGGAGGCTTCCATCTGGTCACTGACTTTTGTTTTACCGAAGTCAGTCCATGCAACTACACTAATTTCGGAGGTACTGTGAGTCAGTGAAGAGTCATCGTTCAACAATAATATTGGGGGCGGTAGGAAATGGCAGCACCAACTGTGCTCGACACAAACCTGGCAACCTGTGACAAAAAGGTCTTCACACTGGGGCAGTCCCACATCATGTGACCAGGAGGTCTTCACACTGGGGGCAGTCCCACATCATGTGACCAGGAGGTCTTCACACTGGGGCAGTCCCACATCATGTGACCAGGAGGTCTTCACACTGGGGGCAGTCCCGCATCATGTGACCAGGAGGTCTTCACACTGGGGCAGTCCCACATCATGTGACCAGGAGGTCTTCACACTGGGGGCAGTCCCACATCATGTGACCAGGAGGTCTTCACACTGGGGGCAGTCCCACATCATGTGACCAGGAGGTCTTCACACTGGGGGCAGTCCCACATCATGTGACCAGGAGGTCTTCACACTGGGGCAGTCCCACATCATGTGACCAGGAGGTCTTCACACTGGGGCAGACCCACATCATGTGACCAGGAGGTCTTCACACTGGGGCAGTCCCACATCATGTGACCAGGAGGTCTTCACACTGGGGCAGTCCCACATCATGTGACCAGGAGGTCTTCACACTGGGGCAGTCCCACATCATGTGCATGAAGCTTCCAATATTTCCTTGAGAACACAACAGACCATTTGGAATAGAAGCTAGTTTAAATTGGAAGCGTTTCCACACATTTGTAGTGTATTAATTGATGATTCAGATTTTGGAGGACATTGGGACAGTGTTTCAGACTCTTTTCCAATCAGTATTTTGTTTGTAGTCTTTAAGATGGGCTTCTAGTAGTTTTTGACATAGATTGGATACAAAGCCTCCACTTGTGTTCTGGCTCCTTAAAAACTCAATGACTGAATGGAATGGGAGTGGTTGGCTCCATGGGACTCCATTACTGGACAGAGTGGTTCTTAACTTAATTTAAAAAATAAATGACGAACCAGGTGAATTATACATATTGTTTAAGGTCATGAAAGGATAATAAACCTTCATCATTCATTACGTCAGAAAGTTGATGAATTCCTTGTTCATTGTTTAAAATAATTTTATTTGGGTTTCCAAATGTCTGACTCCAATCTCTGTTGGACAAAGCCTGTTTGATGAGGATGAACTAGTTTGGGTAAAATGGTTTCAAGACGTTCGGCTTGCACCTTGGCGTACAATTTCATGTCACTGATAATGAGGGACAGAGGCCTATGACTTGATGTAAGTGTCCATTGTTGTTCGGCGCTTCCACACAGGATGTCATGTGGGCCTTGTGTATTTGTGTCAACGTGGGAAGCAGAGGGTTCGGCGAGCGTAGCAGCGCATCAACAGGAAGAGGAGCAGGGACCGGGGCTCACCCTGGTGTGTGGCTGTGACCCCGTACTGTAGCAGCATGTACTGTATGTCCCCATTCTCACTGGTGGAGATGGGGTCGGGCTCACCAATATGTGGCTGTGACTGTAAGTCATTGTTCGTTCCCATCGGACACTAAAGTAGCTGTTGCTACACAACAAGACCTAGCCATGTTGCATGCATAGTGAGTGACTCTGCAACTCTATTGCTCAGTCTGCTTAGCTGCCGCCTCCGGCAGTAATGGGTGGCAGTTTAATAAAACCGCTGTCACAGAACTTAAGTGGAATGTTAATAAAGCCACAGTCACACTGAGACAGAGTTTGAGTCCGACTGGACCTGGAAAGGGGGAATGATTTCAGTTTACAGCTTGTCAACACATACTGTACGTAAGAGCCCATTTCACAACCATTATAAAAGTCAGCCAGGCACTGGAAGGGAGACTACTACACACATCCCTTCAATGCACTAACACTTGACTGTTGGCTGAGGGTACTGGCCTCTCCCCTGCCTGGCCCTGCTTGGCTCCAGCTTGTGACATTCCCGCTGTGACGTCTTTGAGCATAGCAGCGGCCACCTCTAGCGAGATCATAGGGGTAACACATGATTTACATTAAGGTGTTGACAACAGTTACTAAGGGGTACGATTGTGAATGGATGCAGGCAATAAGTTGGTAGAACTAACGTATTTAGTTTTATTTAATAAGAGAGACTGTGAGGAATAGAAAAGCAATGGGTGCCTGTTGTCGTTGTGTCTGAAAAGAGATGTTCCCCTCTCCCTAGCGTGTTTTCGTTTTTTTCTGGCCCCATTCAGTGTGGTTTCCATGTACTTACGTTGCAGAAAACCAGTCATTAAATATTTTGTGCTGAACTGCCCATTCACCCACACAGTTAAATGTAGTTGTTTATAAACTGACTCACCCTAACCAAATGTTGTGCGATCCTACAGTATGACTGGGTTGTTGTGGGACGTACAAACGTCACGAAACAAAAGATTGAAGTGCCTTTGGACTCAATATCAGGAAGGTGTTCTTAATGTTTTGTACGCTCAGTATATATTATTATTAGTATTAGTATTCTTACGCTTTCTTCAGTTAATCAAATCACTAACATGTATGATAAAGTAACACCTCTGTTACTTGGTAACTGATCTGTGTGACATAGAAGGAAACAGACTACTGAGGACATGTACAGTAGGCCTGTATTTTTGTTTTCAAGAACTCAACAAGTAATTAGTCATGACTCCCAAACTTTATGGTGAGAAAAAGTTGTCATAAAAAACACTGGTCGCTTTCATTTAAATCTGGAGCGGCCAAACAAATATTTTAATTACATTTCCACGTCTTATTAAAAGAAGCCAAAAACAGAAACCTTTTCGGGTGGGGAAACAGAATGTGTAAAAAGTGCTTCGCTTGGCCCTGATGGCTTTAAAACAGTAAACAAACATTTTTTTCCCCCCAGAAAAAGCTGTCCTGACCTCTCCAATTCCTCAATGACAGGGAGCTTATCACATGGCCTTAGCTAGGCCCACGGTTATTTTTCTTCCCACAGCCATGTCACTGGCGGAAGTGAGGCTACTTGAATAAAACCCTGAATGCTGAGGCACATTGGGGACAAAGGAGCAACGTGCAGAGATTCAGGGAGTTACACACACACGCAGACATGCAGAAGTGCTCACACACACAGACACACACACACCAAAGCTCTGTCTTAGTACTCAAGGCTCTGTGAGGGAGACAGATCATTCCGATTCCAAACGTCCACTTGGAATTTAAACTTGCAAAGGGAAGAAGACGGTGCTGAAGCGCACAGCCGTAAGGCTGCTGACGGACTCTGCACACTCCCTAGAGGCTTTCACAGACATATGTCACGTACGTCACCACTCAGTCACGACCAGAGCTGCAGGAAATAGACAAATGACTGTCATGTCTAGTATGTTTACAGGCTGCGGAGCTACCACCTCACTTTGCTCTTTTCATAGCTACCACCTCACTTTGCTCTTTTCATAGCTACCACCTCACTTTGCTCTTTTCAGAGCTACTGCCTCACTTTGCTCTTTTCATAGCTACCACCTCACTTTGCTCTTTTCAGAGCTACTGCCTCACTTTGCTCTTTTCAGAGCTACTGCCTCAATTTGCTCTTTTCATAGCTACCACCTCACTTTGCTCTTTTCAGAGTTACTGCTTCACTTTGCTCTTTTCAGAGCTACCACCTCACTTTGCTATTTTCAGAGCTACTGCTTCACTTTGCTCTTTTCAGAGCTACCACCTCACTTTGCTCTTTTCAGAGCTACTGCCTCACTTTGCTCTTTTCATAGCTACCACCTCACTTTGCTCTTTTCAGAGCTACTGCCTCACTTTGCTCTTTTCAGAGCTACTGCCTCACTTTGCTCTTTTCATAGCTACCACCTCACTTTGCTCTTTTCAGAGCTACTGCTTCACTTTGCTCTTTTCAGAGCTACCACCTCACTTTGCTCTTTTCAGAGCTACTGCCTCACTTTGCTCTTTTCAGAACTACCACCCCACTTTGCTCTTTTCATAGCTACCACCTCACTTTGCTCTTTTCAGAGCTACTGCTTCACTTTGCTCTTTTCAGAGCTACCACCTCACTTTGCTCTTTTCAGAGCTACTGCCTCACTTTGCTCTTTTCAGAACTACCACCCCACTTTGCTCTTTTCATAGCTACCACTCTTCTCTTTCTTTTCTTGGACAGAAAAAATATGAAATCTGGCAAAGGATTTCATGAGATGATATATTGTATAAGTTCATCCACAGTCTGTGTATCAGACAGGAATAGTCTCTGTGCGCTACTGTAACCACTTCAGAGTCCTAAGCATCAGTTCTGGACTATGTTGACCCACAGTGGAACCATGAAACATCCCAAATCCCATTAATATTTCATTTGTTTTAAATAAACATCCGTATGCTGTAACAGTGGTCATATTCCATAGAGGTATCCTTGTGAATGGCCTCCCAGGGATGTATGTAATAGCCAGGAATGTTGGGAGAGTTGTGACCCAGAGAGAGCAACATTGCTCTTCCCTCCTGATAATATCTAAAGGAAATTAGTTACTATTAGTGTTCACTTTCAACAGAAATATGACATTGTCCAATTTAGTAATGGACAGAATGTCTCAGCCCTCATAGAGTTACTGCAATGGTGGTGACATGTATTGTGCTAGATAGTAATGCAATTACCTAAAAGCACAATGTTGTCACCAGTCCACAAAATTACGCATAAAGTCCAATTGTTTTCGCAATCATAAGATGACATTAAGTGAGAAAATTGCTACAAAACACATCGCTGGCTGCCAAAAGTGGTTTTACAGGCCTAGTAAACACATCTGAAGTGATTTTATCTGGTTATGCTACATTGTTAGGTTGGATAACCGGTTGATTTACAGCCCAAATAAGCTATTAGTGCATTTCATCTCATCGTGAGCTGCTTTGGACTGATAGAGACTGATGGAGAGACGTAACACTCAAAGTAAAAGGGTGCAATATCCGTCTATGTTTATTAAACAGACCGCACAGCGGTAGGATACCTGTTTTCACAGTGATAAAACAGCAGACGGGCGGATCCCACCCTATCAGGTCGTATCAGAATGACTGAGGTCAGTGTTAATCGTGTTGATTCACCTTTCTCCCTGTTATCTCACATCCTTGATGCCTGTTGGCCACATCACCGGGGGGGACAGGGATACCAAGGAACAGATCTACCATTCCCAGTAATATGAAACGACATTACGCAACCACATACTTATTTTGAACACCATCTATTGTTCTATCATGAGTAGGGACAGGAGTTTGGCCTGTCCACAAAACATGTAACCTGAGCACATAGCCAATAGCTTAGGCCCATCCTGGTCAGCTCATATAGTCAGGAAGAACTCCAGAACGTTTGTCCCTAATCATGAGAGATCATTTTTGACCTCTTTGAAAGTGCCCTTCACTTCTTGATGCTATAAAGTGACAATTAGTGGCATTGGCTGAACGTGTTCTTTTCTGGTTGTCGTTGATCTTCTGTGAGGTTTTTGGTTTGCTATGTCCACTTCTGCATTCAAATGAGAATACGGCACCTTATAATCTGTCCCCCCCCCCCCTTCTCTTAATGTCTCCTGGTCTATTATTTGTGGCATTTATATCTTCTGCAACATAATTGTATCTTATGATAGGCAACTTTGCAACGCATTATTATTATAGGCCCTAGATTGTCCATATGCTTTAGATTGGCTATTTATACGATTTGTGAACTGGGTTTTGTCTCAGTGATTTGGTAAATACCGTACACTTTGCCTTCCTGACTCTCAGACCGTACTTAGAGGGCCAGAGAATAATGATCCTCATCATGACAGTAATAAGTGTTTTGTACTAACATTTCAAATGACGTGTCATGTGCAGGTATTGTGGTAATTGTCGGTTTGAGTCTGAGGAGGGTGATTCACATCGAACTAGTTCTCTGGAGAGTATCATGGCCACCCACAGCTGATTTCGCTGTGTTATTACTGACAGCTAGCAGACACAAACAGAGTCACAGAGCTCAGCTTAAACATACCCTGAGGATGGGAGATGTCAACAAGTGCTCTCAACATCCTTCTGAATGGCAATTTTCAGTGACTTGTGTTGTGACAATTTACAGGAAAAGGTCGGCGTTATCAAATCAAATGGTCACATACATATATTTAGCAGACATTGTTGCGGGTGTAGCGAAATGCTTGTGTTCCTAGCTCCAACAGTGCAGTAATATCTAACAATTCATCTAAAGTAAAAGAAGGGAGTTAAGAAATATATAAATATTAGGACGAGTAATGTCGGAGTGGCATTGACTAAAATACAGTAGAATAGAACCCAGTATATACATATGAAATTAGTAAAGCACTATGTAAACATTATTAAAGTCACTAGTGTTCCATTGTTAAAGTGACCAGTGATTCCATGTCTATGTACATAGGGCAGCAGCCTCTAAGGTGCAGGGATGTGTAACTAGGTGGTAGCTGACTAGTGATGGCTATTTAACAGTCTGGCCATGAGACAGAAGCTGTTTTTCAGTCTCTCGGTCCCAACTTCGATGCACCTGTACTGACCTCGCCTTCTGGATGGTAACGGGGTGAACAGGCAGTGGCTCGGGTGATTGATGTCCTTGATGATCTTTTTGGCTTTCCTGTGACATCGGGTGCTGTCCTGGAGGGCAGGCAGTGTGCCCCCGGTGATGCATTGGGAAGACCGCACCACCTCCTGGAGAGCCCTGCGGTTGCGGGAAGTGCTCTCAATTATACATCTGTAAAGGTTTTTGAGGGTCTTAGGGACCAAGCTGGATTTCTTCAGCCTCCTGAGGTTGAAGACACACTGTTGTGCCTTCTTCACCACACTGTCTGTGTGGGTGGACCATTTCAGATCGTTGTTGATGTGTATGGCGAGGAACTTGAAGCATTTCACTTTCTCCACTGGGGTCCCATCAATGTGGATAGGGGCATGCTCTCTCTGCTATTTCCTGAAGTCCACGATCAGCTCCTTCGTTTTGTTGACATTGAGGGAGAGGTTATTTTCCTGGCACCACTCCGCCAGGGCCCTCACCTCCTCCCTGTAGGCGGTCTCGTCTTTGTTGGTAATCAGGCCTACAACTGTTGTGTTGTTTGCAAACTTGATGATTGAGTTGGAGGCATGCGTGGCCACACAGACATGGGTGAACAGGGAGTACAGGAGGGGGTTGAGCATGCACCCTTGTGGGGACCCATTGTTGAGGATCAGCGAAGTGTAGGTGTTGTTTGCTACTTTCACCACCTGGGGGCGGCATGTCAGGAAGTCCAGGACACAGTTGCACAGGGCGGGGTTCAGACCCAGGGCCCCGAGCCTAATGATGATCTTGGAGGGTACTATGGTGTTGAAGGCTGAACTATAGTCAATGAACAACATTCTTACATACTATAGGTATTCCTCTTGTCTAGATGGGATAGGGCAGTGTGCAGTGCGATGGCGATTGCATCGTCTGTGGATCTATTGGGGCACTATGCAAATTGAGGTGGGTCTAGGGTGTCAGGTAAGGTAAGGTAGAGGTGATATGATCCTTAAATAGCCTCTCAAAGCACCTAATGATACAGAAGTGAGTGCTACGGAGCGATAGTCATTTAGTTCAGTTACCTTTGCTTTCTTGTTTAGCTTGTCCGGGAGCAAGACGGCCCAGCGTCGTCCGGGTTAGGGTTTGGCCGGGGTAGGCCATCATTGTAAATAAGAATTTGTTCTTAACTGACTTGCCTAGTTAAATAAAGGTTATATAAAAAAAATTTAAAAAATGAAATCCCCTACTACAATAAATGTGGCTTCAGGATATGTGGTTTCCAGTTTGCAAAAAGTCCAGTGTATTTCCTTGAGGGTCGTCGTGGTATCATCTTGAGGGGAATATACATGGCTGTGACTATAACTAAAGAAAATTATCTTGGGAGGTAATATGGTCTGCATTTGATTGTGAGGTATTCTAGGTTGGGTGAACAAAAGGGCTTGAGTTTCTGTATGTTATCACAATTACACCACGAATAGTTAATCATGAAACATAGACCCAACGCCTTTCTTCTTCCCGGAGAGGTCTTTAACTATCCTTCTTCAGGATTGGTGGGTCCCCTGTGGGACGGTTGAGCTAATGTAGGCTAATGCGATTAGCATGAGGTTGTAAGTAACAAGAACATTTCCCAGGACATAGACATATCTGATATTGGCAGAAAGCTTAAATTCTTGTTAATCTAACTAACCAATTTACAGTCGCTATTTCGGTGAAATAATAACATGCTATTGTTTGAGGAGAGTGCACAGTTTTGAATATAAAAAGTTATTAATAAACAAATTAGGCACATTTGGGCAGTCTTGATAGAAAAGTTTGAACAGAAATGCAATGGTTCCTTGGATCAGACTGAAACTTTGCACACACACTGCTGCCATCTAGTGGCCAAAATCTAAAATGCACCTGGGCTGGAATAATACATTATGGCCTTTCTCTTGCATTTTAAAGATGATGGTACAAAAAAACAGTTGTTTATCTTTTACCAGATCTAATGTGTTATATTCTCCTACATTCCTTTAACATTTCCACAAACTTCAAAGTGTTTCATTTCAAATGGTACCAAGAATATGCATATCCTTGCTTCAGGGCCTGAGCTACAGGCAGTTCGATTTGGGTATGTCATTTTAGTTAAAAATGGGGAAAAAAGCATAGGACCAAGAGGCATGGAGAGGCAGCCTTTAGTTATTATGCCCCCAGCCTCTGGATTAGCCTGCCAGAGAACCTGAGGGTTGAAACTGTGGAAATATTTCAGAAACTTATTTTTAGATTTTATTTTCCTTAGAGTGCTTTTTAGTTGTTCCGTTTGTGTCATTCTTTTGGTTTTTATCTTGTGATTGTTGTGTTATTTCAGCTTTTTTTAAATTGCATTGCATTCCATGTCTGAAATGTGCTGTATAAATAAAGCGTGATTTGATTTGATTAATGACATGCTATACTTAGTGTGTTGATGCTCAGAAAATCTCAAGTCAAAGGTCATGCAAACAAACACAGTAACTTACAGTGAGTGGTCAAATGAAAATACAGCCAAACTACAAAGAGACAGGCAACATTTTCCCAACATTTTCCCACTTCAGTTAGAAAATACCCAGCTAAAAACATTAAAAAGCAAAATAGACATAACAATTAGTTAAGTCCCATATACTGCCCCCATCCATACAGCCAGCTGGGTTCTCAGTACATCGCGCAGACAGGATTGATAGTGTCAGAGGAACTGAGAGACCTACTGGGTACATAACATAAAGTAATGTCTGACATGTGTTGGGGTGCACAATCATGGATTGATTTAAAAACCCTTAAAATTAATTCTAAAAATCACAGGCAGCCAGTACAGAGACCTTAAAACCGCTGTAATGTGTGCTCTCCGTCTGGTCTTGGTCAGCACCCGTGCTGCAGCATTCTGTATGTTTTGCAGTTGACCAATGGCTTTCTTGGGTAGACCAGACAGGAGAGCATTACAGTATTCAAAGCCTGCTTGTAATAAAGCATGGATGAGTCTCTCTATATCAGCCTGAGAGAGAAAGGGCCGCACCTTGGCAATGCTCCTCAGGTGTAAAAAAAAAACTATTTTGGTCACATTCCTAATGTGTGATTCAAAATTTAGGCCAGAATCTAAAATCTTTATTGCCTTGAATTAAAATGTGTGGCTAGATTCTTTCTGTGTGCTTTGGTTCGAACAAAAAGTACCTCGTTCTTGTCTTGATTTAGCTGGAGGAAGTTATGAGCCATCCAAGTATTTAAATCACTAATACAGTCTATTCATTTATATGTGGAGCTAAAATCCCCTGGTGACACAGAAATGCAAAGGTGTGTATCGTTTGCGGAACAGTGAAAATCAATGCTGTGCTTTCTGATAACGCTGCCAAGGGGTAACCTATATAAACTGAACAGTACCAGACACAAAATTGAACCTTGATGAATGCCACATATAATGTGTGTTTTCTCTGAGTTATGTTCACCAAGGCTGACAAAAAACATTCGACCATTTAAATAGGTCCTAAACCAAATTAGAACTGGACCAGAGAGGCCAACCTACCTCTCCAGTCTGTCCTGAAGGACATCACAGTCAACAGTGTCAAATGCAGCACTTAAATCTAAGAGCTGTTTGGCAGCTGTGTTGGCTCTCATTTACCACTTTAACTAAGGCTATCTCTGTGCTGTGGTGGGCATGAAAACCACACTGGAATGGAAAAATTACAGTTGGCACTTAAAAAATAATTTCGCTGTTTGAACACCAATTTCTCCAGAATTTTCCTTAAGAATAGAAGGTTGGAGATATGCCAAAAATGGCTAAAAGCTGAAAAATCTAGATTACTTTTGTTCAGAAGGGGTTTCACCATATCAGTTTTTAGTACAGCGGGGAAAGTACATGTGAACAGAGAGTGTTTGACAAGAGCTTGCGCGTCTTCAAATATTGTCACGCCCTGGCCATAGAGAGGCTTTTATTCTCTATTTTGGTTAGGCCAGGGTGTGACTAGGGTGGGCATTCTATGTTCATTTTCTATGTTTTGTATTTCTTTGTTGTTTGGCCTGTGGTTCTCAATCAGAGGCAGCTGTCTATCGTTGTCTCTGATTGAGAACCATACTTAGGTAGCTTTTTCCCACATGGGTTTTGTGGGTAGTTGTTTTCTGTTTTGTGTCTTTCTGCACCAGACAGAACTGTTAATAAAGATGAACACGTACAACGCTGCACCTTGGTCCTCACCTTCTTCCACCAACAGCCATTACAGATATGCAATTAAAAACTGTTTTGAAAAAGGTGGTGGGGATAGGATCGAGAAGGCAGGTAGAAGGCTTAAGTTGTGATATATGTTTCCTGAGCATGTCAAACAGGGAAAATAAATACATAGTGCCTTTGCATGGTAGGCTAGGGCACATATCACCAAGGTCTTGCTTGACTGATACCCAGCCTAATGTTGGTTATCTTATCTCTGAAATATGCCTCAAACTCATCACATTTAGATGTGGAGGAAAGTTCACAGGTTTGCAGAGGTATGTAGGATTTGTATTTTGTAGGGATCCCCTAAGTGTGCAAACTTAGGTAGGAAATGCCAACAACGAACAGTGAGCCATCTTATTCATGCATAGAAAACAAATAATGAAAGAAAAGCATTGCAAGTTTGAATTTTGTAAAGTTAGTGTGGGAGAGGTGGAAAAATGATTGTTATCGATCAATAATGACAAACCTCCAGGCATTGACAACTTAGATGGAACGCTACTGAGGATGGTAGCTGAGTCTATAGGCATATCTGTCATATCTTTAATCTGAGCCTAGAAGAAAGTCTTTGTCCTCAGGCTTGGAGGGAAGCCAAAGTAATTCCGTTACCAAAGAGTGGTAAAGGAGCATTAGCGGGTTCTAACAACAACCTACAGTATAAGCTTGCTTCCAGCTCTTAGCAAACTGTTGGAAAGAATTGTGATTGTCCAAATACAATGCTATTTCTCTGTAAACAAATTAACAACAGACTTTTAGCATGCTTTTTTAGAAGGGCACTCAACATGTATTGCAATGACACAAATGGCTGATGAAAGAAATACAGTGTCTTGCGAAAGTATTCGGCCCCCTTGAACTTTGCGACCTTTTGCCACATTTCAGGCTTCAAACATAAAGATAGAAAACTGTATTTTTTTGTGAAGAATCAACAACAAGTGGGACACAATCATGAAGTGGAACGACATTTATTGGATATTTCAAACTTTTTTAACAAATCAAAAACTGAAAAATTGGGCGTGCAAAATTATTCAGCCCCCTTAAGTTAATACTTTGTAGCGCCACCTTTTGCTGCGATTACAGCTGTAAGTCGCTTGGGGTATGTCTCTCAGTTTTGCACATCGAGAGACTGGTTTTTTTCCCATTCCTCCTTGCAAAACAGCTCGAGCTCAGTGAGGTTGGATGGAGAGCATTTGTGAACAGCAGTTTTCAGTTCTTTCCACAGATTCTCGATTGGATTCAGGTCTGGACTTTGACTTGGCCATTCTAACACCTGGATATGTTTATTTTTGAACCATTCCATTGTAGATTTTGCTTTATGTTTTGGATCATTGTCTTGTTGGAAGACAAATCTCCGTCACAGTCTCAGGTCTTTTGCAGACTCCATCAGGTTTTCTTCCAGAATGGTCCTGTATTTGGCTCCATCCATCTTCCCCTCAATTTTAACCATCTTCTCTGTCCCTGCTGAAGAAAAGCAGGCCCAAACCATGATGCTGCCGCCACCATGTTTGACAGTGGGGATGGTGTGTTCAGCTGTGTTGCTTTTACGCCAAACATAACGTTTTGCATTGTTGCCAAAAAGTTCAATTTTGGTTTCATCTGACCAGAGCACCTTCTTCCACATGTTTGGTGTGTCTCCCAGGTGGCTTGTGGCAAACTTTAAACAACACTTTTTATGGATATCTTTAAGAAATGGCTTTCTTCTTGCCACTCTTCCATAAAGGCCAGATTTGTGCAATATACGACTGATTGTTGTCCTATGGACAGAGTCTCCCACCTCAGCTGTAGATCTCTGCAGTTCATCCAGAGTGATCATGGGCCTCTTGGCTGCATCTCTGATCAGTCTTCTCCTTGTATGAGCTGAAAGTTTAGAGGGACGGCCAGGTCTTGGTAGATTTGCAGTGGTCTGATACTCCTTCCATTTCAATATTATCGCTTGCACAGTGCTCCTTGGGATGTTTAAAGCTTGGGAAATCTTTTTGTATCCAAATCCGGCTTTAAACTTCTTCAAAACAGTGTCTCGGACCTGCCTGGTGTGTTCCTTGTTCTTCATGATGCTCTCTGCGCTTTTGACGGACCTCTGAGACTATCACAGTGCAGTTGCATTTATACAGAGACTTGATTACACACAGGTGGATTGTATTTATCGTCATTAGTCATTTAGGTCAACATTGGATCATTCAGAGATCCTCACTGAACTTCTGGAGAGAGTTTGCTGCACTGAAAGTAAAGGGGCTGAATAATTTTGCACGCCCAATTTTTCAGTTTTTGATTTGTTAAAAAAGTTTGAAATATCCAATAAATTTCGTTCCACTTCATGATTGTGTCCCACTTGTTGTTGATTCTTCACAAAAAAATACAGTTTTATATCTTTATGTTTGAAGCCTGAAATGTGGCAAAAGGTCGCAAAGTTCAAGGGGGCCGAATACTTTCGCAAGACACTGTATATACATTTGAAGTTGGAAGTTTACATACACCTTAGCCAAATACATTTAAACCCAGTTTTTCACAATTCCTGACATTTAATCCAGTTAGGATCACCACTTTATTTTAAGAATGTGAAATGTCAGAATAATAGTAGAGGGAATGATTTATTTTAGCTTTTATTTCATTCATCACATTCCCAGTGGGTCAGAAGTTTACATACACTCAATTCGTATTTGGTAGCATTGCCTTTTTATTGTTTAACTTGGGTCAAATGTTTCAGGAAGCCTTCCACAAGCTTCCCACAATCAGTTGGGTGACAGAGCTGGTGTAACTGAGTCAGGTTTGTAGGCCTCCTTGCTCACACATCCATTTTCAGTTCTGCCCACACATTTTCTATGGGTTTGAGGTCAGGGCTTTGTGATGGCCACTCCAATACCTTGACTTTGTTGTCCTTAATCCATTTTGCCACAACTTTAGAAGTGTGCTTGGGGGTCATTGTCCATTTGGAAAACCCATTTGCGACCAAGCTTTAACTTCCTGACTGATGTGATGAGATGTTGCTTCAATATATCCACGTAATTTTCCATTCTCATGATGCCATCTATTTTGTGAAGTGCATCATTCCCTCCTGCAGCAAAGCACCCCCACAACATGATGATGCCACCCCCGTGCTTCACGGTTGGGATGGTGTTCTTCGGCTTGAAAGCCTCCTCCCCCTTTTTCTTCCAAACATAACAATGGTCATTATGGCCGAACAGTTATATTTTTGTTCAGACTAGAGGACATTACTCCAAAAAGTACGATCTTTGTCCCCATGTGCAGTTGCAAACCGTAGTCTGGCTTTTTTATGGCGGTTTTGGAGCAGTGGCTTCTTCCTTGCTGAGTGGCCTTTCAGGTCATTTCAATATAGGACTCGTTTTACTGTGGATATAGATACTTTTGTACCTGTTTCCTCCAGCATGTTCACAAGGTCCTTTGCTGTTGTTCTGGGATTGATTTTCACTATTAGCACCAAAGTACGTTCATCTCTAGGAGACAGAACGCGTCTCCTTCCTGAGCGGTATGACAGCTGCGTGGTCCCATGGTGTTTATACTTGCGTACTATTGTTTGTACAGGTGAACATGGTACCTTCAGGCATTTGGAAATTGCTCCCAACGATGAACCAGACTTGTGGAGGTCTACAATTTTTTTCTGAGGTCTTGGTTGATTTCTTTTGATTTCCCCATGATGTCAAGCAAAGAGGCACTGAGTTTGAAGGTAGGCCTTGAAATACATCCACAGGTACACCTCCAATTTACTCAAATGATGTCAAATAGCCTATCAGAAGCTTCTAAAGCCATGACATCCTTTTCTGGAATTTTCCAAGCTGTTAAAAGGCACAGTCAACTTAGTGTATGTAAAATTCTGACCCACGGGAACTGTGATACAGTGAGTTAAGTTAAGTTAAATAATCTGTCTGTAAACAATTGTTGGAAAAATGGCTTGTGTCATGCAGACAGTAGATGTCCTTACCGACTTGCTAAAACTATAGTTTGTGAACAAGAAATTTGTGGAGTGGTTGAAAAACAAGTTTTAATGACTCCAACCTAAGTGTTTGTAAACTTCCAACTTCAACTGTATAATATATATATATATATATATACACAGTGGGGCAAAAAAGTATTTAGTCAGCCACCAATTGTGCAAGTTCTCCCACTTAAAAAGATGAGAGAGGCCTGTAATTTTCATCAGAGGTACACTTCAACTATGACAGACAAAATGAGGGGAAAAAAATCCAGAAAATCACATTGTAGGATTTTTAATGAATGTATTTGCAAATTATGGTGGAAAATAAGTATTGTTCTATATGTTCTACAAACTTGGGAGGTGAATTGATGTTGTGCAAGGTCTTCCATTTTTATTATGTTATTTCCTGTTTTACAGCTTCGATGTTCTGGAGCCTGGTGTTGTTGTCCCTGAGGAGCGTTCGGACTCAGTCAGGTCATGGTCAAACATTTATATTCAACCGTTGTAAAGCTGGAGAGAGGTCTCTCCGTTGTAAAGAGATGTTCTGCTTTTTTGATTCCACACTCCATAAATCAAGTTCTGCAGCGACTAGTTTGTCTAATTTTGATAATTATCCAGTCGTGTGGTCCAGTGCTGCAAGGAAAGACCTAGTTAAGCTGCTGCTGGCCCAGACACATCTTGCTCTTCATTTTAATCAAAGGGCTGATATACTATGCATGCCAGTCTCTCTTGGCTAAGAGTAGAGGAGAGACTGACTGCATCACGTGTTGAAAATCCCAAATTGTTTACATAGTCAACGTACACACAGCTCTGACACATACACTTACCCCAAGAGACATGCCGACAGAGGTCTTTTCACAGTCCCCATATCCAGAATAAATTCATGAAAGCATACAGTATTATATAGAGCCATTATTGCATGGAACTTAATTCCATCTCATATTGCTCAAATAGAGAGCAAACCTGGTTTAAAAAAACAGATAAAGCAACACCTCACTGCCCAACGCCTACAGTAGAAAGTTTATGTGTATTTATTGATATGTAGACAACAACAAAAAATTATGTAGTTCTGTCCTTGAGCTGTTCTATTAATGTTCTACATTATGTCATGTTTCATGTTTTGTGTGGAACCCCAGGAAGAGAAGCTGCTGCTTTTGAAACAGCTAATGGGGATCCTAATAAAATACCCCTCAAAAAATCAACACTGTGTTACGTTACAGCCGTACTGTAAAATGGATTAAATTAATGTTTTTCCTCATCAATCTACCCACAATACCCCATAATGACAAAGTGAAAACAGTTTCTTAGACATTTTTTCAAATGTATACAACATTAAAACATAAATAACTTATTTACATAAGTATTCAGACTCTTTGCTACGAGACTCGAAATTGAGATCAGGTGCATCCTGTTTCCATTCACCATCTTTGAAATGTTTCTACAACTTGATTGGAGTCCAGCTGTGGTAAATTCAATTCATTGGACATGATTTGGAAAAGCACACAGCTGTCAATATAAGGTCCCACAGTTGACAGTGCATGTCAGTTTCACGTTCTGACCTTTATTTCCTTTGTTTTGTCATTATTTAGTATGGTCAGGGCGTGAGTTGGGGTGGGCAGTCTATGTTTGTTTTTCTATGATTTGGGGATTTCTATGTTTCGGCCTAGTATGGTTCTCAATCAGAGGCAGGTGTCATTAGTTGTCTCTGATTGAGAATCATACTTAGGTAGCCTGGGTTTCACTGTTTGTTTGTGGGTGATTGTCTATGTTAGTTGCTTGTGTCAGCACAGTTGTCATTATAGCTTCACGGTCGTTATTCGTTTATTGTTTTTATATAGTTTATATTCAGTGTTCAGTGCTTTCTTTAATTAAAAAATCATCATGAACACATACCACGCTGCATTTTGGTCCGCTCCTTACGACGATCGTGACAGTCCGAGCAAAAACCAAGTCATGAGGTGGAATGAATTGTCTGTAGAGCTCAGAGACAGGATAGTGTTGAGACATGTACAGTGAGGGAAAAAAGTATTTGATCCCCTGCTGATTTTGTACGTTTGCCTACTGACAAAGAAATGATCAGTCTATAATTTTAATGGCAGGTTTATTTGAACAGTGGGAGACAGAATAACAACAAAAAAATCCAGAAAAACGCATGTCAAAAATGTTATAAATTGATTTGCATTTTATTAATGAGGGAAATAAGTATTTGACCCCTCTGCAAAACATGACTTAGTACCTGGTGGCAAAACCCTTGTTGGCAATCACAGAGGTCAGACGTTTCTTGTAGTTGGCCACCAAGTTTGCACACATCTCAGGAGGGATTTTGTCCCACTCCTCTTTGCAGATCTTCTCCAAGTCATTAAGGTTTTGAGGCTGACGTTTGGCAACTCGAACCTTCAGCTCCCTCCACAGATTTTCTATGGGATTAAGGTCTGGAGACTGGCTAGGCCACTCCAGGACCTTAATGTGCTTCTTCTTGAGCCACTACTTTGTTGCCTTGGCCGTGTGTTTTGGGTCATTGTCATGCTGGAATACCAATCCACGACCCATTTTCAATGCCCTGGCTGAGGAAAGGAGGTTCTCACCCAAGATTTGATGGTACATGGCCCCGTCCATCATCCCTTTGATGAGGTGAAATTGTCCTGTCCCCTTAGCAGAATCCCCCCCCCCCCCAAAGCATAATGTTTCCCCCTCCATGTTTGATGGTGGGGATGGTGTTCTTGGGGTCATAGGCAGCATTCCTCCTCCTCCAAACACGGCGAGTTGAGTTGATGCCAAATAGCTCCATTTTGGTCTCATCTGACCACAACACTTTCACCCAGTTGTCCTTTGAATCATTCAGATGTTCATTGGAAAACTTCAGACGGGCATGTATATGTGCTTTCTTGAACAGGGGGACCTTGCGGGCGCTGCAGGATTTCAGTCCTTCATGGCGTAGTGTGTTACCAATTGTTTCCTTGGTGACTATGGTCCCAGCTGCCTTGAGATCATTGACAAAATCCTCCCATGTAAATCTGGGCTGATTCCTCACCGTTCTCATGATAATTGCAACTACACAAGGTGAGATCTTGCATGGAGCCCCAGGCCGAGGTAGATTGACAGTTCTTTTGTGTTTCTTCCATTTGCAAATAATCGCACCAACTGTTGTCACCTTCTCACCAAGCTGCTTGGCGATGGTCTTGTAGCCCATTCCAGCCTTGTGTAGGTCTACAATCTTGTCCCTGACATCCTTGGAGAGCTCTTTGGTCTTGGCCATGGTGGAGAGTTTGGAATCTGATTGATTCTGTGGACAGGTGTCTTTTATACAGGTAAACAAGCTGAGATTAGAAGCACTCCCTTTAAGAGTGTGCTCCTAATCTTAGCTCGTTACCTGTATAAAAGACAACTGGTAGCCAGAAATCTTTCTGATTGAGAGGGGGTCAAATACTTATTTCCCTCATTAAAATGCAAATCAATTTATTACATTTTTGACATGCGTTTTCTGCATTTTTTTTTGTTGTTATTCTGTATCTCACTGTTCAAATAAACCTACCATTAACATTATAGACTGATCATTTCTTTGTCAGTGGGCAAACGCACAAAATCAGTAGGGGATCAAATACTTTTTTCCTTCACTGTCTCTGGGGAAGGATACTAAAAGATTTCTGCAGCATTGAAGGTCCCCAAGGACACAGTGGCCTCCATCACTCTTAAATGGAAGAAGTTTGGATCCACCAAGACTCTTCCAAGAGCTGGCCTCGACACAGAGCAATCGGGGGAGAAGGGCATTGGTCAGGGACGTGACCAAGAACCCAATGGTCACTCTGATAGAGCTCCAGAGTTCCTCTGTGGAGATGGGAGAACCTTCCAAAACGACAACCTTCTCTGTAGCACTCCACCAATCAGGCCTTTATGGTTGAGTGACCAGACGGAAGCCATTCCTCAGTAAAAGGCACAGGACAGCCCACTTGGAGTTTGCCAAAAGGCACCTAAATACTCTCAGACCATGAGAAACAAGTTTCTCTGGTCTGATGAAACCTGAGATTGAAGTCTTTGGCCTGAATGTCAAGCATCACATATGGAGGAAACCTGGCACTATCCCTACGGTGAAGCATGGTGAGGGCAGCATCAAGCTCTGGGGATGTTTTTCAGCATCAGGGACTGGGAGACAACTCAGGATCGAGGGATAGATGAACATAGCAAAGTACACAGAGATCCTTGATGAAAATCTGCTCCAGAGCGCTCAGGACCTCGGACTGGGGCAACAGCTCACCGTCCAACAGGACAATGACCCTAAGCACACTGCCAAGACAATGCAGGAGTGGCTTCGGGACAAGTCTCTGAATGTCCTTGAGTGGCCCAGCCTGAGCCCGGACTTGAACCCGATCGAACATCTCTGGAGAGATCTGAAAATAGTTGTGCGGCGACGCTCCCCATCAAACCTGACAGAGCTTCAGAGGATCTGCAGAGAAGAATGGGAGAAGCTCCCCAAATATAGGTGTGCCAAGCTTGTAGCGTCATCCCCAAGAAAAGTTGAGGCTGTAATCACTACCAAAGGTGCCTCAACAAAGTACTGAGTTAACAATTGTTAATAACCTTAGGGATAGGCGTCCCGTCAAAGGGACAATTGTAAATCATGCAGCGCCTTGTGTCACGATCGCAGATTTTAGAGAAACAACAAATGTCGGTACATATAAGTATCATATATCGGCTAAAAGCTTCAATTCTTGTTAATATAACTGCACTGTCCAATTTACAGTACCTAATACTGCGGGAAAAAATGCCATCCTATTGTTTGAGGAGAGCTCCTAACAACAAAACACTTTTTTCACCGCGATAGGTTTGATAAATTCACCTATGAAGTTGAAATGTGTACTTACATTCTGAAATCTTGCTCTGATTTATCATCCAAAGGGTCACAGAGATAACATGAAGTGTTGTTTCGTTAGATAAAAATAATTTTTCGGATCCTTAAAAGGTCCATATAGCATGCACAATCAATTTTGTATTTCCATAAATTTAATTTGCAAAGATAGGAATCTGTGAAAATCTAACCCAAATGTTGTTTCAACCAGTTAAATCATGTTCATATGTATTCCCCAGAGATCATAGACTTCACTATATCATTAGGGGTGTAGTATATCCTTTTAGGACACCATATTTGATCAGAGAGTGACGTCTTCATGGCACACCAATGACGCGGACGGTCTTCACTTGAACGACTCTAACTTTGTCAAATAAGCACCAATTGGGGTCAAACAAAGCTCGCTAGATAGCCAATGAGCTGGGCTTTACGGGAGTGTCCGTAAACCCTGTATCTGCTGTAAAATGTAACTACTAACCTTGTATGACAGCATGCCTTTTCATTTTGGACAAATATTATAAGAATATTCAGAGTTATGAAGTTGTTTTGCAAATGTTGAACTTATAATATGGCTACTAATACTGGAAAAGCTAAATCAAAGTCCAAGTATACAGATTTTACGATATTCTTGCAGAATATTTTTATATGAATGCAAATGTCTCCTTCACGATTTGCCCAAATGTACAATGGTGACTACACACTAAATGTCATTTAGTTCGCTCGTACTTCAAGTTATCCGTCTGAAACCTTGCACATACACACTGCCATCGGAATTACAACCAGAGTGATGGCTGGAACTGGGACCTTTCTGTGGCATTTCAAAGACGGTGCTAGAAAAAAACATTTTTTTTTTTTTTTTTTTTTTCTTCTACCAGATCTATTGAAATTATATTCTCCTACATTCAATTCACATTTCCACAAAGTTAGATTTGGGTATGTAATTTAGGTGAAAATTGAAAAAATGGGGGCTATCCCTAATTAATGGTCTGAACACTTATGTAAATGTGATTTTTCCATTCTTTTCCAAATAAATTAGCAATTTTTGGGGGTCAAAATGGGGTATCGTGTGTTGATTGATGAGGGAAAAAAACAATTTCATAATTTTTAGAATAAGGCAAAATGTGTAAAAAGTCAACTGGTCTGAATAATTTCCAAATGCACTGTATGCGTGTGTAGAGTGTGTGTGCTAGCACCATGTGCGTATGCATGTGTCTGTACCTGTGTGTGTCTCTTAACAGTCCCCGCAGTTCCATAAGGTATATTTTTATCCATTTTTTAAATCTGATTCTACTGCTTGCATCAGTTATCTGATGTGGAGTAGAGTTCCATGTAGTAACTTGGGGAATGTGAAGAGACCTCTTGTGGCATGTCTTGTGAGGTATGCATGGGTGTCCGAGCTGTGTGTTAAACAAACAGCTTGGTGCATTCAGCTCTTACAAAAACAAGTAGTGATGAAGTCAATCTCTCCTCTACTTTGAGCCATGAGAGATTGACATGCATATCATTAATGCTAGCTCTCCGTGTACATTTAAGGGCTGGCCGTGCTGCCCTATTCGGAGCCAGTTGCAATTTTCCTTCTTTGTGGCTCCTGACCACACGACTGAACAGTAGTCCAGGTGCGACAAAACTAGGGCCAGTAGGACCTACCTTGTTGACGGTGTTGTCAAGAAGGCAGAGCAACGCTTTATTATGGACAGACTGTTGGTTCATTCAAGGCTTTTTCAGACTTGGCCTAAAGCTATGAGTGTTAACGTTTCAAGCCATCTCCACCCCAAGTGAAAACAAACTAATATGACTTCATGTGAGTACAATTTAGATAGCTATTACTCACAGCCAAATATGTCAGAATTCAGGGGGTTAGCGTCACTTTTTATATAAATCGAATCAAAAAAGTAATATTTGTGTAACACTACAAACACATCTACTCTAACAAACTGCAGGACAAACAATTGATGAGACCATGATGTTCTACAGTCTGGAGTATCAGCCATTATCTGAAACAGATGTTGTTTTAGCTAGCTTTTCTTAATTACAATTTTGGACTCGGGTAGATGGAGTATTTGAACTTTGACCTTTCAAGTCTTTGTCAATGAGACATGGAGGACTTGTTGCTGGGGGGGATTGTTTGGCCTTATTTGCTGCATGAGCTCCTCCTTGCCTTGCTTTAAGAACTGTAAACACAGACACGGGTCAATTCCTGCAATTGCCTTCCCTACTCCTTGCATCAGGCACATCCAATTCCTGATTATTAATAGCTGTGACTGTTGAAAGGCATAACTACTAAGAACAAATAGGGAACGAACAGCACAGTGGGCAGATGTTTTCTTTTCAGCAATGAGATTGTTACTGATATGCTGAGTGGCAGACGCCACAGGGGGCTTTCATTGTAAAGAGGTGATCAGTGTGGGAAAATAAGATCTTGAGATTAGACCTTGTCCATTTTTAGAGACTCCATGTTCAGTGTAATGAAAAAGGTTATTGTGCTCTTCACAGTCATTTATATCTGTGTGTTGTGCTGTACCGTCTTGCCTGGAGTTGGTATTCCATCAGGCCTGCTCTGTGCTGGGTGGATTCCAATGTCTGTAAAGACAGAGAGGAGATTTACTTTGCTAGGATTTTATTCAAGGTGGCTAAACAAACAATGTGTGTACTCAGCGTCTGGCTGTATATTAACAGTGTAGGAATAACATGGCTCATAAGGACTCACAGAAGCTTAATGTAGACTGGGTAATTTGTGGCTGGCTCCAGACAGTGGACATCACATCTTCCAGCCCAGTGACTGCATTGATTACTGTGTGGAGGCTTTGTTATTCTACCCTAGCTCTGATGTGTATGCCCTGTGGATACAGTAAAGTTGGGCCACATTGTGTACAGCAAACATGGCTACATTAAGTAAGTCACACTATGCACATAATTACTAAGAAAGTATTGAGCCAATGAATGTATTTGTTTTGTGTTTGTTTTGTGATGTGGGATTTAAACCTGTCCTAATATAATGTACTGAAAGTTCAGTCACACACTCATGTACGCATGGACACATCAACACGTAGAAAAAACGGTTCCAAAAGGGTTTTTCGGCTGTCCCCATATCAGAACCCTTTTTGGTTTCAGGTAGAACCCTTTTGGGCTCCATGTAGAACCCTCTGTGGAAAGGGTTCTTCATGGAACCCAAAAGAGTTCTACCTGGAACCAAAAAGGGTTCTTTAAAGGTTTCTCCTATCGGGACAGCTGAAGAACCATTTTAGTTTATAGATTGTCCCTTTTTTTTCTAAGAGTGTAGAGACACACATATATTGGAAAGGCATGTCGTTCTGGAGTCTTCCAGGAACATCAGATTCTGAAGTTGAGTACTTCCTCCCCACCCGCCCTTGTCCCCCCATTCACATTTCTTGCAGCCAGTAATACAGTCATTTGTTTGACCTCTGTAATTTTCCTGAAGGACATCCTGAGGAGGAACAATAGTGGAGAAAAAAGCAGAGCAGCAGTTCCCAAGCTTTCCACGCCATTGTTTATCTCACAATGGTACCACTCAGTTCCCAGCGCAATGACACCTGCACTTCACAGTAAATCCCATCAAACAGCGTGCCACACACTCAATTCCGCCCGCTTGAAGAGAACTTGAAGAGTGGGAAAAATGAGAGTTGTGGCTGGTAGAACAGACAAAATATCAAAGTCAGTGTGGCTTACAGTAGGTCCACTGCAAGGCAGATTGTCTGTATCCCTATGGCAAGTACACTCTCAAAAAAAGCTTCAGAATTGTACTTAAAATGGTACTGTACAAATGCTTATCAATGTAGTGATACCCTGTAAGGTGCACCCATTGTACCTTTAGTTGTACCCTTGCAGTTCGTACCTTAAAATAGCCAATAGTGTACCTTAGGGGATGAGATAATACCTTTCTTACATGTAGTCCACAGGTACAAAAGTATACTTTAGAAAATGTACAAATTTGACTTTTTAGGGTACCGTTTGTTCCTTTTAAGTGGAAAAATGTACCTCTAAAAAGGTTTTTGGGGTGTAGTTTTAACACTGTCAGGTGTAAAGTTGTATTTGCATATTTCCCAGGATGCCGTTCAAGTGACTTTTAGAGTTACCAGTACCACCCATGATTGTGTTTGTTAGTGATAGAGACATGGTTTTTACATTCAGTTGCTTTCAGTCCTGTAACCTTCACCAAGTGAGAACCTAAGTGAATATTTTATCATTGAAAGTAAACTATTTAATGCAATACATTACATATATCATAAGGCCATCCTTTAACAGCCTAGTTTTACCGCAACACAACGGTAAGCAACTCCTGGTTTGCAGGCCACATCGGGCAAGTCACATTATGCTGGCTTGCAAAGTGATATGTAATTTCTATTGGAATCCAGCCAGAGTAAGGATATCCAAAAATGTGAGCTTTTAATCACCCACAACCTGTATTTAGAATGACTGCCAAACTAGGGAAAATGTATAAATGAGACTACTAAATGGGAAGAATTCATCTCAGTAACAGGTGCAATAAGTCTAATTACTAACAGATTGGATTAGTTCAGAAAAATGAATGTTATTTATATTTGTGTCATCAATCAATGTGCATGCAAAAACACACATAATGAAACAAACAATTCTAAAACTCTACCTGCAATAGAGCATGCTGGGAAATATTATAATGATGGACTTGGTTTTTGAGAGTGTGTGATGGTTATAGTTTTACATTCAAAATATTGGGTACGAAAATGTACTGTTATACTAGATTAACCTCACAAGTAACCTAAAAGGTACCAAACAGTACCATGTGAGATTAATGTACCCCAGGGTACAATACTCTACCCTAACTGTACACTTTCTTCTGAGCGTGTACTGTAGGTACTTATCATAATGAGTACATCTGACAATCCCTCAAACAGGTAATAAACACTCAAATAGGATATTGCTTATTGGGTCATTTCATATGGAGACTTTTTCACTCCTTTATTTTCTGAAGTGCACAGGGCTTTCTCCCCAAGATATACAGTATACATTGTTCCGGGGGTTGATCCGTTGACAAAAATCCAATCTGTTCACAATAAAATGCAACAAATCGCCCATAATTGTGTCCAGAGCCATGTCTATTTGTCAGCACATGGTTGTGAGTAAACAATCGGGACACCTCTGGTGGAAGCTAAACATACACAGGCCTGGAAACTGCTGACTGAGCCGGGGGAAGTGAGGGAGGCATGACCACACTGCCACTCCCCTGAGCACTGGGATCGCTTTATAAACTACCAGGGAAGTCTGCATGCCTCCCTGACACAGGCACCTAGTGGACTGGAGACTTAGAAAAAGCTAAATGTGCCCACGGTGATAATGCTGATGGGTAATGGACCAATGATGGTAGTAACTATGTAATAGCAGTGTTGTAAGAATGACTCATTTCTTATTCATCGTTTTCTGTTATAATTACAAATGCTCTATAAAAATATGGGTATAATGGACATGCTTGTTTATTTTACCCATCTGGTTAAACAAGTTCCAAAGGTTTATTGATATAAAGATACACCCATGCTGGCCAAGAAGCACATGTATCTCTCAAGCAATGTTGAAAGAATTTATATTATGACAATAAAAACAGAAAGGTGAATACTTGAAGTGACTTGTAAAACACATTTGCGTGATCCAGCTATGCCCCTGCAGTTCATCATGCTGAACAATCTGCACTTGATCTGGCCACACAGCATGTGGACCCATATGGAAGAGGGGCAGCTGATGAAATATCCAGTTCTCACAGTCAGAGAGAATCAAACATAATATATACAAGCTATTGGGTTCCTGTGTTGATGATACCACATTAAGAGATGTACAGAAGAGCACTTTATATAAGGTGTTATGTAATTACATTATTTTCTAGAGCTTACATTATGTAACCCTTATATGGCATATTTGTAGGTTACCTCTCTAGAAAATGCATATTTTCACACGCTATTTAAATGGTTTCTATGTACTCCGTAGGTTATTACTTATCTCTGTTACGGCCACATATGTCCTAAAGAAATCAACATGAGGCCTCTGAGAACGAACTGGCAGGAAGGATAAGAAAGTGAATTTGCTTCGTCTTTTGTTAGCCTTCACAAAGAGCACGGACAGGGACAAGCACAGTGGGCTCCTATTATTGTCTCTTCGGGAAAGACACTGATCTACGTCCCTCCCTCAACCCCACGGGCCCCCAGGTACTGACCATGAGAGGCACTTTTTAAAATTCTGTTAGGACAAAAGGTCGAAGAGAGGAATTCCCATCGGAATCCACACCTCACTCTGTTGAACTCAGCTGTGTATGATTGTCTTTCTTTCTCCTTACTATGCGAAGGCGGGCCAATTTACAGAACCATTTTTATCTTCTGTTCAGCAGGCATAGGTTCAGGGAAAAGCTGCTCACAATGGTGGGGGGGGGGGGTGACCATGCTGGCACAAAAGCCAATATGAATCCAAATACACACAGCCCCTCTGGGTTCTGCATGCCATTGAGCACTTCTTACTCCCCTTTCTCTCCCACAGCATTTCATTCTGATTCAGTGTAAATCATGTTTAAAGTACAGAGAGAGGATAGGCACAACCTTTTTCATTTCACCCTGACTATCCACACCCCAGGGGGGGAGCCTGGAGACTTTCTAATAATACGTTGAGGAGGGAGTCAATGTTGTGTGAGGTAGGCTGGGACTCTGAGAGGTTCACTGCTCGCTGATCGCATCACCTGTCTAGTTGGAGCAGCGCAAACCTTCACATTGGCTAACTCTCAGGTCGCAGCAGGAAAGCCACCCCATAAACTCTGAACAGTCTTCATATTCATGGGAGTTTTAGGCACTTAAATAGCTACATCAACCTCAACCTCAACTTAAAACAGACATCTCTGAGTTATAATTGATTCACATTCATCACATGTTGTAATATTTTCCATTTAAATGGCCTGATATGAACAAACCTTGATACACTATAGAAATGTAACAGATTTTGTCATGTTCAGGTTTGAGGGGGCCGTATGTGATGACCTGGATTGTTCACAATCTTTAGAAATGACTCAGCTAATATTTTCATGGGAAATTGAACTGGGGGAATTGGGTACAAAAACCTCCATTTGACAGGTTTCATCTGCTGCAGCGAGATCAATCGTCCTGTCAGTTTGAGAAAACTGCATGGGGGAACAAGAGCAATATTGAGCAGTGGCTCAAGTGGAATGCCTGCCACAAAAAGGATAAGCGTTTTTTGTTGCAGCACCAGAGCCCAGCCTCTAATTTTGTGTCATGCTCAAAATAAATATTAAGCAGTCCCACTTGCATTTTATTTGGACAAATTGCTATTGAGGACAGTTTGTGTGTTGCATGGTGTAGTATAAAAGCCTTTCAGTACACCCTGTACACCAGTTTCACGAGCTCCAATGTAGTGTTCGAGGATAGAAAGGAGGGTCAACATGTGGTGCTGCAATCTCAGCAGAAACAGCATTCTCATTCATGACTTCATGCTGGTACTGTGATGCCATTTTCATTTTTTGCTGGGTTTAACCAACGGGCGCAGAATCAGATAAATATATTTCCCAAAGGACTCATAATTGGGAAACTAAAGGCTGCAAATAAATGCTTGTCTGTTTCCCTTTACATCATAATGTTCAGTCATGCATGTCCCATCTTATCGTCTCAATGCGGTGTTACAGCCAGTTTCCTGGTCCTTTGATGACATGCTTTGAAATGCTGCAAGACTCCAAAGTCTTGTGATCACGCTGTCTTTCTCTAAGATAAGGTTGCCTGAACCAGTAGGGCATGATTTCAGGTAACTGCAATTGCGAGACTGTTATTATGCCCGTTATATCTCTCTCAGTTTCCATGGTGATCGATCTGGACCTTTACCGTTTACTGTAACACCAGAGCTCTTTCAAAGGCTTTTTCCGAAGCAGGGGTTCCCTATGGAATCTCTTTTCAGAGCAAAGCTAAACCAGCTAATAAGCTGTAATCAGGAATAAGACGACGTGATTAACAACAGACCCAGCGCTTTTGTCTCTTGATCATCATTGTGGATAAAAGTCTGACCCATTAGAAAAGCCTGAGCGCCATTCTTGGAACACCTGGAAAGATCCAGGAAACAAGATGGAGGAATGTTCGGTAACAGGGAATGCATTGCACAAGGTAGCTAACGTTAGTTCTGGCAAAGGGTCAGTCAAATCAGCTATCCCTGTCCAATAAATTCACCAAAGGAGATTCAAAAGTCAAAAGATATTGAATGTGATTAACTCACAGATAACAGTATCTTGTCTTTCTTAGTTTTGATATGTCATATCAAGTTGTTTAAATTGCACTTGACATTCAGGCCAATGTTAAACAACTTCTTCAGGATCGGTGTCCCTTCCTTGGGACGGTTGAGCTAATGTAGGCTAATGCAATTAGCATGAGGTTGTAAGTAACAAGAACATTTCCCAGGACATAGACATATCAGATATTGGCCGAAAGGCTTCAATTCTTGTTAATCTAACTGTACTGTCCAATTTACAGTAGATATAACAGTGAAAGTATAACATTCTATTGTTTGAGGAGAGTGCACAATTGTGAACATGAAAAGTTATTAATAAACAAATTACGCACATTTGGGCAGTCTTGATTCAACATTTGGAACAGAAATGCAACGGTTCATTGGATCAGTTTAAAACTTTGTACATACACTACTGCCATCTAGTGGCCAAAATCTAAATTGCGCCTGGGCTGGAATAATATATTATGGCCTTTCTCTTGCATTTCAAAGATGATGGTACAGTAAAAGAAAAATCTTTTACCAGATCTAATGTGTTATATTCTCCTACATTAATTTCAAATTTCCACAAACTTCAAAGTGTTTCGTTTCAAATGGTATGAAGAATATGTATATCCTTGCTTCAGGTCCTGAGCTACAGGCAGTTAGATTTGAGTATGTCATTTTAGGTGAAATTTTTAAAAAAAGGAGCAGATTCTTAATTAACTCAGGAACCACACCTGTGTGGAAGCACCTGCTTTCAAAATACTTTGTATTCCTCATTTACACAAGGGTTTCCATTATTTTGGCAGTTACCTGTATGTGAAACGGATAAGTAAAAATGTGTGAATTTGTCATATATGCGAAAACATAACGTTAGTAAGTATCCTAGTCAAGGATGCAATAATCAAGCAAAATTGGCACTCTACACTTCAGACAGACCAAGTGAAGAGGAACAGAAGCAAACCGTGTATTTGGAGGTTGAAATGCATCCCTCTGGTGGCCAAGTTGACCTTTTTTAATAAATGCCATTGGTTTGGGTAGAAAAAGTTTAAGTTTGAAAGGCTGATGCTGAATTTGTTACAGGAAATAATCACGGCCACCTGGTGAGGTTAGCATAGGGCTAAATGTACAAGCTTGTGTAATGGGATCAGCTAAAATGTAGCCTTTGATCACGTGCAACCACGTCAACTATTTTAATTGGGTGCTTAAACTTAACCTTGAATTTAAACCATTTCTTATATTTGCAAGTATTGCCCCCTTGAGATCTAAGCATGCTCTAAGCACCCAGCCATGCAGAAAAACTTTAACAAAGACAAATTATAACCCAAAAACCCCCTGGCCTGGCTGTTTGTTTAAGCGCATGCTTCACACCTTTCTGATTTCTGTAGGCGTGTTTTGACTTTTATCCAGGGGAATGTGTTGATGAGCCAGGGTCACAGAAATAACACCCACATTCCTCTCATCTACTGACGAGGAGGGAATGCAATTAGCACGTATTAGAGAGACTGGAGCGCAGCTGTCAGGACACAGGCTGGTGTACAGTACTGTATACCCACAACCCATCCTGCCACTCTGCTCCGCTCCACTCTTGCCCCGAGGGCAGTGGCTCTGCATGTCTCTGCCCCCATCCCAGCCTATCTTCTGTGGGAAGACTCAATGATTTGGCCCTGGAAGAAAGTGGAGCCAATGTTCTGTTTCCTTCCAGACCCTACGTCTTCAATTAAGTCCTCTCTGACTGGGTCCACATAACATCTGATGCATATGGGTCAACATGGACTCTACAGTCATCAAAGGCTTGTGTTTTTAGGAGCGTCCAAACCCCCCAAACCCTCCTAGAAGAAAGTAGGAACACATGGATGTTAAAACACCAGTTGATTAAGTTTGTATTTATTTATTTATTTCACCTTTATTTAACCAGGTAGGCAAGTTGAGAACAAGTTCTCATTTACAATTGCGACCTGGCCAAGATAAAGCAAAGCAGTTCGACAGATACAACGACACAGAGTTACACATGGAATAAAACAAACATACAGTCAATAATACAGTATAAACAAGTCTATATACGATGTGAGCAAATGAGGTGAGAAGGGAGGTAAAGGCAAAAAAAGGCCATGGTGGCAAAGTAAATACAATATAGCAAGTAAAACACTGGAATGGTAGATTTGCAATGGAAGAATGTGCAAAGTAGAAATAAAAATAATGGGGTGCAAAGGAGCAAAATAAATAAATTAATTAAATACAGTAGGGAAAGAGGTAGTTGTTTGGGCTAAATTATAGGTGGGCTATGTACAGGTGCTGTAATCTGTGAGCTGCTCTGACAGTTGGTGCTTAAAGCTAGTGAGGGAGATAAGTGTTTCCAGTTTCAGAGATTTTTGTAGTTCGTTCCAGTCATTGGCAGCAGAGAACTGGAAGGAGAGGCGGCCAAAGAAAGAATTGGTTTTTGGGGTGACTAGAGAGATATACCTGCTGGAGCGTGTGCTACAGGTGGGAGATGCTATGGTGACCAGCGAGCTGAGATAAGGGGGGACTTTACCTAGCAGGGTCTTGTAGATGACATGGAGCCAGTGGGTTTGGCGACGAGTATGAAGCGAGGGCCAGCCAACGAGAGCGTACAGGTCGCAATGGTGGGTAGTATATGGGCTTTGGTAATAAAACGGATTGCACTGTGATAGACTGCATCCAATTTGTTGAGTAGGGTATTGGAGGCTATTTTGTAAATGACATCGCCAAAGTCGAGGATTGGTAGGATGTTCAGTTTTACAAGGGTATGTTTGGCAGCATGAGTGAAGGATGCTTTGTTGCGAAATAGGAAGCCAATTCTAGATTTAACTTTGGATTGGAGATGTTTGATATGGGTCTGTAAGGAGAGTTTACAGTCTAACCAGACACCTAAGTATTTGTAGTTGTCCACGTATTCTAAGTCAGAGCCGTCCAGAGTAGTGATGTTGGACAGGCGGGTAGGTGCAGGTAGAGATCGGTTGAAGAGCATGCATTTAGTTTTACTTGTATTTAAGAGCAATTGGAGGCCACGAAGGAGAGTTGTATGGCATTGAAGCTTGCCTGGTGTCGTTAACACAGTGTCCAAAGAAGGGCCAGAAGTATACAGAATGGTGTCGTCTGCGTAGAGGTGGATCAGAGACTCACCAGCAGCAAGAGCGACCTCATTGATGTATACAGAGAAGAGAGTCGGTCCAATAATTGAACCCTGTGGCACCCCCATAGAGACTGCCAGAGGTCCGGACAGCAGACCCTCCGATTTGACACACTGAACTCTATCAGAGAAGTAGTTGGTGAACCAGGCGAGGCAATCATTTGAGAAACCAAGGCTGTCGAGTTGAATTGTTGGATTGGCGTCAATTACATATTGGTCACTTCTGAAATATAGACAACATGTTTAATTTGAAAAGTAGTTTGGTTGCATTTTGTTACTTGAATTTGTATCTGTAAATTAATGACGTAATTTATACGATTGATAATCTCAACCCATGGTAAACATAAAAAGAAGTAATTTAGCTATAATTAACCTCATGCTGAGTTTGTGATGCCTTTAATTATGAGCATTTTTCATCTTGAAAGGACTAATTTTATTTTACTATAACACTGGCAATTACAGCAGGTAGATAGCCAAAAACCAAAGGAAATGACCAAATGACCATTAATTCGACCAATGTCACAGGCTTCAAAATAAGTTATTTGGATGGAAGATGATGGTGTGAAGGACTCTGGACCACTGCCCCCAACACACTTGAACCCAGGCAACTCACACCAGTACTCAACACCACCAAGCACACAAAACAAGATAAGCTACAAGCAAAAAATTAGCAGACCTGGGAAGAAAATAGTTGTATTTTGTACAAACTTTTCAAATACTAGAGGTCGTTGAATATAGTTAAAAGGCAAATATTTTCTTAAATATTCAAAGATCTGAGAAAATGTGTCCTTAGCACAAGCCAATCTTTGAAATGTACTATACAGGTGTCTGAAGACTGTTTTGGAACATGCTGGAAAATGCTTATGAACAATAACCTCGGCCTGGAAGTTCAAAGTTGCTCAAAACGGTTCCATATGGGTTTTATCCTTGTTTTGCAATTTGATGTGCGAAAACATTGGCTGCTATGGTTGAGGATTTAGTGTATTTACTGAGGCTTGTTGAATGTGAGAGGCCAAATTGAGCACCTGAGAGTAAGCTCAGTGATGGATCCCTGGACAAGGCTGCAAAACCCATCTAATAATCAAAGCAACAGCAGCTTGGTGAACTGGGTTTTCCCTGCAATGCTTCCATTGTGAATCTGGTATATTAATAGTTTGTCACTTAATAGCGCTTGTGTTTATATCGAAATGCATGTGGGTGGTAACTGTGTTTACTCTCTTGTCACGGGTGTCGGCTCCAACAAGGCTTACCATATCATCGTCTTGTAGGAGCTGTGGCCTATTTCAGATCGGAAAACGTTTGTATCAAAGCTATGTGTTGCGTGTTGCTGAGGGTAAACATGCATATTTATGAGATGTAGCCATGCTTGAGCTTCTTTAAGGGGAATTCATTATTGGTGAGACATGTTGAGGAGATGCCAATGTGGCAATGTGTTTGTTCACACTTGCAAACACAGCTGGGAAGACCAACCAGCAGAATTCATCCTGTCTACCATCCTGCCTGGTTACCTTCACTGATACTCTGGAATACAACTGGTGAGTTCCACTTGGGGAATTTAGGAGTGAATCTTAACTTCCACTTAACTCAAATATTTACTTAGTCATGGATATATGTCAATGGGAGACTAAGTGAAAACTTAAGTGGATGCTACAATTAGAACCTGGTTAAAATACAGTAGTGGCCTTCTTACAGAAAACCGAGAGCATAAAGTGTAAATATTTGGTAGTGAGAGAGAGAGTACATGAAGTAGCTGAACGCTACCAATGTCCATGTCTGGGCTCTTGAAAGCACGCTTGGTCAGAACAAGAACAAGATGCTCTTCACCAAAAATATGTGACATAATATGTACAACATGGAGATCGAGACGAAAGCCATGCCATGCTGCTTTTAAAAAGAGGCACAGAGTAATTTTTGTAGAAGCCCTACTTCAAACTTGATGGAAGGTAAAAAGGCAGTGTGTTTGTTTAACTTAAGGACCTACTACTTCATATGTTTCTACAGACTCCCTATTTACTTAGTGGAGGAGGTCCAAACTCTAAGGGTAATGTTCCCCAGTTCCCTCCGAGGTGAGGTTTCAAGAGGTTGAGAGACAGCACAGCCCTCAGATCCTCACGCTCATCGTAACCCCTCACTTTGCAACGTAAACAAACGCAACATGCAAGGTCCTGTAAACCGAGCGGCAACCGCCCTGCCAAGGGCCTTGGCCCTGACAAACTATTGAAAAAACGTTGGCTTTAAACAAATTCGCCAGAAGCCTTCAAATGACTGCTAAATGTGTCTTTCCACACACGAGGGGGAATTTATTATTGGAGTGGGTTGAAATGCTTTCCAAATCCTGCCTGAACCTGATTACAGTCAAATTATGTATTTTATGTAAATGTTTCTGCTGAAAATCCTCATCCACACTTGCTAATTGAAAATGTTCTATGTAATCTGATAAAGGGCAATCTGGTCCGTATACATGGATTACGTGGCTCTAACCCCTTTGGAATCTCTCTAGTTCACCCTTAAAAAGAAAGTGTTAATGTTGCATTTCTCATTCCAAAGGGAATTATATTGGAGGATACAAGTTGATGGATTGTGTGTGTCAGTAAAGATCATACTGTACACATAAACACACACGCATGCACGCACGCACGACCGCACGCACGCACGCACGCACGCACGCACGCACGCACGCACACACACACACACACACACACACACACACACACACACAGAATATGAGGATATTTGAGGATATTTTCCCCGGGTGACTATAAGATCTTGTTCAGGATATACAGTAAGCTTAAACAGACAGTAGTCTATCATGCCACATGACAAGATTACCGCTCCTAAAGGCCTTCTTCCCATACATGGGGTTCAGCCTCGCTGCCTTGACGACGTGTCTAACCCGAAGTCAATAGTAAATCTGACACTGCTCTCAAGTTGTTAAAGAAATTACTTAAGCTCCAGGCAGGGGTCACTCAGTCACCTATGAAAAAGTTACATGACGTCGGCCCCAAAAACAAAGGCCCCAAGCGGGATTAACGTGTCACTCTCTCATGCTATGGAGAACGCTGGGAGAGAGAATGTGGAGCTGCTCCTGGTATAGGGCTTCCAACATCACCAGGGATTAGAAGAGTGGACTAATGACCTGAAAGTCCACCTCCAAATAGGCCGTTAGCTAGCTGCCTTCCTCCTCAGACGCCGGGCTGGGCGGGTAGCCAGGGCATCCCCGAAAAGACCCCTGAAAACAGAAACTGTCTCAATTAGGCGACAGCCTCCCGCTGGGAAACTTCCAGGATGTGGATGTGTTCCTCTGTAATTATTATTTATTTCAGATTGGCATTCTCCACCTTAATGCCAGTAATTAGCACAGTTGAATGTTGAGGGTTTTCCATTCCTCCCGTACCTTTCTGCTCAATTTGTCAACAGCCCACCTTGTAGAAATAGCTACAGAACTGATATAGAGTTGTTGTAGTTCTTGAAACTGTTAGGAGATAAATCCAAGTTAGACTCTCACAGAGATGTTGACAAACGCATGCAGCCTGTACAATGCTCTTTGTTGAAATAGATGCTGATTTTGTGTTGGCCTGTGTTGCAAGCTGGAAATAAACACATATAAAGTGTACAATTATTTATTCATTTTCCTGTGTGAGTCTCGTCTCCAGTTTCCGACTAACAAACAATTCAGTATCAGGCGAGCTAACAACATACTGATGTTGCGCTGATGTCAGTGGAAAAGCTAAGGGAGACAGCCAAGACCTTTTGGAATAAAGGGCAGCTCTTCCTCTGTCCCCCAAAAAGAATCATCACTGCGTGAGCACAGGCTAGCACGGACACGGCGGTTTCACCCCACAATGGTTTTATTCCGATACATTCGTGCTACTTTTCTATCAAGAGCAGATGGGGAGAGCAAACCAGATATATAAAGAAGAAAACAAAAATCTAAAGAACCCAACCCAAATCAATTACTGGAATAGATATATCTATGTTGCTTTTTCTGCCTGGATTGTTTTGTTTACACAACATCTCGGCAATACATTTATGTGGTGCTGTAAAGGAAGGGCTTATATTATCTATGATACTGAAAATATGTATTCAGTGATTTATGTAGTTTCTTTTTGGCTTTTGTATAGAGCTTGTAATGTTTGAGATGTTGAATAATGGTCATTTGGTGTTCAAGTTTTTGGCCAACTACAGGATTTGAATACTATTTGAAGATTATGTCATCCCCTCTGAGATATACTGCTATTGAAATGTGCTTATTCACCATCCTCTAACTCTGGCAGCTAGAAAACAATATTGTGATATTGGTCCCCACTCAGTAAAGCGTTGCATTTTCAACGGTCATCAAATGATTCTTCTGCATGCCATTTTTTATAAATACAATGGACTGCCTTGCCATTTGTGTCCTTATTTTGGGACACGGTGTTAAGTCTATGCTAATTTGGCCCAAAAATTGCTAGCTAGCTAGCTAACCAACAACTGCAACAATTTATTTGAGAGACAAGTGCTCATTGTGCAACTTTATGTTTTCAAGAAACAGTGTAGACTATAGTTTACATGTTGTCAACAGTCTAAGCCAACCCTGTCTGTTTTGCCCCATAGTTGCGCATGCGTCGGTTTTGTTGCTAAACAACCAACCCGTCTTTTAATAGCATGAGATCAGAGTAGGGTGGTAGCTTGTGATCGTCTCATGGTATGTAAGAACAACAATGAATAACTTTTTGTTGAGTCATGGGTGAGAAGATTGACATGAAATTGGTCAGGGTGGTTCAATCATTAGGTTTTGCATTAATGGAAATCAGTGGCGGTCGGTGCAGTTTAAGATGGAGGATTTTTGTTTTTTGATTGAGATTGGCCTTATTTATATTAAACCATGTTGGATAACTGTCATTCCTATTCCATTCACCCAGCTCAATGTAACAGCGATAGATTAGAGCTACAATTTTCCCTGTACCTATCATGAACTGCTACAACCTAGCCTATGAACAAAAGTTTACAACATAGGTACACAGGTCGTAATCGTTTTTAGTAATCAAGGTGTCAGACTGACACATTCAATACCGCCTTGCACACCAAAAGCTTACATTGACCTGGAGTTCCAGTGTTGGACAGCCATAGCCAACTAGCTAACATTGCATCCCTCTCTGTTTGAGCTGGGTGTTTGAGTAGGCTAAACTAGCTAGCTACATTCAGCTAGCTATAAGTGAAAGTTAAAAAAACAACCAAATATAGCTAGCTCTCTCTCGCTCTCGTTGTCTCTCTCTTGCTTCTCCTTAATTTTGGAAGAAAGTAATTGTTCATAACTGTTCAACTATTGTCTTTCTCTCTTTGAATCAACTACTTACCACATTTTATGCACTGTACTAGCTAGCTGTAGCTTATGCTTTCAGTACTAGATTCATTCTCTGATATTTTGATTGGGTGGACAACATATCAGTTCATGATGTAAGAGCTCTGATAGGTTAGAGGATGTCCTACAAAAGTTGTCATAATTACTGTGTAAGTCTTTGTAAAGGGGTGAGAACCAAGAGCCTCCTAGGTTTTGCCTCCGGCTACACCATTGTGCTACCCTACAGAGTGCTGCTGAGGCTATTGTAGACCTTAATTGCAAAACAGTGTTTTAATCAATTATTTGGTGACATATTTAATACAGTTTTATCTGAAAATTATAACTTTTTTAATGTTTCACAATTTTTATTTTTATGAAATTCACTGAGAATGGTCCTCCCCTTTCTCCTCTGAGGAGCCTCCACTGATGGAAATGATAAAAGACTGTAATGGAGCTCAGTTATAAATGTTCAATATCCGACACCACAGAAAGTCCACACCATGACGGACACTAGATCTGTCACCTACTGTATACACCAAATATTATCGAGACAATGAATGCTGTAGTATGTGCATTTTTATGAACTACTGTGCATGTAGTGCATGACTTGGGTCTGCATTGTAAATTCCACAGGCCTACTTTAATGTGTGTTTGAAGTAATTGCCAGATGGATTTATGATGGAGACAATAAAAAAAAAAACAGACCATAAAAAGCCAAACATTTGTGCTGTAAAATTAAAGAGAAAAAAGAGGCCAGATGTACAGCAGAAGTTCTTGTGGAGTGGCAGACACAGTCCATTTTAATGAGAGATAGTTCTGTGGAATTTCTGCACTAATTACCCAGACTCAGGCTTCCAAAGGTCCCCCTACTGTTTTATCTAACATATCCAAACCCCTCAAGAATTCAGCAAACAAACGAACAAATAGACAACAGTCACTGAGGTGTGAAGTAGCCTAATGTTAGCGCTGATGTGGGCTAACGTGAAGCCGTTCGTGATTATTTGAAAGAAAATAATGTAAATGGAAAAGAAGTGTGTTACAGGTTGTACAACACTCAACAAAACTTTGGAACCAATCATCTTTTTTAGAACCTCCTAAATCACACATACTGTATGTACGCAGATCAATTCACAGAAATAGTAAGGACACATGCCCTTAAAAATGTATGTTCTTTCACCACTGTTAAAGACATCTATACTTAGCTTAATAACAATAAACTCCAGCCCATTAGAAAATACTATTTTACAAGCTGTAGTGTAGGTTATTGTGTGCAATGTATATGAATAGGTCTCTGACACAGTGATAGTGTCTCTGTCAGAGGTAAGCACATACTAATCGATCATTCATATCCAGTTGTATCTACTTTATCGCAAAATTGTTTAAAAAAAATAATTTCCCTCCCAGCTACCATACGTTGCCCTGCAAAAAAACCTGGAGACATTACCTTCAAACTGAAATATTTCCCAATCCTTCCAGAATGACATTTAAGCTGTATTCTATAGGGAGGTCCAAAATATAATTGCCTGGTAATATATGCATTATTATTCTGAGCAGAGCCATTTACTCCTTAATGCAGTAAATACACTGTTTCAAATAACTCTGCATGTAACATATTCCATAGCAGTGGCCAAGAAATTCTACTCAATTGTAATATTTTGATTATATTTCTATTTGGGGAGAAGAGAAAACAATTTTTTATCCTGGTAATTTAAAACCTATCGTCAATAAAAGTAGTTTCATTGTTGAAATGACATAATCTCTCTGAGTGTAAATCCCTCTGAGTGAATGAATGTTGGGGCCGGAGCTCTCCGTACTTTCAGAGTTCAAATGAGGTTGGGACACATTACCTCCTTGAAAAGAGACGTTGAACTACAAGATCCCATATTAGTACAAAATCACATTCATAACAACGTAATGTAACTCTGTCATATGATTGTGTCATGCTGGGGAGGTTATTATTTGATTCTCCCAAGAGACAATAGGCTATTGCAAACATTACAGTAATTATGTTACAAACGTATTACTGACTTATATGTTGTTGAAAGATTGTCTTCTTGCCATCTATTGAAAGTAATGTTTAAACAATTAAAGCTCCACAGCGTAGAAAAAACAGCTCTGTACGTACGCAATACAAAGCAGGGTAAAGTCGTTAACATGCATCTGGCAGAGCTTAAATGCAGTCCAATAATTTGGCGGACTTATACAACATAAACGTATCTGAGGTAATGTTCTAAAATGACTATCACTAAGTAGATTAGTCAGGAAGTGTTTTATTGAGGTACTAGAGATGAATTGGTCTTAAAAGAAAGAAAGAAAGAAGCTTCCTCATTTTGAGCTTACCATCACTTAAAATCAGCTTTTTCCAGACAGTCTGGATGCTCCGTTTATAGAAGTCAATTTGTATTCTTGTCAAAAGGAATACACACTACATATTAGAAGCATACAGTGTTCAGAGCAGGGTACTGGAGACTGAAGCATTGCCAGTCGTTCAGGAATTCTACCACACACAGGCAATAGCAAATGTAAGCCAGTCCTATAAATTACAACTATGCCTATTTAGCTTTGAATTACTGTCATTTAGAGGCATGGGGGGAGGGGGGGGGGGTTGTAATGCAGTACAGTACAGTACAAGATGAACAGTCTTCTTCATCTTTAGTTCACATTACTAGCATAGCAGGAAATCCTCAGTTATAATATCCTTCAACATTTGTCAGTAGCGGGTGACATGAAATACCTCCTGCGAGGGCTCTGCAATTTAGGGCAATGTGAAATGAACAAAATATTATTGTCTGAAGTGCACATGCACCACATCTATTACCTTAATTTACAGTAAGAAAAAAACTAACTGACACTGTCACACCCTGGCCATAGAGAGGCTTTTATTCTCTATTTTGGTTAGGCCAGGGTGTGACTAGGGTGGGCATTCTAGGTTCTTTATTTCTATGTTTTCTGTTTCTATGTTTTGGCCGGGTATGGTTCTCAATCAGGGACAGCTGTCTATCGTTGTCTCTGATTGGGAATCATACTTAGGCAGCCTGTTTTGCCACCTTAGTTGTGGGTAGTTGACTTTGTTAGTGGCCTGTACAGCCTTAGTAAGCGGCACGGTCGTGTTTGTTGTTTCTTGTTTTTGTTGGCGGCATTCTTAATAAAAATAAATGTACGCTCACCACACTGCACCTTGGTCCGGTCATTTCCCTGACGACAGACACATTAGAAACCACACTTAAATTCGCTATGACTTTGTTTGAAGACAAACTGCCATAAATCCCAGCCAAACAGGCACATGAATATAAAGTCAACATAATTTGGAACACAGATCCTGCTTTGTATCAGGAAAAGATACAGTAGGTGGATGTGAGTCATAGGTCTTGTGTTGTAAAACGGTTTCAAACCAGGATATGCTATTGCACAGACCTCAATAAAGTAAGAATGACTAATATTACAAGATGAGCCCATAACCTTCCATTCGTTCTCCCATAACAGCCATCAAGGCATATTCTGCTTAAACTGATGCATACAGTATGTTAGATTTTCTTCATTTCACAATGCTTTAGGATCTTGCCAACAACCTTAGCACCCTGCATCTTTGCTGGTTATCATGTGAAGCTAAGCAGGTTTGGGCTTGGATGGGAGATGACCTGGGAAGATACATATCCTACTAGAAGGGATATTGGAGCTCCAATCTGGAGGGTACGTATCCCTCTGGTCCAAGAGCCCAATAACTCAGGGTGAGGAGACATTGTCCTTTATTGGTGCAGATCCTGAAATAGGATATTATCCCACAATATCAGCCTCCACTTAGCTGATGACAATGCATTTGAGTAGCAGAAACTGACTGAGCTAGGCTGTTCCATTCATTGTGGTAGCAACATCCATTATTGAAATGAATCCCATTTGGCACACCACGTCATTTCAACGTGGGGAATTGGGTAATATTTGGTTGAGATGTTGATCAATGAGATATCAACCTTTATCCACCCATTCAAAAAGACAGCCAGAAGTTTGTTAAATCCCCAATGTGTTATCACTATGCTTTCAACCATCTAAAGCACAACCAAATGACAATGGAAAAACAAGGATATCTAACGCTTGGCTAGTTTCATTTGAGCCACTGGCTTCATTTTCTTTAACTTTTCTTTTTTGGTTTAGTTGCAGACTTGAATCCAAAAAGGTTAACTTGTCGGCAAGTTAATAGGCTGTTTATTGTATTTCAAAAGTAGTGCAAAGTTTGTCTATGTTGAAAATTGGTTACAACGATGACATAATCCAGTGGAATGTACCCTTCCACGTGCATTCCACGTCACAATACGTAAAAAAATTATACTGAACAAAAATATAAATGCAACATGCAACAATTTCAAAGATTTTACTGAGTTACAGTTCATATAAAGAAATCAGTCAATTGAAATAAATTCATTAGGCCCTAATCTATGGATTTCACATGACTAGAAATACAGATGTGCATCTGTTGGTCACAGATACCTTAAAAAAAAGGGCAGTGGATGAGAAAACCAGTCAGTATCTGGTGTCACCACCATTTGCCTTATGCAGCACGACACATGTCCTTCACAGAAAGTTGATCAGGCTGTTGACTGTGGCCTGTGGAATGTTGTCCCACTCCTCTTCAATGGCTGTGCGACATTGCTGGGTGTTGGCGGGAACTGGAACACACTGTGGTACACGCCGATCCAGAGCATCCCAAACATGTTCAATGGATGACATGTCTGGTGAGTATGTAGGCCATGGCAGTTCTGGGACATTTTCAGCTTTCAAGAAGTGTGCAGATCCTTGCAACATGGGGCAATGCATTATCATGCTGAAACATGAAGTGATGACGGCGGATGAATGGCACGATAATGGGCTTCAGGATCTCATCACGGTATATCTGTGCATTGAAATTGCCATTGATAAAATTAAATTGTGTTCATTGTCCGTAGCTTATACCTGCCCATACCATAACCCCACTGCCACCACGGGGCACTCTGTCGCAACGTTGACATCAACAAACCGCTCGCCCACACGACGCCATACACATGGTCTACGGTTGTGAGGCCGGTTGGCTTATGATAGAGAAATGAATATTCAATTATCTGCCAACAGCTCTGGTGGACATTCTTGCAGTCAGCATGCCAATTGCACGCTTCCTCAAAACTTGAGACATCAGTGGCATTGTAGAGTGGCCTTTTATTGTTCCCAGCACAAGGTGCACCTGTGTAATGATCGTGCAGTTTCATCAGTTTCTTGATTGCCACACCTGTCAGGTGGATGGATAATCTTGGCAGAGGAGAAATTCTTACTAACTAATTTGTGCATACAATTTGAGAGAAATCTACTTTTTGTGTGTATGGAACATTTCTGGGATCTTTTATTTCAGCTCATGAAACATGGGACAAACACTTTACATGTTGCACTTTTTTTCAATGTACATTGAAACAACGTTGATTCAACCAGTTTGTGCCCAGTGGGATGACCTTGTCAAAATGCTTCAAAGGAGGAACCTTAAATATAGAAGATTTCTATGTGGGAGAAGACTTACTGTAAGATGAGTGTCTTAACTATTGGTTGTGGGAACTGAGACTATATGTGGAAAACATTTTCGTAAATGCAATTCTCTCTAAATAGAATTTAATAATTCGTAAAATGTCTGAAGAGAGATTCAAGTGCTGTCGGATTACCAAACATGATGGTAATAGCATTAAACAGTTTGCCCAGTAACTATAATAGGACACATATCTAAAAGTAGGCCACATAGACAAAAATGTATGGACACGATAATATCAGACAACTTTCTTTGAACTTATCTCAAAGTCCTCAGGATCGGTGGGTCCCCCGCATGATGGTTGAGCTAACGTAGACTAATGTGATCAGCATGAGGTTGTAAGTAACAAGAACATTTCCCAGGACATAGACATATCTGATATTGGCAGAAAGCTTAAATTTGTGTTAATCTAACTGCACTGTCCAATTTACAGTAGCTATTATAGTGAAATAGCTATTTTTTGAAGAGTGCACATTTATGAACTTGAAAATGTATTAATAAACCAATTAGGCACATTTGGGCAGTCTTGATACAACATTTTGAACAGAAATGTAATGGTCCATTGGATCAGTCTAAACCTTTGCACATACACTGCTGTCATCTAGTGGCCAAAGTCTAAATTGCACCTGGGCTGGAATAATACATTATGGCCTTTCTCTTGCATTTCAAAGATGATGGTACAATAAAAAATGAAAATATATATTTTTTTCTCTGTATTATCTTTTACCAGATCTAATGTGTTTTATTCTCCTACATTCATTTAACATTTCCACGATCTTCAAAGTGTTTCCTTTCAAATGGTATCAATAATGTACATATCCTTCCTTCAGGTCCTGAGCAACATGCAGTTAGATTTGGGTATGCCATTTCAGACGAAAATTGGAAAAAAAGGGCGGCTCCTTAAGAGGTTGGGAAGGAAACAATATCAAGGCCAGCATATGCTGCCGTGGTTTCCATTTTGTGATGAATACCCATGCCGCCCCCAAGCTTTCCATTCTATTTTCACGGAACAACAAATCCCCATGGGAGGTTTGTCATTGTAGCCGTTACTCATTGAAACAACCTTAGGTGTGTCATTGAAATACTCTCTACCCTCCTTTGAATGTGTCTAGGTGTTAGATAGAAAGGTATCATTTTAAAGTCAAAGGTCACTCAAAGGTCATAATATATGAATGGTTTTACGGGTAGTTCCATCATGCTACACATGAGGCATATGTGCAATGAGGATATTCAAGATTTTACTTTGTGGTTTTATTAGGGGTGAGTTATTTGATTTAGAACTATTTTTCATTCTTGTTAATCCTTAAAGGAAAGTAGTTCTGCTTGAGTTGAGCAACCACACTGAACAAAAGCACCATGGGATTTTGTCTTCAGCTGGGAAAATGTGAAGACCGCACTGAGGACTTGGAACTCCATGCTGCCTCCTATGAGTCCTTCCATTGCATGCATTTGTGCCAAATCTTGAATAAAAAGATTCTGCTTCTCACAAAAGGCAACACACAAACACTATTTGGAGCAATTGGCTTTGGTTGTAATGTTTTTTGTTGTAATATTATTTAGAATTCAGGCTATGTGAGCTGGTATATTACTGATGTGATGTTCAAAAACACACAGCTTCTCTTATTTGAGAAACGGCTTAGCTTTCCAAAGAAGCTGACATACCCAAGGGGGAATATGAATTATGAAGTCTGTACTGGGGGTCAAATTGGGGCGGAAGTTGTCTGGGAAAATACTTCAGATATTACCTTTAAGTATAGTACTAGAGATAGGATACAGCCGGAATTGAATTGAATGCTGTTAGTAAATGATCATGGAGCTCCTTGACCTTCCTATTCCCCATGAAACCACCTAAAAATCACAAACACAAAACAAGTTGATTTTATTTCGTAGGATGCTTGTTTTTTATTGCTGTACACATAATCCCAAACACGCCCTGTGAGGCAGGTCCTGATGGAAATCGCCAGAGCAATTAAAGGGTGATTTATCTTCCTGTAGCATTCTCCAGTTAATACATCACAGCTGTGCTGTGACCTTTTGCATTACTTCAATTCATTTGGTTTGTGTCATACTTGTTTTAAAACAAATTGAAGGATGGTTCATATTTAATGGAGACCTATTGTATCTGGGTCATTCTACAGAAGCGGTGCAAATTCGAGGTTGGAAGAAAAAATGATAATTTGTATCATTTTTTCCCCCAACCTTTCAGCACATGTCTTCCAAGATACTGTGTGTCAGGTAGACATATATGTTACTCACTTGTTTGTATTGCATATTTGAAATATTTACCAGAAATCACTACCACCCCACTACATTTGTCGTTACCGAAACACAGTGAAAAAGTTGCAATAAACGGACAACGACGCACATTTTGATGAATTAAAAATTGTATTTGCTTACCAAATTAGCAAAATAGTAAAAACATGATTTTGAACCTGATTTTCAAAACCTTTACATTTAATTTGGAGAAATGTAATCTCTATCGTTCTCCGTAAAAATGTTTATGGTTGATTGTATGAATCTGAAACTTGTTGATTGATTGAATTAATTATGCATCTATTTAATTATGTTGCTAGGTGTTAAAATAATCACTTGATTATATTTATTTGGGCAAAATAAAAGGCGTTTCGTGGTCAAGTCTCAATCATAGAGATAAATGGAGGACTCTTAGAGGATGGATATAACTCTTAAGGGCTTCCACCATTTAAACGTAGTCACCTGGGTAGGGATTCTTATGGGTTGAGAGTGATCAGCCAATGATCAGAGAGCATTGTCGTCTTCAAATTGTGTTGCCTATAGTTTGTAGACCTAAGACTCAGGACGTTGGTCCCAAGATCCAGACCCAGATCCAGTGAGTGGAGACCATGACAAGTTAAAGAACAAATGTATGTGGTCTTGAATGGTCTCAAGACCAAGACCACTAGATCAAGAGCTCATGGGCCTTTTCTTCAATTGTAAGAAGTAGAGTAAACTCGAGTACAGTACAGTACAGAATAGTAGAGCACAGTACAGTAGAGTAGAGTACAGTAGAGTACAGCACAGTACAGTAGAGCACAGTACAGTACTGTATAGCAGAGTACAGTAGAGCACAGTACTATAGAGTACAGTAGAGCACAGTACAGTACATTACAGTACAGCATAATACATTGGAGTACAGAATATTACAGTACAGTATAGCACATTATAGATGTCTATGTTTCGGCCAAATAGATGTCAATGTTTGGGCTCTTGAGGGTTTGGAGCCCCCCTGCTGGCTATGTATCTCAATCCTCAACACTTTTTCCTGAAGTGTGCACTTGTCCATTACCCACATAGTGGTCCTCTGTAGCTCAGTTCGTTGAGCATGGCACATGCAACTTTAAAATGGAGATAGCCTCGATGGCACTGCCCATGCTGTCAGAGACGCCATAATGGCACAGATACAAAGATGATACCTCTATATATCTCTATGGTGTCAATTGTTTAGCTTGTGACTGTTTCGGTTTGGACAATTTTGACTTAGCAAACATATGGCAGGCTATCTTTCATTTGCAGACGTACATCCCAGAAAACATATATTTTAGTCCCAAAACCATAATATTTCTTGATATATTGGATGTTCGGCAGTGACACTTCTTAAATATACAGATATACAGTATAGATTTAAGGCACATTAATTCTGCAGTATTTTCAAATTCAAATCAAATGACATTTTATTCGTCACATGCTTTGTAAAAAAACAGGTGTAGACTAACAGGGAAATGCTTACTTATGGGCACTTCACAACAATGCAGAGAGAAAGAAAATAAAGAAATAGTAGAAAAGTAATAACACATAATAATAAAAGTAAAAATACACAATGACTTACGATAACTTGGCACTATACACAGGGTACCAAGTAGATGTGCAGGGGTACGAGGTGATTGAGGTAGATATATACATATAACTAGGAATAAAGTGACAGATAATAAACAGTAACAGCAGCGTATCTGATGAGTCAAAACAGTTTGTGCAAAAAGGGTCAATGCAGATAGTCCAGGTAGCTATTTGGTTAACCGTTTAAGTAACCCTTTAGCAGTCTTATGGCTTGTTGGTAGAAGGTGTTCAGTGTCCTCCTGTTGGTTCCAGACTTGGTGCATCGGTAACGCTTGCTGTGCAGTGGCAGAGAAAACAGTTTATGACTTTGCTGGCTGGAGTTTTTGAACATTTGTAGGGCCTTCCTCTGACACCGCTTGGTATAGAGGGATGGCAGGGTGCTCGGCCCCAGTGATGTACTGGATCATACGCACTACCCTCTGTTGTGCCTTTCAGCCGGATGCCAAGCAATTGCCATATCGAGCGCTGATGCAGCCAGTCAAGATGCTCTCAATGGTGTAGCTGTATAACTTTTTGAGGATCTGATGACACATGCCAAATCATTTCAGCCTCAGGAGGCTGTCATGCCCTCTTCACGACTGTGTTGGTGTTCGTGGACCATGATAGATCCTTAGTTTTTTTTTTAGGTTTTAATTTATTCACGCCCCCCAAAAGATAAGTGAAAGACAAAACAGAACAGATAAAACACTGATATGATAACCACAAATATATATGTTTTTTTTTAAAATTCAAACAAAGCCTATTAATTACAGTTGAAGTCGAAAGGTTACATACACCTTAGCCAAATACATTTATACTCAGTTTTTCACAATTCCTGACATTTAATCCTAGTAAAAATTCCATGTCTTAGGTCAGTTAGGATCCCCACTTTATTTTAAGAATGTGAAATGTCATAATAATAGTAGAGAGAATGATTTATTTCAGCTTTTATTTCTTTCATCACATTCCTAGTGGGTCTGAAGTTTACATACACTCAATTACTATTTGGTAGCATTGTTTTTAAATTGTTTAACTTGGGTCAAACCTTTCAGGTAGCCTTCCACAAGCTTCCCACAATAAGTTGGGTGAATTTTGGTCCATTCCTTCTGACAGAACTGGTGTAACTGAGTCAGGTTTGTAGGCCTCCTCGCTTGCACACGCTTTTTCAGTTCTGCCCACAAATGTTTTATAGGGTTGAGGTCAGGGCTTTCTGATGGACACTCCAATACCTTGACTTTGAAGCATGGGGGATGCTGCCACCCCCGTGCTTCACGGTTGGGATGGTGTTCTTCGGCTTGCAAGGTCATTATGGCCAAACAGTTCTATTTTTGTTTATTCAGACCAGAGGACATTTCTCCAAAAAGTACGATCTTTGTCCCCATGTGCAGTTGCAAACCGTAGTCTGGCTTTTTTAAGGCGGTTTTGGAGCAGTGGCTTCTTCCTTGCTGAGTGGCCTTTCAGGTTATGTCGATATAGGACTTGTTTTACTGTGGATATAGATGCTTTTGTACCTGTTTCCTCCAGCATCTTCACAAGGTCCTTTGCTGTTGTTCTGGGGTTGATTTTCACTTTTCACACCAAAGTACGTTCATCTCTAGGAGACAGAACATGTCTCCTTCCTGAGCGGTGTGACGGCTGCGTGGTCCCATGCTGTTTATACTTGCGTACTATTGTTTGTACATGTGAACGTGGGACCTTCAGGCATTTGGAAATTGCTCCCAAGGATGAACCAGACTTGTGGAGGTCTACAATTGTTTTTCTGAGGTCTTGGCTGATTTCTTTTGATTTTCCCATGATGTCAAGCAAAGAGGCATTGAGTTTGAAGGTAGGCCTTGAAATACATCCACAGGTACACCTCCAATTGACTCAAATGTTGTCAATTAGCCCAAGCTGTTGGGCTAGCTGTTGAAAGGTACAGTCAACTTCATGTATGTAAACCTCTGATCCACTGGAACTGTGATACAGTGAATTGTAAGTGAAATAATCTGTCCGTAAACAATTGTTGAAAAAATGACTTGCGTCATGCACAAAGTAGATGTCCTAAATGACTTGCCACAACCCAAATGACTTGTTAAAACTTCTCTATGGTAGGGGGCACTATTTTCACATCCGGATGAAAAGCGTGCCCAAAGTAAACTGCCTGCTACTCAGACCCAGAAGATAGGATATGCATATAATGTGTGGATAGAAAACACTCTAAAGTTTCCAAAACTGTTAAAATAATGTCTATGACTATAACGGAACTGATTTGGCAGGCGAAAACCTGATAAAAATGCATCCAGGAAGCAGGATTTTTTTATTTTTGTAGTTTTCTATTCAATTTCATTACAGTATCTATTGACTTAGGACTCAAATTGCAGTTCCTATGCCTTCCTCTAGATGTCAACAGTCTTTAGAAATTGTTTCAGGCTTGTATTCTGAAAAATGAGGGACTAAGACCAGTCTGAATGACTGCACCCTAAAGAGTCACAGAGATTTTTCATGTGCAATCCCGAGAGCACGCCTTTCTTGTTTACCTTTTATATTGACGACGTTATTGTCCATTTCAAATATTATTGATTATTTAGGCTCAAAACAACCTGAGGATTGAATATAAACATTGTTTGACATGTTTCTATGAACCTTACGGATACAATTTAGATTTTTTTGTCTGCCTGTTGTGACTGCGTTTGAGCCTGTGGATTACTGAAGAAAATGCGCAAACAAAAAGGTTTTGGGATGTAAGGAGAGACTTTATCGAACAAAACAAACATTTATTGAGTAAATTAATGTCTTCTGAGTGCAACCATATGAAGATCATCAAAGGTAAGTGATTAGTTTTCTCTATTTCTGACTTGTGTAACTCTTCTACGTGGCTGGTTACTGTTTGTAATGATTTGTCTGCTGGGCGATGTTCTCAAATAATCGCATGGTATGCTTTCGCCGTAAAGCCTTTTTGAAATCTGACACCGTGGTTGGATTCACAAGACGTTCATCTTTAAACCTATGTGCAACACTTGTATGTTTTCTGAATTTTTATAATCAGTATTTCTGTTTTTGAATTTGGTGCTCTGCAATTTCACTGGAGGTTGGTCAGGTGGAACGCTACCGTCCCACGTACCTTAGAGAGGTTTTAACAATACATTTTTCATGACTCCAACCTAAGTGTATGTAAACTTCAACTGTATAATTGTATATGAAATACTCAGTATACAAGAAAAAAACATGTTTGATTATGTGTGTGTGTGTGCATGTGTATGTGTGGGAGTGTGAGAGTTAGGCTACATGGAGGGGATTATTTGGTAGTTTGGTTCATCAGGCTGACCCCCAGTCTTCGCTTTAAGTTATTGAGGGTGATGATGAGGTGATGTTGAAACCAAGGAACACATCACCACTACAGCCCCGGGGATGTGCTCGGCCTTCCGTTTCCTGTAGTCCATGATCAGGTCCTTTGTCTTGCTGATGTTGAGGAGAGGCTGTTTTCCTGCACCACACTGCCAGGTCTCTGACCTCCTCTCTATGCACTCCCTATGTCTCATCGTTGTCGTGTCGTCAGAAATCTTAATAATGGTGTTGGAGTCGTGCCACGCAGCCATGGTTGAGCAGGGAGTACAGGAAGGGACTAAAGGCGTCCACATGCTTCAGTTCGGCTGGTGCCTATAGTCAAACCGAACGGGTGTGCTCACATACACCCTTAATAAAAGACCTTCGCTTGAAAAACGCCGTAGCCAGTATACTCTTCATCAAAATAGTCAGAATTAATCTAAGATAACTCATGAAATATGTCATTATTTTTGACATTTTTGCAGAGGAGACTAAGATGTTCAGTCCCAAAAAATGTGCATGAAAACAAGTAATCTCTCATAGACAATACAAAACAATAGACTTTATTCAAGAATCCCCACTGTTGACCAATAAAAGACAAAGAGGCATAGACTTCGGCTATCTACTTCGGCTTGCTTCCAGAATTTTGTTTATTTTGCCCGAACAGCCCAAAAAAACATCACGAAGTCCAAAACTAACAAAAATGTAGCCATAATGCACAAACTGTTTCGGCTGAGAAGAATGTGGATGCCTTAAGCACAAACCCCTGAGAGGCCCCAGTGTTGAGGGTCAGTGTGGCGGATGCGTTGTTGTCTACCCTCACCACCTAGGGGCAGCCTGCCAGGAAGTCTAAGATCCAGTCACAGAGAGAAGATTTCAGTTCCAGGGTCTTTAGCTTAATGATGAGCTTGGAGGGCACTATGGTGTTCAACGCTGAGCTTTTAATGTGTGTTTTGATAGTGACATCAAAAGGTGGTACTTAATTGTTATGAAAACTATTTAAAAAAATATACAAAATTCCTAATTAGATCAGGATTTTTCAATGTAATAACATAACAACTCAAGATGTCCTATTGAAATAATAGTGGAAAATGTATTTTCAAACAAGTTAAGAGTCAGGGTTTGGGACAGTCACCTCTCAATAGAGAAATGTCTAATATAGTACTTTGTACCATATCAGACCCTGTCACGCCCTGAAAATAGAGAGCCCTTGTTTCTCTATGGTGTAGTAGGTCAGGGCGTGACTGGGGTATTCTAGTTTACTATTTCTATGTGGTGTTCTAGTTTATTTTTCTATGTTGGTGATTTGTATGATTCCCAATTCGAGGCAGCTGGTAATCATATTTAGGTAGCATTTTTCCCACCTGTGTTTGTGGGATATTATTTTGTGTTTTGTGCATGTGCACCACGTAGTCACGTTTCGTTGTTAGTTTATTGATTTATTTGTTTTGTTCTTGCTAAGTTTCACGTTATAATGAATATGTGGAACTCAACATCCGCTGCGCCTTGGTCCGTCTCTCCTCACGTACGTGACAGACCCGTTTACTTTTTCCACATTTTGTTATCGTTACCGCCTCCTAAAATGTATTAAATCGTTTTTTTCCCCGCTCATTAATCTACACCCAATACCCCATAATGACAAAGCAAAAACAGGTTTTTAGAACATTTTAGAGATGTTAGATCGGGTTCAAGTCCGGGCTCAGGCTGGGCCACTCAATGACATTCAGAGACTTGTCCTGAAGCCACCCCTGCGTTGTCTTGGCTATGTGCTTAGGGTCGTTGTCCTGTTGGAAGGTGAACCTTCTCCCAAGTCTGAGGTTCTGAGTGCTCTGGAGCAGGTTTTCATCAAGGATCTCTCTGTACTTTGCTCTGTTCATCTTTTCCTTGATCCTGAATAGTCTCCCAGTCCCTGCAGCTGAAAAACATCCCCACAGCATGACGCCACCACCATGCTTCACCTTAGGGATGGTGCCAGGTTTCTTCCAGACGTGACATTTGGCATTCAGGCCAAAGAGTTCAATCTTGGTTTCATCAGACCAGATAATCTTGTTTCTCATGGTCTGAGAGTCTTTAGGCACCTTTTGGCAAGCTTCAAGTGGGCTGTCATGTGCCTTTTACAGAGGAATGGCTTCTGTCTGGCCACCCTACCATAAAGGCCTGATTGGCAGAGTGCTTCAGAGATGATTGTACTTCTGGAAGGTCCTCCCATGTCCCATCAGGAACTCTGGAGCTCTGTCAGAGTGACCATCGGGTTCATGGTCACCTCCCTGACCACATTCTCCCTCAATTTCTCAGTTTGGCCGGGCCGGCAGCTCTAAAAAGAGTCTTGGTGATTATAAATTTGCAAAAGTTTCTAAAAACCTGTTTTCGCTTTGTCATTATGGTGTATTGTGTGTAGATTGCTGAGAAAAAACATTCATTTAATCCATTTTGGAATAAGGCTGTTACGTAACAAAATGTGGAAAGAGTCAAGGGGTCAGAATACTTTCCGAAGGCACTGTAATTCTAATGATCTGATAATGTACGGGTTGTTTGTCTCCCATCGTTAATGGTAACACTGCTGGAGTGTGGCTCCTGGCAGAGAGAGACGTTGTATATTGTTTAAACTCTCTGAGAAGACCTGACAAATATTGCACAGACATTCAACCTTTTTCTGACCCAACAACCTAAACATTCTTACAGAGCTTTGTTTCTCAAGGCAAGTAAAGGTTATATCACAAAGGTATATAATCACAAACAAGAAACAATAAAGACATACAGTACCAGACAAAGGTTTGGACACACCCTCATTCAAAGGTTTTTCTTTATTTTTTACTATTTTCTACATTGTAGAATAATTGTGAAAACATCAAAACTATGAAATAACACATGGAACCATGTAGTAACCAAAAAAGTGTTAAACAAATCCAAATATATTTATATTTTAGATTCTTCAAAGTAGCCAACCTTTGCCTTGATGACAGCTTTGCACACACTTGGCATTCTCTCAACCAGCTTCACCTGGAATGCTTTTCCAACAGTCTTGTTCCCACATTTGCGGAGCACTTGATGGCTGCTTTTCCTTCATTCTGGGGTCCAACTCATCCCAAACCATCTCAATTTGGTCGGGTGATTGTGGAGGCCAGGTCAGCTGATGCAGCCCTCCATCACTCTCCTTCTTGGTCAAATAGCCCTTACACAGCCTGGAGGTGTGTTGGGGCATTGTGTTTCTTGGCCCAAGCAAGTCTCTTATTATTATTTGTGTCCTTTAGTAGTGGTTTCTTTGCAGCAATTTGAACATGAAGGCCTGATTCAAACAGTCTTCTCTGAACAGTTGATGTTGAGATATGTCTGTTACTTGAACTTTATTTGGGCTGCAATTTCTGAGGCTGGTAACTCTAATAAACATATCCTCTGCAGCAGGAGTAACTCTGTGTCTTCCTTTCCTGTGGCGGTCCTCATAAGAGTCAGTTTCATCATGGCACTTGACGTTATTTGCGATTGCGCAGGAATATTCCGTATTGACTGACCTTATTTGAGCTGTTCTTGCTATAATATGGACTTGGTATTTTACCAAATAGGGCTATCTTCTGTATACCAACGCTACTTTGTCACAAACGCATTAAGACGGAATTAAATTCCACATTTTAACTTTTAAGAAGGCACACCTGTTAATTTAAATGCATTCCAGGTGACTACCTCATGAAGCTGGTTGAGAGAATGCCAAGTGTGTGCAAAGCTGTCATCAAGGCAAAGGGTGGCTACTTTGAAGAATCTCAAATCCCATATATTTTGATCTGTTCATTATTTTGTTTTTGATTTGTTTAACACTTTCTTTGTTACTACATGATTCCATATGTGTTATTTCATAGTTTTAATATCTTCACTATTATTCTACAACGTGGAAAAAAAGAAAAACCCTAGAATGAGTAGGTGTGTCCAAACTTTTTACTGGTACTGTATATCCTGGATAAGTGTGTATATCTTCACAGTGAACAGCTAATGACTGAGCAGATCCTTTAAGAATCACAGGAGACATACAGTATCAAGAGGCATAATGCGTCTGAGCCCAGCATGATCGCCTGCTGTGGGACTCATCCTGTTGTAGTGTCCTCACATGGCCTTGCCCATCAAAAGAAGTGAACGGGTTTCAGCATAGTCATGCCAACAGCAGTCCTTATAACCCAACCTGCGTGAGACATCCAAGGCCCGTGCTTACACGGGGCTGTTTAAGGACAGACAGGGTGCTTCAGTTATGGTCCAAGCAGAGCTACTCATGCCAGCCAGGGCTCTGTGCTGCTAAAGCCTGAATGCTGCTGCTGGCCCCCTTTATCCATGACCATTATGTGACCACTTTCACACCCTTTATCAAATGCTGCATGTCATTCTCTCTCTCTCATTGCCTCTTCTCTCCCCTCCCCACCTCGCTCTCTCTCTCTTGCTTACCCTCTTTTCCCTCCGCCAATCTCTCTCCATATTCATCTCTATACATGTATGTATGTCTTAACTCACTCATTCACTCCCTCTCCTCTCTCCCTGTCCCTCCTTCTCCCCCTCCCTCTCTCCTTTCCCCCCACTCTCCCCCACTCTCCCCTCCAGAGCCATGGCAGGTTCCTATCCTCCCCGTGGCTGCAGGGCTGCAGTAGGAGGTAGCTGGGCGGCGTGCAACACTCCCATCGGCCCTGCCGGCCTGTATGTAGCGTAGCCGGACATGCCATTCAGACTGGCATGCTAATTGAAAACAGCACTGTTCCCGGGTTCCTGGGTTTTCACCCCCTTCGGGAGTCCCAGAACACATGCTGTAACACGGTAACAGCTTGAAAATAGCATTGTTAGGTACGCAGTAAAATTGTTCTTTATACCCAATTTAGCATTTTAAAATTCAGAGCCTTGGTGCAGTCCACTGGTTCACTATGTACCAATAAAGTCTAACTCTATGTGGAATGGAGAGAGAATGAATAAAGACTATATTTGCCAGAATCCCATTTCTTTTAATAGTCTGATTATTTGTTGCCCTTGTTTTAATGCAGCAGTGGTTTGCCAACGATCTGCACCTTTTGCCTGTCCAAACTGAAAAGTGACCTACAGTAGGTTCAGATTCCCCCCCTCCACCAAAAATAACCATCCAATATAATGGCACCTTACAATACATTGGTAATTGTGTCATACCCGTGAGATAATTATTAAACATATCACCTCATATAACAAAACACAAACGCTCATCACATTGGACATGACGATGAATTATAAACATTTGAGTACTGACTGATGCCGAGTAGTCAGTTGAATAGAAGGCCTTACTAGCTTGGCAAGCCTGTTTACGGTCTGTTCCACTCAGCTTTCTTATGCGGTTTCATGCCTGTACAGGAACTTGTTCAATATACTGTAGTACGTGTGCTCTTACCCCATTTCATAGGGTTGGTTTCTAGGGTTTTCCAAAGTCTTGTGTATTCACAGTACTTCTGCTAATTAAAGGTTTTAGATAAGTGCTCCTTGTTTCAGTAGTGATAAAAACAATAAGTAAACACTTTAAAGATTACAAGATAATTGTGCAAATAAAGACTCTCTGGCAAATGGTTGAAGTTACATTATAGCATGTATCGTTTTGGAGCCAAGGTCTGGTGCTGAGTAGCAGAGACCATAGACTGCACCAATGCAATGCTGCTAAATGCTTACAGATACCTCTTCCCGAGTGCTATAACAAATGACTGTAACTAGTTTCTCAACAAGTGGAAATCCTTCTTCATAGTGATTGTTATGGCAGAAGTTCTACATGTGGTGATGCTGCACGTTTTCTGGAGGAAGATTATATATTTTTTTAGCAATGGAAATATGATTTACCCCAGCAAAGGGCCTCTATTTATACTGGGATCAGCTCTGTGATGGACTCAAAACACTAAAAGGTCAATATTAGAGTTCACCTGATTAATCAAATATTCCATTGTCCTGAAGTTCGGCGTGTTTTGTTGTTCTTTGTTTGCAATGGACAACCAAATGTAACTTTCATTGGTTTATTTTGGCAGCATTCTCACCTTCTCAAGGTTCTTGCTTTTTTGTTGTTGTTGTTGTTTTTCTAACAAAATTATAGCTGCGTTTTCATCACAAACGTCTAACACACACATACACTCACAAAAGCAGTCTGTGGTAGAACAAAACTGTGATTCATTCCAGAACCTGTTGTTTTATTACCTTAGCAACCCTCAAACATCCTTACATCTGCACCACATACTCAGATATTACATTGTACATAACTAGGGCATTAACATGCTAGGGCATCATCAACAATCATAAAATGCAGCCAGCCCTCCAAAGCATCTCTTCCTTAGGAAGTTACAGTATCTTCACTGAGTAGCCGACACTCGAGCCAAAGTTTTTTTTTAAACTGCTAACCACATGTCCTTATCAACTTAGACACACAACAACCAGCCTACTTTATCTGCAGTAGTTATGAATCATAGGCAGAATGACAGGGCACAGATTCTCTGATAACAAGGTCATGTTCTTTTCTAAGAAGTTTGTTGTAACAGCCCTGAGTAGAAGCCAGGAGTGATGCTGCTAACACAGACCGATGAAGGTCAGAACATGAATTATACGCCAGTGGAAAGAGAACAAACTACAGTTACTAAATCTTACTGTCAGAATTAGTATGATAATAAGACATTTATCTCCCCTTTACAAATCACTTTCTACAGCACATCTCTATGAAGCCATTGGACATGTTGGATCTTGGTCCTCTGACGAAGCGTCATGTCTGTTTTTATTCACCGTGGCCCAGATTCCGACCCAAGTTCAGTTACCTTTTTATGCGCTTTTCTCTCGATGCATTTTCTGACCTTGAACTGAAGCATGAGAATAGCATAAATTAAAGGTGTGGTGGGCCTACATATATTCTGACCTTGACTTAATTCCCTAATAATTCCACCACTCTGAATAAGGTCTAGCGAACTTGCCGCTTCCAAGTGGAAAAAGCATCTACTTTCATTTTTTTCCGATAGAACTCCATTCTCCATGTACTATAATTCACAACTTGATCACCTATATCAACAAGAGCTAGGTAAATGAGTCATCTGTTTGTAGAAGGCGATTGTAAATTCACATGCTGTAGCAATTGTTTTAGAGGATTTTTTACTCGTGATCCCTGGAAACGAATGTGAAACCAGCCATTTGGAAGCAAATTGTAAATCATATGAGGCAGAGACTTACTGGCTCGAGTCATACACACACAAGCTGATCTCTTCAGTTCAAGGTGTGGACAGACGGTGTGAGAAAACACACATTACTGTCAAACCCAAGAGCCACTGGTTTACCAACAATCCACTTTTGCCTGGTTTGAGATCCGGATGTCATGAGATGGGTATTTTATCAATGCAACATGCATGCAGGATAACTCCCTGCCGACACATACTGTAGCCAATACATTATAGTCCATGAGTTTAACCCATATTGCAGAGATATGGGCTGGGCCCTGCGTCGTGCATGCTATGACTGTTTGCTAGCACTCACTGACTCACTTTAAATGAAGTATTTATAATGTTATTTTAGTAGATTATTGGGAAATGAACATAGGGTTTAAAAATCTTAAAGAGATTTAAGTCTGGAGGTTAAGTTTAGTTGAGTTCAGTGAATAGAAGTTGCCTCCAGTCGATGAGATAGATGAGACTATGAGAGCAAAAAGGCCAATTGTCAATGTTAGCCAGTTGAAGTAAGGACATGACAACATTGCCAATGAAATGTATGTTGTTGTGTGAGGTCTCCTTTGGCATTGAATAAATGTTATATCTGTTGTATTGGGTTTCTTGGGAGTCCACTTTAGTCAAAATTACACATGAAACCAAAAGTCCTGTTGCTGTGATTTATTTAGTGATTTGTGGTGTTTTAAATCAGAGTGGTGGTCAGTGGAGGGGGATGTAACAGAAAACCAAACTACTTTTGGGTCATCTCTCAGGGTAGACTACAGCACTCTGCCCTTCATTAATAGACACACAATGTCGTCCTACTGTGCTTCATTGGAAAATATGAATCGCCCCTGGCCCCTGTCTCAGGTTCAGCAGACCTCATCAGCAGTAGCACGCAACGCTCAACCTCTCCATTCATTAACCTATCATACTGTCAGACAACGGATACATTATATACTGAACTTATTGACTTCTGTAAGCACAAATCTCACAGGCAAAGATGAAGCCTACTTGAGAGTACTACTATTGAATAAAACATGGAATGAAAATCTGACTACCATAAGGGCACAAGGCGAGACCCAGATGCAGACACGGGAGGCAGATGGTTTGAGTCTTTGATATGTATTAATCAATCCAAACGGGGTAGGCAAGAGAATGGTCGTGGACAGGCAAAAGGTCAAAACCAGTTCAGAGTCCAGGAGGTACAGGGTGGCAGGCAGGCTCGAGGTCAGGGCAGGCAGAATGGTCAGGCAGGCAGGTACAGAGACCAGAAAACAGACTAGCAATAAGAGAATAGAAGCAGGAGTACGGGGAAAAATGCTGGTTGACTTGAAAGCCATGCAAGATGATTTGGCACAGAGAGACAGGAAACACAGGGATAAATACACCAAGGAAAATATGGGACACCTGGAAGGGGTGGAGACAGTCACAAGGACAGGTGAAACAGATCAGGGTGTGACAACTACTTGTGTTCAGAACTAAATCTTTGATTGTAAATTACAACTTTATACAACTGCATCCTAACTAGCTAGCTAATTATTTTGTGTTTAAACTAGCCTAATTTCATTGATTTATTGGCTGTTATCGTGATTGGGCCAAGTCAGCTGTGACGCCCACGTCAGGCCAGGGGAAGTTAACTAGCAATGGGAATCTTGCTAGGTAATAATGTTTCCCTTTAGTAATCATACAATATTTGAACATTCAAATAAAGTACAGGATTTAATGTATCCAAAACATCCAACATCTTAATTTCCACTGTCACGACTTCCGCCGAAGTTGGTCCCTCTCCTTGGTCAGGCGGCGTTCGGCGGTCGACGTCACCGACCTTCTAGCCATCGCCGATCCACTTTTCATTTTCCATTGGTTTTGTCTTGTCTTCCAACACATCTGGTTAAATTTCATCAATTACATGTTGTGTATTTAACCCTCTGTTCCCCCCATGTCCTTGTCCGTAATTGTTTCTTGTAGTGCTTGTGCACGGTATGCTGGTGTTAACCGGGTTTTGTTTGACCCATTTATTGTATTGTTCTGTTGACGGTGGTTTATGTTGATTAAACAACACCGTTGTGAATCAGTTTCCGCTCTCCTGCGCCTGACTTCTCTGCTACCAGTACGCACCTCATTACATCCACAAAAACTCATTTTTGTTGAATGTTGACATTTGCGAACAATGAGTGGCCACGACATCTGACGGGTTCTTGTAGGCTGCCACACATTTACTACAGTTTAAAAATTCTGTACTTGGTTTTATGAATGCGATTCTAAGGTATTGCCTGGATTTGATTGACTTGGTTTTGAAAGTCTGCTGTCAAGAAAGAAAATGTTATAATGCATTTTATGCAATTCTACAAATTTTGCAATGGGGCAAATATATATTTTTTGCAGTTTTACAGCTAATTTCCTACAATTCTACCCATTTGCAATGCAGTGGAGAGACCTTGTTTCAGTTTCAAACCACATTTTCTGCAATTCTACACATTTTTGGCAAGACTTATGCCTTGTTAATTATATCATAGTAAGAGTGACAAAAATAATTTGGGGCCTCCTGGAGGCCAGGGCACCTGGGCACACTATTCTGCCATGATTACTACAAGTTTGGATAGCTGGCTAGACAACAAATTGTTAGCTGACATGGCTAACTGAGTGACTTTTAGTGACTGGTATAGAGAAAAATTGCTGATGCACAACCAAATGTTGGTCTTGCACCTTGTTTATTCTACTATTCCAACTCTCAACAGTAAGTTCAAGGTTAAAGTAACATGGCACAAAGTTTCTATTTTTTTTTTAAAGTGACTGCACCATTCCAATGTACCAAACACCCAGCAAGGGGGTTAATCAATGTACATGGATGGAGGGGTTCTGAAGTGCCATTAATTCCCAGGCATGTGTCACTGTCCAGGGGCTCATTACAAGGCTCTCCACAGAGGGTCGTACCAAAGGCATGCTGACTAAGTACTTCACTTCAGGAAACTGGGCTTGCTCCGGCCCACTCAGCAAAGGGAAAGAACTCTGTCAGACCCCTCTCTCTCTGTCTCTCTCTCACTTTCATTAGTCCCCTGAGAGAAGGTGCTGGGGGAGGCTAGAATATACCAGGATATCCGTGCACACTGCCACTCACTCTCCGTCTTGTCTCCTTCTCAGCTGCAAAACTCCCTCGGCTCCCTCGCCACACTGGTCTTTCCCAGCCACAGAGGACAGGCCAGATGTTGTTGGATGATGTAGCCAGGCCCAGGGTTGAGTAGCAGGCCCATAGCCCACTCAGCCAACCAACCAACGCTGACATTTTGCAGTTATAAAACTAATCTGTAATCAGTTTTGTGTGCTCTGTGGCTACCGCACCATTGCAATCTCCAAAGAACATCTCCTAATTGCCTGCAGACCTTTGCAAATCACAGTTTGTACGCAGTCAGTTAGCATAATGTTAGTAGGCAACATGTCTAGTGGCTGGTTTTGACTGCTTCAATTTCAGACAAAAATACATGTTCTCTGCTCCAGTCAGCTCAACTCATGATTTATGACCCAGATTTCATATAAATACAAATGAATAATTGCCCCACATTTTCTAATAGAACAGTGATAAGTGTAGAGACCCTGGAGAATTAATCAACAGTCAGACATCCTGTTTCATCATCCCATGCCCGTGGTTTCTCTCTCACTGTGTCCACATACCATGTGATAATGTTCAAGGACCAGTTGCCATTTATTTTGCTGTGTGATGATTCTGTCTGTTTTTCCTTTGCTGGTCAGTTTGGCTAAAACCATGTCTCCTGGAATTTCTGGTGAATCACGGACACAATGAACACAATGAGGTGTCAGCCCACGTTTCCCCCAGAATGATGAACAGGAAGGGGTGGGATGACGGCCGTTCTACAGGATATGGCCCATGTACAATCATCTGGAGAGGGCATCTGTTAAATGTTCCATAGACTACTCTGCTTACGTGTGTGCTACTGTGCCCAAATTGGACTGAGACATCGAAATAATAACAAAACAATGTTGGCATTTGGCTGGCATAACAGTTAAACAACTCTTTTTTTCTTCTCCATCTCTGTCAGAAAAAAAAGAACCCACACTACAACGTGGATACCAGACACATAATCTGGAATGTGTGGAAAATAGGTCCTTTCTCTCTTGAAGCAGTATTTAACATCTGGAACCCATAGAACCATAGAGCGGTCCTTTGCCATGCCACTCTCACAGAACCTCACCGGCTTCGGTCGGTTATCACACTTTTTATTTGTGCCAAAGATCAGAGAGCGCAAAGCACAGACACAGGCATCAGATGCTCATGTTTCCCTCCTCCTCTGCTTCTTGGTCAGGAAGTGAGCAGTGAGTGGCTGAGACATCCTGAGGATTATATTGGGTTACTCCTCTTATAGGAGGATGTCATGACGCCGCTCCTCCCTTCCTCTTATTCACACAAACCTACAGACTGTCTCTGGGGAGAGAGAAAAAAGAAAGACAGTGAGAGAGAAATAGAGAGAGAGAGAGAGATGCATATAGTGCATTTTGACATCCATTGTCAGTTCGACAGGATTCTCAAACGCGCGTTTGAGCGTGTGTGTACACTCGTATAGGTCCATGCCGTGTGTGTGTGTGTGTGTGTGTGTGTGTGTGTGTGTGTGTGTGTGTGTGTGTGTGTGTGTGTGTGCTTGTCTATGTGTGTCAGGCTCCAGAACCTCCTCTTCCCATGGTGAACAATTCCTGTAGTCCCACAGTGGGGGATGGTTCAGCACCAGCGCAGGCTGTAAACAATGTATGTTGATAGTGGGTCAACTTTAATGACACTGAGACTGAGAAGGGGAAGTTTGTACAATAGCGTAAACATGCTCTGGGATTACATGCTGAAGCAGTTTCATAATGAGTTTAAGCCTCCCATGTCGTTTTTGCTGTTTTGAAGGATGGTTGCAGTGAGAGCTGTCAGTAAGGTCCACTCAGCACTTGCTCACAGCTTTCTCTATTCAGATCTTACCTTAAAATTGTAACTATTCACGATACTGACAACGAATCAGCTTCTAGAAAGATATCACCTATGGCTGCAAATATTGAGGCGGCTTATTATGTTTACCCTATAATAATGCATTAAATCAAGATTTGGCACATAATTTGCGTAAATGTTTTAGGCTACAAATCATTAAATATATTGAGAGAAATTACAGACAGTAGCATAAAATTAGCTAAATAGAACTCAATTGATTTAATATGAAATGTTTTTCAGTATTATTAAATAGGCCTATAACCCGCAGTCGTCTCAGTCTTAATTTGAAGCTTTTTTATACATCGCTTGTTTGTATCAATTGCAAAGACATTGGTAACTTTGTATTGGTAGTCAACTTTGTTCTGAAGTTATCAGCAGGTCAAAGAGCCGTGGATAAACCATGTGATTCTATGTTTAGTGGAGATCTTCTGTTGATGAAGTGAAGCGGGAGGGCAAAGAAGCATTTAACGACGCACTTAGCTGTTCTACGAGTGGACTGAGGCAGGTGTTAGATTACGAGCATTTTCAAGTGCAACGTTAATAACGATGGTTTTGGGAAACTTCTCAGAGATTTAATAACCAGTTAAATGTAACTAAATGTAATCTAAACTGCAATCTAAATAATCGCCAAAAGTAATTATTTATCATGAGAGGGTCATAAACAATAACTAGTAATGCTGCATACTCAAAGAAAAGTTCAAATCTCACCCTTCTGGTAAAAAATTGTTGTAAGCCGCTGAGGTTTAGTCACTTTTGAGGACAAAATATGAAGTAAACAGTACAAAAATGATATATACATCATTTTATATGATGTATTTCATATTCAACAAAACTGTATGAATAAGGCTTGAAATGACTTATATGCTTTGTTAATAAAGCATAATCAAATTATAAAACAACTAACTATAAGATTTCACCTTCCTTATAACTGTAAAATACACATTTGTATGTTTAGTGTTAGAGAAAATGTGCATATTTTCTAAAGGTCTCTCTTGTTCAAAACATCTGCCGCCATCGCTGTGAACGCCTCAGAGAGCTACCTAGCTTTGCTAGCTTGGCTTCCTGAACTCGTTAGGAACTCGCCTTTCATCTCATATTAATCTGTCTGTCTATGACTAACATAAAGTGTATTTGTTGTTTAAAATCTATGACTTATTTTAGATTAATGGCGATAGATTGATCTCTGAATGTGTTACTATAATGAAACCTCTCTCATGCTGTGCAACAGTGTAATGATTGCGGGCATGTGCTTTGTCAATGGCTGTGATGTAGGGTTCAGCCAGGAGTTGATGGACAGTCGGAAGAGCGAATGAAATGGTAGGAGGGACATCCGAGCTTCAACTGGTTTCAGATTTCACATCCTATGTCACACAGGCTCATAAAAAATACTACTGCGTCATTGAGAACCAGGGCTACACTCAATATAAGAAAAAATTAAGGTCAGAACCAGAACCACAACCACGCAGGTCTCCTAAAGTACTCTCAGAACATGAGAAACAAGATTCTGGTCTGATGAAACCAAGATTGAACTCTTTGGCCTGAATGCAAAGTGTCACGTCTGGAGGAAACCTGGCACCATCCCTACGGTGAAGCATGGTGGTGGCAGCATCATGCTGTGGGGATGTTTTTCAGAGAGATCATTGATTGAAACCTGCTCCAGAGCACTCAGGACCTCAGACTTGGGTGAAGGTTCACCTTCCAACAGGACAACAACCGTAAGCACACAGCCAAGACAATGCAGGAGTGGCTTCAGGACAGGTCTGAATGTCCTTGAGTGGCCCAGCCAGAGCCCGGACTTGAACCTGATCTAACATCTCTGGAGAGATCTGAGAATAGCTGTTCAGCGGCGCTCCCCATGCTTGAGAGGATCTGCAGAGAAGAATGGGAGAAACTCCCCAAATACAGGTGTGCCAAGCTTGTAGCTTCATAAGAAAGAAGACTCAAGGCTGTAATCACTGCCAAAACTGCTTCGACAAAGTACTGAGTAAAGGGTCTGAATACTTATGTAAATGTAATATTTCCAATTTTTTGTTTTTGCTTTGTCATTATGGGGTATTGTATGTAGATTGGTTAGAGGAAAAACTATGTGATCAATTTTATAATTAGGCTGTAACAAAATGTGGAAAAAGTCAAGGGATCTGAATTCTTTCCAAATGAATTGATTCAATAGTAGAGGGATAATGCTTTGCATCGTCTTGTGCATTACAAATGGAGCCCCTTAGGGTTCAAACAGGGCAAGGCAGATGCAGCCAGGGCCGGTTCTAGTCTTTTGGGGGCCCTAAGCAAGATATGGTTGGGGTCAGTTCTTAATTTGTAAATTGGGAGGTGCCTGAACAAAAAGCAAGCCCAAGAGGGGGGTGACCTGGGGCCCTCTGAGGAATCTGATATTGACAAAAACAACCTTATCTTGAATCCATCAATAACCTAGGCCTAGTTGTGTGGAGACACACATATTGTACAATATGAGGAGGACATTTTAGTCCTAGACTGACTCACCCAATGATGCGTAGCTCACTCACCAGTGATTGGCCGATTCATTCACGCCAAAAGCTAATCTCTCTTGTTTTACTTTGTAAAACAATGCTGTTCAATCAATAGGTCTATTTGGAAGTTGATCACTTGGTAGCCTACAGACAGAATAGTCTTCTCTTTTCAGCAGGAGCCATTTGCTTTCCAACCTGTGTTTCCCTCGCGATTGTATTTGAAATATTGCTTAAGGCCTGTTTTGGCTGCATGCTATTCACTGACAGATTTGACTCTCAGTTCCCGACTGTAGGCATGCCTTGTGACTGGTCTACACACAATCTACAGCTATGCTATGTTTTTTCCCTTTTTGGCAAAGTTATAGGTCTTCTCCTGGTGTAGTATTTGGAGTTATTGAATTTATTTTTGAACATACAACAGTAATTCTATAACATTGGCAAATGTATTTCAATTTATCAGAGGGAAAGAAGCAAAAATAATTAATTATGAACTTCAATGCTGGAGAGATGCGAGTTGCAGGCTCATGTCTCTCAGAGCAGAGAGCTGGAGCAAGACAATAGAAAGACACACTTCTCTCTCTCGCCACAGCATTGGCCACACGTTGGTCGATATAGGCTACAATGTTGAGCAAACCATAAACCCGGACCGGCCCAACACTAATTTATTCTTAGAATGTCAGGTACGTTTTCACATTACATTTTCACATTTCAGAGGAGTCAACTTGAATTAACTCTGATTGCTTTTATTAGAATTGCAAACAGTGACAATAATTTGTCATACCACAAGAGGTAGCGCTTGATGGTTTTTGCGACTGCACTTGAAGAAGCTTTCAACGTTCATGAAGTGTTCCGGATTGACTGACCTTCACGTCTTAAAGTAATGATGGACTGTCATTTAATTTTGCTTATTTGAGCTGTTCTTGCCATTATATGGACTTGGTATTTTACCAAATAGGGCTATCTTCTGTATACCACCCCTACCTTGTCACAACACAATTGATTGGCTCAAACGCAATAAGGAAGGAAAAAATTCCAGAAATGTACTTTTAACAAGGCACACCTGTTAATTGAAATGCATTCCAGGTGACTACCTCATGAAGCTGGTTGAGAGAATGCCAAAAGTGTGCAAAGCTGTCATCAAGGGAAAGGGTGGCTACTTTGAATAATCTAAAATTCAAATATATTTTGATCTGTTCAACACTTTTTTGGTTATTACATGATTCCATGTGTGTTATTTCATAGTTATTTCATGTCTTCACTATTATTCTACAAGTGAGAACATTTTTTTATTTTATCCTTGAATGAGTAGGTGTGTCCAAACTGTTAACTGTATGTCTATGGCCACAATGCAACAAGCTGTAGCCTATATTTGGTGCTCATGCTGCCTAAACTGTGGCCTTCCCAACTGTAGGCATACTGTTAACTGCCAAAATAAAAGAAACATTTCAGTAAACGAGGGATACAAAGTATATGTTATGGTGTGGGGTGCATTTTGCTGGCATGGTTTAATTAAGTCCACATGAGGAATCGATGCCAAGGTGCATTGAAGCTCTTCTGGCAGCCTAAAACACCCTAAACACTTTATGTTTCCTTCATTTGGGCTTGGGATAAAACTTAATCCACATTTATTTTTACCTATTGAATTAATTAATTAATAAATAAATACAATTTTATTTTTGTGTTTGAAATCAACAATTGACAACCCATCCTTTATGGGATTAATTGACACAAACAAACATTACAATAATTCACTGTGGTAATTCAGTGATAATTCTTCTTCTGGTGTTCTCTGCAGTGCGCATCGCATCGCCTCTGTGGCTAAATTATGCTCTTTGGTGTATTTTGAACATTGACAGCGGGCTCCTGTGGTTGGATAAAAAATTTGAATAAGAAAAAAAAAACACATGGAAACCATGTGTTTGATGTATTTGATACCATTCCAGTCCTGCCATTACCACAAGCGCCGTCCTCCCCAATTAAGGTGCCACCAACCTCCTGTGATTGATACACATCATGACAGAGTGAAATTGAAAAATGACATGCATACTTAACATTATAGTTCAGATCAAATAAGACGATGAAATGTCGAATGAATACAGTCTGGTTAAGTCTTAATTAGTTTACAAGGTCATGTTTCTTAACTTACTCTCTCGCTGGTCACCTAAACAACCATGGGTAGCTTGAGGTACCCAAACATGGCTGCTCTAGAGATGTGATTGTGGACCTGCAGTACATTACAGTTCCCACGTGGTGTTTAATGTCAGAACGGACAATGCTTTGGAGGTTGTACGGGACTGAATGGGACTGGGACATGTTGCCCAGTGGATTTCAGCAGGAGAAACAATCGCCGTGTACAGTGAGTTTTGAGAGTTGAGTCATAGGGGGAATTGCAGCCTGTTTGATATAGGGCCTAGTAAAATAGAAAAGGAAACCTGCAATAGATCATACAGGAATGTTGTTTGCACATGTTGTCCACTGCAAGAAAGAGAGGAATGTTGAGACTCGGTTCATAACGTTGAAAGTGTTTAAAGGCTTTTCAATCTCTCATGTCCTTTTATTTATTTCTGTTGATGATAAATGTCTCTCCCTCCAAACGCTGCATCAGAGAGCCTGTTTGAACCCGAGCGTGCATGGAAGTAATTGGCGTAATTCACCCATGATCTGATCATCTTGTCGTGAGAAGCGATCTTGATTTTTCTATTCTGCCTGCCTGGATCTTGTTGAGGATATGGTGGACCAAATGAAGAAAAACAGGATACAGAGTTCTCCCAAAAAACTGTCACTCTGTGGCTGGCTGCTGATATCACACTGTTCTAAACTGCACTTTCAGAATATCCAAGACTATATTCACCAGACCACCGCCACCTCTGCAAACAATCAATCTGTCAATCAAACAGTTAGTCAGTCAGCAGTCAGTGCTCTCCACGGGGCCCAGAGCGGGACAGAGAGACCTGTGTGATTTATGCAGCCTGTCAGCCCAGACATAGAGACTGGGTGATCTGAGAAGATCCAGTGTGTCTTACTGAGTCTCCCAGTCTGTGTACGTTCTCACAGTGACAGATGTTTCATTCATACCAACTGGCATCAGACCAGACAGAAAGCTTAATTGAGGAATAGATCACATAGAGAAAACACATCTGATATGTGTATGTGATATGTACGTATATGCACTGTATGTACTTTGAATACATAATGATATTTTACTTATTTGGCCCTAAGGTAAATAGGTAGAACATCAACATAACATTAAACTCGGGAAAGCCCTTTGCATGATCTGTGTGTGTTTGTGTGTGTTCTGTAGACCCTACAGACCCGTCTGTCTGACATCTCTCTTTCCGCCTGCGATCACAGTGTCAGCTGAACAGCAACTCTCTCCCCAGGGCCCAGGGTTAAACCAACTGACTGGCATCGTGGCACATGTTGCTGGACGTGCCGATCGGACCTGATTTAACCATCACATGCAACGTCTCTGTGAACATCTGTGTTTTGGTGTCAGGTAGCAGGGACTGGAGCATGAGTTCACACGTCATCCTAGGATAGAGCAGCTGTAGCCCCTGCCTCCACCCTGGCCTGGACAGCACTGCACTGTCAAGACACAGGCAGCTTCAGAGGGCGGAGTAGAGGGCCTGCCAATAAGGTGGACTACACGCACTCCCTCTGAGTTTAGAGCCCTCCACATCGGACGTCATACGCATAAACATTTACATATCTATCCGTACAAAACACGTCCAGAGAAATAAGCAAAGCAATTACACTTCACAGAACATTGCTTCTCAGTTGTATTGTAGGCAAATCGATCTTTCCTGTTGCTGGTGTGGGGGTGGGTATGCTGTCTGGATGTAACAACCTGTGGCCAAACGGACTGGCCAATATTTCGGGTTACCATGTGTTCACCACTCACATATTCCCCAGTGCTGGGGAAACACAGTCACTAGTCACGCCAGACCTCACCTAAGCAAAACATAGTCGTAACATTGTGAAATCCAACATTTTCATGTTTCTTTTGGACATAGTTGGTTTTGTTGTGAACTACATCACTGACAGCATGCAGACGTCTCCAAACGGAACGGAGAAAAAATCAGCCCAAGCTGCGTGAGAGAAAGATTCAACTTCTGAGGGAGGGGGGACGATGCCAGGAGGACCCGGCTCTGTCCATCACATCAATTAAGAGGCTAATATGACAAGCTATTGGAAGTGTTTACAGGAGGCAGGCTCTAGTGAATCAAACGGTTATGCATACAAGAATCAGCTTTGTTGATCTAATGCCGGTATCAACCGTAAAAAGGAGGCCTTCACCTTGCAGTGGGGATAACTTTACCTGTACTTTAGGCTGTGAAGGCTGCCCCCCCCCCCATTCTCCCAACATCTGCAGAACACATGACCACGCAAAGTATTTCAGCACCTTCAACACCACCTCTTTTAAAAGGCGAGAAAAAAAAACACTCCCAAAATGTGTTCTGGAAAAGGAAAAATGTCTGCGAGAGAGTGTGCTGTCTCCCGTCAAAATGTTCCAAGAATATTTAGCAGTCTGCAGGCCTTGCACAGGCAGTACCTCCTCCTTTTCCTTTAATAGCTCTTACCAGGGGTCACGTAATGACAAATGATGATGGGAAAGCCACCGTAGATGTGCGACCAATGTGATGTAGGCCTACGTGAGTTCTCATCCTCATCCTGTCTCCTCCAATGAAAGCTGGGTCTAAACTTAGCCCAGATATTCATAGCACGAAGGTGAGAGCTGTTTGGCCACTGGTGTGATGTGCAGCTATGTGGCGTGGAGGGGAAGAAGGCCATAGGAATACACCAGGCTCTATTTCCATTGGGTTACTTCATTAGAGGCTAGATTGGTGTCCTGAAAAGACTCCTGCACTGTAACAAAAATCCTGTTGATTTTACGGTAACTTACTGGCAGCCTGTAAGTTACTGTAAAAAAAAGTGTAGTATGTTACTGTTTAACAGTAAATAACTGTTAAACCAAAGTTTGAATTTACGGTAACATACTGTACCTTTTTTTCTAGGAACTAACAGGTTGCCAGTAAGTTACCGTTAAAACGACAGGATTTTTTTGGGGGGGGGGGGACAGCGTGCTACGGACATTATTTTCTCAGAATGTTTGTGGAGGATCAATCACCACATGGTTAACTACTCGTGTTGTCAATTGGTATACATTGCCACGAATTTCAAGGTTTGACACGACACATGGAGGTTGAGTGGATTGCTATGACAAAGTGACACACACAGTTGGAACTGTTTCAGTCATAGATGTTCATTATGGTTGTATCACTGTGTAAGGACCAGATCCAAACAACTCAGGGAGAGAGAGGCTACTCTGGAACAACTCCACTTCGGGGATGTTACTATATTATACTATACTATTACTATACTTTATTTCTCACTCGGGGTCACATCCCGGAAAGTACAATACGATGCAAATAACCCACTCTGGCAGGGCTGAGCATCACACACTGTGAGTTATTCAGAAGGCATGAGCTAATGGTGGGGTCAGTAAAACCTCAGCTTGTCTGTCAAAGTATTAGGCTAGATGGAATTGGAGATCAGGATGGCTGATGTTAGCTGGCTCAGAAGCTCATTAGGTGTACATGCAAAGTAATGCACAACTCTAGAATTCGTACATAATCATATTATTATTGTTATTTCATTTATTCGCCTTGCACCAGATCTTAAACAATATAAGCTATTGAGGCACTTTAGGTTCTTTATTATGAGGGACACCTGGAGAAAATTGGACCTCTCTGAAATTCAAATTGGGCTCTACCTTCAGTAAAATACATTTTTAACTGACTCTTCCTGAAAGCTTGAAAAAAACCAAGTGACCTTCCCCTATACCCCAAAAAATGATAAAAACATGAAGTGGATAGCAGAGAACATGCCTACTGTTACCCTTACTTCTACGGCAGACCAGAGCCTTAGATGCAGTTTAAGAAACCGTTCTTCATTTTGTAAGCATTACATGGAAAAGAAGCCAGATGGTTCTGGATACAGAGACCACCGCGGACAAGGGTAGGGGTGAAAAGATCTACAATAATAAAAGCACTGCATGAATTTATCGTCTTATTTGCAGTCTGATAAAAAAAAAATGGTCTTTTAGAAACGCATTGCATGCAATTCTACATCATGTTACATGACTGGAGACCACAGAGCATGACAACGAGTGAGTGCATGCTGCAGCACCAGAGATGTTCTATACAGGCTATTGTTAGAAAAGAGGATAGTCTGGAACAGTGATAACGTTTGGAACAGTGATAAAGTTGTCAATCAACTGTAAAAATTGAGTGCAACAGAACCAGTTACAACTGAAGTATCTGATCGTCAATGAATTTGAGAAAACGGCATCATTTAAAAAAAAAAAACACATATCTTCATGTAGGCCTATATGCACTTTTTTTTCATTTGGGAAACTATCATTTTCTTATTTATTCTATTTTATTCCTTTATATTGTTGTTACAAAATGGATTTGTGTTGACTGTGATTAGGGAGTGGGAATATAAGAGAATCTGCTAGGCTACATTAACAAACTGGGAATGCAATGCTTGACACTCAAACCAAAGTCTGGACAAGCATTGTATAATGACTGAATAGCCCAATCAGGCATTTTACGTTTCATTACTACTTAATTCTAAGTAATACTTTTTTTTAAACGTATTCTACACAGCCTAAATGTGAAATATATACGCATGTTGTTGAAGTGCTGTTGTTGTTGTGTTATTGAAATGCTGAACGCTCCTGCCAGCTTGTAGCATGTCACAAACACTTCACAATTCATTTCTTAAACGACAAGCTGTAGGCTTGAAATAATAAACTCAGCAAAAAAAGAAACGTCCTCTCACTGTCAACTGCGTTTATTTTCAGCAAACTTAACATGTAAATATTTGTATGAACATAACAAGATTCAACAACTGAGATATAAACGGAACAAGTTCCACAGACATGTGACTAACAGAAATGGAATAATGTGTCCCTGAACAAAGGGGAGGTCAAAATCAAAAGGAACATTCCGTATCTGGTGTGACCACCAGCTGCATTAAATACTGCAGTGGATCTCCTCCTCATGAACTGCACCAGATCTGCCAGTTCTTGCTGTGAGATGTTTCCCCATTCTTCCACCAAGGGACCTGCAAGTTCACGGACACTTCTGGGGGGAATGGCCCTAGCACTCACCCTCCGATCCAACAGGTCCCAGATGTGCTCATTGGGATTGAGATCCGGGCTCTTTGCGGGCCATGGCAGAACACAGACATTCCTGCCTTGCAGGAATTCATGTACAGAATGAGCAGTATGGCTGGTGACATTGTCATGCTGGAGAGGCATGTCAGCATGAGCCTGTAGGAAGGGTACCGCTTGAGGGAGGAGGATGTCTTCCCTGTAGCGCACAGCATTGAGATTGCCTGCAATGACAACAAGCTCAGGCCGATGATGCTGTGACACACCGCCCCAGACCATGACAGACCCTCCACCTCCAAATTGAACCCGCTCCAGAGTACAAGCCTCGGTGTAAAGCTCATTCCTTTGACAATAAACACGAATCCGACCATCACCCCTGGTGAGACAAAACCGCAATTCGTCAGTGAAGAGCACTTTTTGCCAGTCCTGTCTGGTCCAGCAACGGTGGGTTTGTGCCCATAGGCTACGTTGTTGCCGGTGATGTCTGGTGAGGACCTGCGGTACAACAGGCCTACAAGCCCTCAGTCCAGCCTCTCTCAGCCTATTGCAGACAGTCTGCGCACTGATGGAGGGATTGTGTGTTCCTGGTGTAACTCGGGCAGTTGTTGTTGCCATCCTGTTCCTGTCCCGCAGGTGTGATGTTCGGATGTACCGATCCTGTGCATGTGTTGTTACACGTGGTCTGCCGCTGCGAGGACGATCAGCTGTCCATCCTGTCTCACTGTAACACTGTCTTAGGCATCTAAGATTGCAATTTATTGCCCTGGCCACATCTGCACTCCTCATGCCTGTAATGCTCCGGGTGTCGTGGGTGTGGAGTCAAATGCAGGAGACAGAGAGTTCAATGCTGCGCGTCTTTTAATCGCACCAATGCACCACAGGGTGCTCACAAAAACGTTACGTTCCCAAAACACAGGGAAATCAAAATGTACAATGGGAAACAATCCCGACCGGACACTAACACGTGCCTATACCACAGAGCCGAAGGTTTACATAGAAATAATCCCGCACAACAACCAGGCGGGCCGGCTGTCTAATAAAGACAAACTAATTAAACATTCACAGGTGCTACCACTCAACATACAAGGAGGGGAAGGAAAAACAATCAGTGGCAGCTAATAGGCCGGTGACGACGACCGCCGAGCGCCACCTGCCCGGGAAAGGGAAACACCCTCGGTCGGACTCGTGACAATGCCTCCTTGCAGCATGCAAAAGGCACGTTCACGCAGATAATCAGGGACCCTGGGCATCTTTCTTTTGGTGTTTTTCAGAGTCAGTAGAAAGGCCTCTAGTGTCCTAAGTGTTCATAACTGTGACCTTAATTGCTTACTGTCTGTAAGCTGTTAGTGTCTTAACGACCGTTCCACAGGAGCATGTTCATTAATTGTTTATTGTTCATTGAACAAGCATGGGAAACAGTGAAGATGAAGATGAAGATCTGTGAAGTTATTTGGATTTTTACTTATTATCTTTGAAAGACAGGGTCCTGAAAAAGAGACATTTCTATTTTTGCTGAGTTTAATAATATAGCCTAAATAATTCATTTAAATTCCTTCCTAGGCTACTTGACCTGCTTCTGATGATTTTGATTTAGTATGTTGTTCAATAGCCTGTTGAAATGTTGAACGTCAAATGATAGTGACAGAATCACACGTTACTTCCCAAGTAAAGTAAATGTTTTGTCTCCTTGGCTATAGAAGGTTGTAGCGCAGCCTCTAAATGTCATAGAGACAAACCAAATATATCTCAAAGGCATCGTAGTCTCCTCAGGTTGTTTCTAGCATAAAGCATTGCAAACTAAAGAGTTCTTTTAGATCAATTTATATAATCTGAGCTATATAAAAAAAATCTACATAGAGTTTGGACACACTTACTCATTCAAGGGTTTTCTTTATTTTTACTATTTTCTACATTGTATAATAATAGTGAAGACATCAAAACTATAAAATAACACATCTGGAATCATGCAGTAAGTAATAAAGTGGTCAACAATTCAAAATATATTTGTTATATTTGAGGTTCTTCAAAGTAGCCACCTTTTCGCTTGATGACAGCTTTGCACTCTCTTGGCATTCTCTCAACCAGCTTCATGAGGTAGTAGTCACCCAGAAGTTAGGGGTGGTATACAGAAGATAGCCCTATTTGGTAAAAGACCAAGTCCATATTACGGCAAGAACAAGTAAAAAAATCAAAGAGAAACGACATTCCATCATTACTTTATGACATGAAGGTCAGTCAATATGGAACATTTCAAGAGCTTTGAAAGTTTCTTGAAGTGCAGTTGCAAAAACTATCAAGCACTATGATGAAACTGGCTCTCATGAGGACTGCCACAGGAAAGGAAGACCCAGAGTTACCTCTGCTGCAGAGGATAAGTTCATTAGAGGTAAATGCTTCACAGAGTTCACGTAACAGACACATCGCAACATCAACTGTTCAGAGGCGACTGCATGAACCAGGCCTTCAGGGTCGAATTGCTGCAAAGGATTCCCTACTAAAGGACACCAATAAGAAGAGGAGACTTGCTTGGGCCAAGAAACACGAGCAATGGACATTAGACTGGTGGAAATCTGTCCTTTGTTCTGATGACTACAAATATGATATTATTGGTTCCAACCGCCTTGTCTTTGTGAGATGCAGAGTAGGTGAATGGATGATCTCCGCATGTCTGGTTCCCACCGTGAAGCATGGTGGAGGAGGTGTGATGGTGTGGGGGTGCTTTGCTGGTGACACTGTATGTGATTTATTTAGAATTCAAGGCACACTTAACCAGCATGGCTACCACAGCATTCTGCAGTGATACGCCATCCCATCTGGTTTGCACTTAGTGGGACTTTCATTCATTTTTCAACAAGACAATGACCAAAAACACACCTCCAGGCTGTGTAAGGGGTATTAGACCAAAGATAGTGATGGTGCTGCGTCAGATGACCTGGCCTCCACAATCACCTGAGCTTAAGCCAATTGAGATGGTTTGCGATGAGTTGGACCGCAGAGTGAAGGACAAGCAGCCAATAAGTGCTCAGCATATGTACAAACTTCTTCAAGACGGTTGGAAAAGCATTCCTCATGAAGCTGATTGAGAGAATGCCAAGAGAGTGCAAAGCTGTCATCTAGTCAAAAGGTGGCTACTTTGAAGAATCTAAAATCTAAAATACATTTTGATTTGATTAACACTTTTTTGGTTACAGCATGATTCCACATGTGGTATTTCATAGTTTTTGTGTGTTGAAAATAGAAAAAATAAAGAAAAACCCTTGAATGAGTAGGTGTGTCCAAACCTTGTATGTTAAGCTAACAATGCCACAATAACCTCACATACCCTCTCAATTCGAACCTTGTTTATACATGTTTAAAAATGTATTTATTTCACCTTTATTTAACCAGGTAGGCCAGTTGAGAACAAGTTCTCATTTACAACTGCGACCTAGCCAAGCTGATAATTTTTGAAAGAGAGAGTCCAGATTGTCTTGCCCAGCTGATTTGTAGGGATCCAGATTTTGCAACTCTTTCAGAACATCAGCTGTCTGGATTTGGCTGAAGGAGAAGCGGGGTTTGGGCAAGTTGCTGTAGGGTGTGCTGAGATGTTGGCCGGAGTAGGGGTAGCCAAGTGGAAAGCATGGCCAGCCATATAAAAATGCTTGTTGAAATGATCGATTATCGGAGATTTATCGGTGATGACAGTGTTTCCTATCCTCAGTGCAGTGGGCAGCTGGGAGGAGGTGCTCTTATTCTCCATGGACTTTACAGTGTCCCAAAACTTCTTGGAATTAGTGCTACAGGATGCAAATTTCTGTTTGAAAAAGGTAGCCTTAGCTTTCCTAACTGACTGAGTATATTGGTTCCTGACCTCCCTGAAAAGTTGCATATCGCGGGGGCTATTCAATGCTAATGCAGAACGCCACAGGATGTTTTTGTGCTGGTCAAGGGCAGTCAAGTCTGGGGTGAACCAAGGGCTATATCTGTTCTTAGTTCTACATTTTTTGAACGGGGCATGCTTATTTAAGATGGTGAGGGAACCACTTTTAAAGAGCAACCAGGCATCCTCTACTGACAGGATGATGATGAGGCCTGCTCGCTGAAGTGTTTTAGGGAGCGTTTTACAGTGATGAAGGATGGTCGTTTGACTGCGAACCCATTACGCAGGCACGCAATGAGGCAGTGATCGCTGAGATCCTGGTTGAAGACTGCAGAGGTGTATTTAGAGGGCAAGTTGGTCAGGATGATAAATAACAGGGTGTCCATGGTTACGGATTTAGGGTTGTACCTGGTAGGTTCCTTGATAATTTGTGTGAGATTGAGGGCATCTAGCTTAGATTGTAGGACGGCCCGGGGTGTTAAGCATATCACAGTTTAGGTCACCTAATAGTACGAACTCTGAAGATAGATGGGGGGTAATCAATTCACATATGGTGTCCGGGGCTGAGGGGGTCTATAACAAGCGGCAACAGCGAGAGACTTGTCCCTGGAAGGGTGGATTTTTAAAAGTAGAAGTTCGAATTGTTTGGGCACAGAACTGGATAGAATGACAGAACTCTGCAGGCTATCTCTGCAGTAGATTACAACTCCACCACCTTTGGGAGTTCTATCTTGTCGTAAAATGTCATAGTTAGGGATGGAAATTTCAGGATTTTTGGTGGCCTTCCTAAGCCAGAATTCAGACACGGCAAGGACATCCGGGTTGGTGGAGTGTGCTAAAGCAGTGAATAAAACAAATTTGTGAGGAGGCTTCTAATGTTAACATGCATGAAACCAAGGCTTTTACGGTTACTAAAGTCAACAAATGAGAGCGCCTGGGGAATGGGAGTGGTGCTGGAGGCTGCAGGGCCTGGGTTAACCTCTACATCACCAGAGAAACAAAGGTAGGATAAGGGTGTGGTTAAAGGCTATAAAAACTGGTCGTCTAGTGCGTTCAGAAAAGAGAGTAAAAGGAGCCGATTTTTGGGCGCGGTAGAATAGATTCAAAGCATAATGTACAGACAAGGGTATGGTAGAATGTGAATACAGTGGAGGTAAACCTAGGCCTTGAGTGACGATGAGAGAGGTTTTGTCTCTAGAGGCACCATTTAAGCCAGGTGAGGTCACCGTATGTGTATGGGGTGGAACAAACGGGCTAGCTAAGGCATATTGAGCAGGGCTGGAGGCTCTACAGTGAAATAAGACAATAATCACTAACCAAAACGGCAGTCAACAAGACATATTGACATTAGGGAGAGGCATGTGTAGCCGAGTGATCATAGGGTCCAGTGAGTAGCTAGGCGAGCTGGAGACACGGCGATTCAGACAGCTAGCGGGCCGGGGATAGCAGGTTAGCAGATGGGCCTCCGGGGGATGGCGCAACCCTCGGACGGTTACAATGGTTACAATTACCAGTCGTAATGGATCGAAGGGGATCCTTGTCAGCAGTAAAAGGGTCCAGGCCAATTGGCAAAATAGGTATTGTAGCCCAAGAATTGGCTGATGGACCTCTTCGACTAGCCGGGAGACGGGCCTAGTTCAAGGCTAGTTCCAGGCTAACTGGTGCTTGCTTCGGGATAGAGACGTTAGCCAGGAGTAGCCACTCGGATAACAGCTAGCTTGCTGCGATGATCCGGTGTAAAGGTTCAGAGCTTGCGGTAGGAATCCCGAGATGTAGTAGAGAAAAAGTAGTCCGATATGCTCTGGGTTGATATCTCGCTTTGCAGACTGGCAGAATTGACCGGGCTGAGGCTGGCTGTTGTCCGAGTTAATGGTGATGACCGCTAGCAGTGGCTAACTGACTACTAGCTAGTAACTAGATAGCTGGCTGGCTTCTGATAGGGGTGCCGGTTCTAAAGTGTAAAAAATAGCAGATCCGTACCACATTGGGTGAGGCGGGTTGCAGGAGAGTATGTTCAGTCTGTAGATAAAAAATATATACGAAATATACACGAAGAAACCGATATATAAATGGGACAGGACAAGACAAAACAGAAGTCCGACTGCAACGCCATCTAGGATTCTGTTTTAACTTAACACACCAAGCCTTTCACTGACACTGACATATTTAAAGAGTACATGGTGACTGAAGGAATTGGCTGCAAAATCTATGGATCGTAGACTATAATTTTGTCTGTCAAAAAGGTCGGCCTGCCTCAAATTTCTTAAATAGGAAGAAATCAGTTCCAACACAAAGCTCTCTTGTTAGTATCCTGAAGTCAAATTAAAATGAAGACTGTTAATATGAATTAGGCCTTATCGAATTAGCGCTGTCAATCTCCACAGCTGCCACTTCATAGTAATGCAAGTTAAGTTGTAAGTAAGTTACTTGAAAATGGCTTATTGTGAGGACAATAACTCAAAAAAAAAAGCTTTCTTATGGGCAAATTAAAGATATTGTTCTTATTAAAATCTATTGTTGCAGCAGCAGGCATACCTCCGGTCCTCAATCTCATCTTTGCACTCTGGCTCTCAAACTGAACAGGACATCTGTAGGCCTAGTCCGCGCCCACAGATACTGAATTTCTTGGAGAAATAACAAATGACTTTACCGAAGAAGCCTTTGATTCGCCTTCTGAAGTGCCACCGTACAGAGCACAGCCATTGGTTAGGCAGAATAAAACGCTTTATGATTGAGATAGCCTATCCATTGCAGTGTGCAGTTTACACCCCAGCAGCGCAAAAACTTGGGAAGGAAGTACATTTTCTTCCAAATATAACTTTGCCCTGTGCTTCTCTGAGCATGCTCTTCGCATAGCCTAGACTTAGGCCTATAGCCTATAGTACAGGCCAGGGATATTCAACTCTTACACAACAAGGTCCAAAGCCTGCTGGTTTTATGTTCTACCTGATCATTAATTGCACCCACCTGGTGTCCCAGGTCTAAATCAGTCCCTGATTCGAGGGGAACAATTAAAAAATGCTGTGGAACTGGCTTCGTGGTCTAGAGTTGAGTTTGAGGGGTATAAGTTATGGATCATTTGATTGAGGCCACACTAGGTGCACTTGATATTGGGCACCCAGCAGAGAATCAGGGATGAGGGGCAGCATCGGGCACACATCGAGATACAATTTAGCAATAAGGCACAAGGGGGTGTGGTACATAGATATTGGCCATATACCACAAACTCCACAGGTGCCTTATCACTATTATAAACTGAATTCCAATTTAATTAAAACAGTACAAAGATGTTTTATCATACCAGGGCTGAAACCACCCAGTTTATTATAAGAAACAAATTCTCAAACACAGAGAAATATGACATTTAATCGATTACAAATGACATGACCCTCCCCTGGACTAAATAAAGAAAAAAACACTAAACCCTCCCTTTGACCGAAATAGAAAAATGATTATCCTCCCCCATTGTTCCTCCGGTAACAATTGTGTAAATTTCGACCACTTCCTAACACGAATACAACTTCCAAATGTGCAGACTACCCCAACCTAGATTGCTTGAGAAAATATTTTTCATATATAACAATATTTAAATGAGCTCTCAATGCATTTCAATGTGGGAAATGGTAAAAAAAAATAGACTTGAATGGTAAAAAAAACATAACAAATTCTAGACTTCTCTTCTTTCACCATTTAAGATATCAAAGCCAAGTTAATGTTCAGACTGACCCAACTTAGATGAATTACATTCAGATTTGTTATACTATTTACACTTGTTAAAATATAAGCATTGAAATGTTGCATATGTTAACATGGGTTTGAATTCGAACCACAGCAATACAGTGGTAGCTATCTAAAATGGACCTGCTCCTTGGCCAATTAAGCTATAATACCAATTGTTTAACATTCAGGCTATCCTAACTTTATATTCTTTAAGATCTTAATCAACTGTAACTGTACACATTTGTAGAAATTTGCATAAAATAACTCGCCAAAAGTAACTCTTGAACCATTTAAGCTAGAGACACCAAACCACCTTTCTCACGTTCAGTCTATGCTAACTTCGATATCTTAAAAAACTTTAATCAACTATAACTATATAAATGAGCATAAAACAGCATAAAATAACCCACCAACAGTAACTCTTGAACTGTTCAAGCTGTTCTTCTCTTCCCACCCCCTTTTTAAAGAGACTTAAGGGAAGATACAAAGCAGGAACTGCTGCTTCTCCACACTGCGGCTTGTGTGTGTGCGTGTGCGTGTGTGTGTGTGTGTGTGTGTGTGTGTGTGTGTGTGTGTGTGTGTGTGTGTGTGTGTGTGTGTGTGTGTGTGTGTGTGTGTGTGTGTGTGTGTGTGTGGACACTGAGGCGGTGACATAAAAGGGACGGTACATGCCTTTAGAGGCTAGACGCAGATGATCTTCTGATTAAAGGGGAGGTGTAAAGGAGACAGATGAGCTGCAGGCAAGAGAACAATCGGAACCAGAACCGACTGCAACTGTCAGCAGGCATTCCACCAGTTACTACACAGCACAGCACATGAAAGAGCACTGATCTTAAAATATGTGGCAGGCAGAAAACACATTCTCAAAATAACAAACGCAGACAAATTCATACTCTCCCAAACATGTTTTGATCAGAAGTGTGATGCAGAGACATATTGGTATTCAGAGTTATATGCCTGTGAACAGAGCTCAGAGCTCTAAGTTGTTAGGGATCCCCTTTGTGGGGTGAGAGTGTGAGGGAGACATTTATTGAAATGGATGAGAAAGGGAAACAAAGTGTCTGGGCTGACTGTGATGGCCGGGTCTATTCTGCCCCACTGCTGTGGTTCTCAAAGCCCTTTAAACAGCACTATATCTTTCTAGCCTTCTCTTTTCAGCATGCCAACGACTCTCTGCAGCCGCGCTCTCTCTCTACTCTGTCTCTGCCAAGCATCAAGCCAGTCTGCCAGTCCGCTGCAGGCCAGTGTGCTGAGGGTCTTGCCACGTTAAAGCTGGACCGAACCAGCTAGAAAAGGAATGCCTCCCAGTGTTAGACCAATCTGATGATTTATGGTATACACATATGGGCTTTGTACTTAGTAAAAGTGAGTGTTTCATAATGATTTGAGTCTATTTGAGTGACAGGGATATGGGTCCTGTGTTGAAATGAGCACCGACTTCAAATCTAATTCCTTCCCTTTCTTTGCAGACTTTCTTGACATAGGTTCCCTCACAGCCTATTCTGCCTCCCGGTTCCCAGGAGACCAGGGTAGAACTATAACATTACCACCTCCCCGAGTGCACTGCCTTGTACTAACACTGGCAGCGCAGACCAAACGCACATTTTTTTCCAGTTTCACACTTTCCAAAGACCTCCATTTATCCCCATTTATCTTCCTGACCATGTGAGCCTGCTTAACATTTTTTACCCCACAGACACATACCTCTGGTAGGCCATGTGATTAGTCACAAGAGGTAATGCTCAATTTATTCAACGTTTAAGAATGCTTTGCCGGCTGTTTCTTTCCTCTTTAAAAATGCTCGGCATTCTAAAAATAGTGATGGGGAATACAGCACCTCTCACATAAGCCTCTTAACCTAATTGTTACTGATTTGGGACATCTGGCATTTTCCGGGTCACTTTAAAACTTATCTTCAAGCCAATATTTAGGGTCAGTGGTGACACTCCAGATTGTTTAAAATCTTATTAAAAGAGTACTTTCTGCATTCCCAAATAACTTTGGAAACTCCATTCAGTGTATCTGTCACTCTATTCATTGTATATTTTCACATGACCATTCCGTTATACTGTTAAAAAAACAAAATAAATCAACACCCTCATACTCATAGGATTAACTCAGAATAATGTTTACGACCACACATAACAATAATTGTGTTCATAAACGTAGATATCGACTTTGTCACATCCTGATCTGTTTCACCTGTCTTCGTGCTTGTCTCCACCCCCCTCCAGGTGTCACCCATCTTCCCCATTATCCTCAATGTCTTTATACCTGTGTTCTCTGTTTGTCTGTTGCCAGTTCGTTTTGTTCGTCAAGCCTACCAGCGTTTTCCCCTTGCTCCTGTCTTTTTCTAGTTCCTCTATTCTAGTTTTCCCGGTTTTGACCATTCTGCCTGCCCTGACCCTGAGCCTGCCTGCCGTTCTGTACCTTATGGACTCTGATCTGGATTACTGACCTCTGCCTGCCCTTGACCTGTCGTTTTGCCTGCCCCCTGTTCTAGTAATAAACTTGTGTTACTTCGACACTGTCTGCATCTGGGTCTTCTCCTGAAACGTGATAGACTTTGTCACTTCAGCATGCTTTTGTGGCACAGTCAATGTCACGCAGGGCTAGAAGGTTTAGGGTTTGTCGACCACCACGGACAATCTAACTCTCCCTGCCTGTTTCCTTACACTACGATCAGAGCTGGCTGCAGACAATGATCAGCTAGGTAGAAATCTGATTTTCAACATTTTGACGCTATATTTATAATTATAAACCGGGACATTTGAGCCCTGGATGCTGGTTGGCTGAAAGCCGTGGTATATCAGACAATATACCATGAGTAGGATGCAAAATTACTGTCATAATTACATTGGTAACATGTTCCTAATAGCAATAAGGCACCCCAGGGGTTTGTGGTATATGGCCAATATACAACGGCTAAGGGCTGTTGCATCATGCCTAAGAACAGCCCTTAGCTGTGGTGTCATAGACAACCCTGATGCTACGGCCAAAGACAGGAATAAGTACAAGAAGGCCCGCTATGACTTCTGCGGATGCTCCGACGCCCATCGCATATGGCAGGGACTACAATCCGTTACAGATTACAAAGGAAAACCCAACCGTGATCTCCCCAACGATGCCTCTATACCAGACGAACTCAATGCATTTTATGCATGCTTTGACAACAACAACATTGAGCCGGGTTTGAGGGCCGTCACCGACCTAGAGGACTGGGTGATTTCACTCTCCGAGGCTGACGTGAGAAGGGTGTTTAATCAGGTCAACACGCCCAAGGGCCCCGACGATATTCCAGGGTGCGTTCTCAGAGCATGCGCAAAACAGCTGGCAGGAATATTCACTGTAATTTTCAACCTCTCCTTGTCCCGGTCTGTAATCCCCACATGTTTTAAGATGACCACAATCACCCCGTTCCTGAGAACTCTAAGGCTTGATGCCACAATGATTACCGCCCTGTAGCACTCACTTCTGTAATCATGAATGCTTTGAGAGACTGTTTAACTCCACCATCCCAGCCACCCTAGACCCACTCAATACACATACCGCCCCAACAGATCCATAGATGACGCAATCTCAATTGCTCTCCACACTTCCCTCACCTACCTAGATAAGAGAAATACCTATGTGAGAATGCTGTTCATTGACTACAGCTCAGCATTCAACACCATTATTCCCTCCAAGCTTGTCACTAAGCTTAGGATACTGGGGTGCTCTGGAGCAGATTTTCATCAAGGATCTCTCTGTACTTTGCTCCGTTCATCTTTCCCTCAATTCTGACTAGTCTCCTAGTCCCTGCCACTGAAAAACATCCCCACAGCATGATGCTGCCACCACCATGCTTCACTGTAGGGATGGTGCCTGGTTTCCTCCAGATGTGAAACTTGGCATTCAGGCCAAAGAATTCAATATTGGTTTCATCAGACCAGAGAATCTTGTTTCTCATGGTATGAATCTTTAGGTGCCTTTTGGCAAACTCCAAGCGGGCTGTCATGTGCCTTTTACTGAGGAGTAAGCTTTCATCTCGCCACTCTACCATAAAGGCCTGATTGGTGGAGTACCACAGAGATTGTTGTCCTTCTGGAAGGTTCTCCCATCCCCACAGAGGAACTCTGTCAGAGTGACCATCGGGTTCTCCAAGGCCCTTCTCCCCCAATTGCTCAGTTTGGCCAGACGGCCAGCTCTAGGAAGAGTCTTGGTGGTTCCAAACATCTTCCATTTATGAATGATAGAGGTCACTGTGTTCTTGGGGACATTCAATGGTGCAGACATTTTTTTTTACCCTTCACCAGATCTGGGCCCCCAAACAATCCTGTCTCTGATCTCTACGGACAATTCCTTCGACCTCATGGCTTGGTTTTTGCTCTGACAAGCACGGTCAAGTTGTGTGCCTTTCCAAATCATGTCCAATCAATTGAATTTACCACAGGTGGACTCCAATCAAGTTGCAGAAACATCTCAAGGATGTTCAATGGAAACAGGATTCACCTGAACTCAATTTCGAGTCTCATAGCAAAGGGTCTGAATACTTATGTAAATAAGGTATTTCTGTTTTACATTTTTATACATTTACAACATTTTATAAAAACCTGTTTTTGCTTTGTCATTATGGTGTATTGTGTGAATATTGATGAGGAAAATAATACATTTAATCCGTTATAGAATACATCTGTAACATATCAAAATGTGGAAATACTGAATACTTTCCGAATGCACTGTATCCCTGCACATGTAAATATGGTATTGGAACTGACTTTATAAATATTTCCTGTAAATAGTATGCTGTGTATTTGTGTATTTCATATTTCTTATTCTTATTTCTCGTGTGTTTTTTTTCTAGTCATACATTGTTATTGATTATTTCATTATTGGGTTTTGATTTTCCAAGAAAGGCATTTCACTGTACCTGTGCATGTGACATGAACACTTGAAACTTTTATATTGGCCGTATGCCACACCCCTCCGGGCCTTATTGCTTAATTATATAAAATATGTGCAATACATTTTCCACCAACATGTTTCTGTGCCAATACACCACACAACCAACAAGCAAAGCATACTGACTTCAGGCACTTCAACATCATGCTTTGCATTTTCAACACCACAATAAAATAGATTACGTCAATCTCAACAGAAAGTAGGCCTACATCCCTCCCTACCTTGTAGGCCTAACCAGTATCAAAAGCTTAACTTGACAATCTCTGAATGTCACTACATTTCATGGTGTTTTGTAACAGATGTCTCTTTCCATTCATCAAATGATCGCTGCAGAGTTTATATTTTGGACTAATTTGGACTAATAGCCTACAGGAGATTTTTGCAGTAGACTAATTAGTTTAAAACACTGGGACTTTTTGTGTTTACACCACCCATAAAAGGTGAAAGATTGTCTAAGTTAAATGACAAATATTTAGGCTATATTGAAGCGTTAGGTTCTAGGTGTGCGACCAATAGCAGCTCGGATGGGAGATGAGGCAGAGCGTGTGTTAAGCTTTCCTGAATAACTGGGCCTGCTTGGAACATATGTGGCCACATTATTATAGGAGGACTTGTCGAGAAGGATGATGCGCAACAGACAGCGCATCTCAGTATCAGAACTTCAAATACAGCCAGACTGTACCTTTCTAGACCTTATAAACTGTCAAAAGTAGACCAGTAACGGATCCAAATATAACTAAATATACAAATCACAGGGCTTCTGAGCCATTATTCAATTTACATTTTCACTGCAGTTTACAGCCTAGAGCAGAATTGTGTACTCACTTGAAAACAATAATGCAATGATTTATCGCATGGTGGTGTTGTAGGCTAGTCTAGGTAGGATAATTGTATTGTCCATAAACAAGATCAATAGGGGATCTTTTAGAGCAGCCTTCGCTGTTCCTTCACGCGCAATGGCACATCTGGCCTCTCTGCTTTCATAGAAAATTGGTGGAGCTTTGAATAATTGTATGTGAAGTATCATGCTAGATTAGCCTATTGCAGATCTGGACAAACTATCCATGTAACATTTAATGTTATGCTGAACAGTGGATAGAGGGCAGGATAGACAGTTACAATGGTAGAATATTGAGCTGTGTTATAGTTAGCTGGTGGAACAGCGTAGTGCATAATAAGACATATGAAAGCAGTTGACAAAGTTTGGCTAGGATGAAAGAAATTATATAGTAATAAAAAAAAAGGTGAATGTAAATCAGGGACAAACGCACTAGTCTCTCCTGTGTCCAATAAAAAACCACTCAACCCTCCCCAAAGCAAAACTAATCATTTGACAACCCTCCCCTATTTTGGACCATCCCCACACCCAGTACATTTTGAACTGTCCCTTACAGGTCCCTCTTGCAGTGGAAGCATCCAGATCTTATCCTGTTGGTTATAAGTATTGTAATAAATTCAATGAATGTTAAAGATGCCCATGTGTATTGCAGCAAAGCAAAAGTGTTTTTACTTTGAGAGGAATTGCCTCCCTGAGTTTTATGAGGTTTGGTGTTATTGGAAAGATTTTCACCCAAAAAATATTGCACAGCTCCCTTGTAGCTATTTCTAGTGGGGGCAGTTCCTCAAGTGGCACATTACTGTTACAACTATTTTGAATAAAGTGTGTAAGTGTCACCAAGGCGGCATGAGGGCTCCCTTCGGCCTGTCACTGGATAATCTAGCACGCATAAACACACCACACTTTTAAATCAAGTCCTCTAACGTTTCTGATGATTCCGTGGAGGGTTTGTATGCATCTGAACTCAATTGTTACATGCCCTTGCAGAGGCCAAAGAATGTGGTAACACTAAGCCTAGGGCCCGGGCCGAGATTGGGCCATGTGGTGTGGAGATGGGATCTGAGGTACTGGGGTTTTTGATGATGAACCCCTCCATTTTTTATCAGCCCATACACTCAATGGCATCTCATGATTCTGACAGATGCCACCAGAAGGGAGTCAGTGCTTTGTCTGGGAGATGTTGAACAAATAAAACCAGAAGCTTCCAGTGTCTTCAGACTGTGGTATTACCCGTTCGATCACCGTAGTCAACACACCTCTCTACGGGTTCCTTTGAAGAACGAGCGAAACCTTCCCTGCTGAAAAGCCAATCAGTTAAACGCATGAAGACCACCAACCGCAGCAGCACCTGAGGCAGTTGGCCTTTTCCTCCCTCTCCACCTCGGAATGGTGGTTCTGAGGCATGAGCAGCACATGGAGCAGCCTTTGCAGAGGTCAACGGGTTGCCATGCTGCTTCGCCCAGCGAGCGAGCCACATTGAACCACTCAGCCTTTTTATTCCCCACCATGTGAACGAGCCAAAGCCCAGGCCTAAGAGCAGCAGTGCACAGCTATATCTTCCACTCCACCAGGACCACATGGATTTTATAGCATTTATTGGCTACCTCTGGCATATGGGTTTCGCCAGTGCTGCAGTGCTCTCCAGTTTCTCCAGCAAACGGCTTATCATTGTGCCGCATCGCCGCACGCTGTACAAACAGCAGCTGGCAGCCAAACCACAGAGGGCCCTTGGAAATTAAATGCTTATTTGAATCAAAAATAATGGAAATGTTATGCTTTATAGTTAAAATCATCAGAGAAACAATGTCAGTGTAACAAATCTGCATGGATTCGGTACGGCAGCTGTAGAGGGACTGACAAAGAGGCCACCCAAGGCCAGTTCACAACACATGACAAGAAAGCGTAAGGAAGGATCACTCTTTGAGACTAGTCTCAATGCAAATAACTGCTCAACTTGGGAATGCCTAACAATTCCTTGAGAATTGTTATTTGTCATTGTCATTTGTGTGTGTGTGTGTGTGTGTGTGTGTGTGTGTGTGTGTGTGTGTGTGTGTGTGTGTGTGTGTGTGTGTGTGTGTGTGTGTGTGTGTGTGTGTGTGTGTGTGTGTGTGTCTTCGCAACACTGGCCATAGCAACCTGACCCCCTTAACCCCAATCAAAAGTGGCACACATTTCTAGCAGTTTGCATCAGACATTGGGGGAGAGAGAATTGTCAGAATTAGTTGCAGAACTTATTTAGTATATGGTACAAAATAAATAAAGATGACAATAACACATCATTGTTGAAGTCCATTGTATGGTGAAAAACGTAAGCATTTCACTCAAATCAAACCAAATCAAATGTATCAGTCACATGCACAGGGTAGCAAATGTCATTGCAGGGTACAGTAACATTTTTATGCTCCAAGTTCCAACAATGCAGGTCAAAGAGAAGTCAGTGAAACAATAATACAAATAATAATAGTAATAATACAAAGTAAGATAATAGAGTAGGAAAAAGTGGTAAAATGTCAATAGGGGGAGAAGGAGTGGAGGGAGGGACAGGGAGTCTAGTGGTGTAACGGCAGATTTCCTCCTCTTTGTCTGAAGAGGAGGTGTAGCAGGGACGGACCAAAACGCAGCGTGGTAAGTGTCCATATAGTTTATTTAACCAAACCGAAATTGTACCGTGTGGTGACAAACACAGACACGGAAACAAACACCCCCAAACCAACAGTGAAACCCAGGCTACCTAAGTATGATTCTCAATCAGAGGCAACTAACAACACCTGCCTCTGATTGAGAACCATACTAGGCCGAAACAGAAACCAAACATAGAAACACAAAACATAGACTGCCCACCCCAACTCACACCCTGACCATATTAAATAAAGACAAAACAAAGGAAAATAAAGGTCAGAACACCTTTGCCCCCCTTTGGCGGACTTCGGCCGCAAAACCTGAACCTATAGGGCAGGGTCTGGGTGGGCGTCTGTCCGCGGTGGCGGACAGGTTCTTCACCAAAGTTGTGGTGCGCCTCTTCACCCGCCTCCGTGGCCTCTTTAAAGCGGCGACCCTCGCCACCGACCTTGGACTGGGAACCCTAGACATGGGTCCTGAATGGACGGGGGATTCCGGCAGCGCCGGACAGGCGGGAGACTCCGGCAGCGCTGGAGTGAAGGACACCTCGGGCAGCGCCGGAGTGAAGGACACCTCGGGCAGCGCCGGACAGGCAGGAGGCTCCGGAATGAAGGGCGATTCTGGCATCGCCTGGCTGACTGACGGCTCTGGCAGATCCTGGCTGGCTGGCGGCTCTGGCAGCTCATGGCTGGCTGATGGCTCTGGCAGCTCCTGGCTGACAGACGGGAGACTCTGACAGCTCAGGACAGACGGGAGACTCTGGCAGCTCAGGACAGACGGGAGACTCTGGCAGCTCAGGACAGACGGGAGACTCTGGCAGCTCAGGACAGACGGGAGACTCTGGCAGCTCAGGACAGACGGGAGACTCTGGCAGCTCAGGACAAACGGGAGACTCTGGCAGCTCAGGACAGACGGGAGACTCTGGCAGCTCTGGACAGACGGGAGACTCTGGCAGCTCTGGACAGACGGGAGACTCTGGCAGCTCTGGACAGACGGGAGACTCTGGCAGCTCTGGACAGACGGGAGACTCTGGCAGCGCTGGAGAGGAGGAAGGCTCTGGCAGGGCTGGACAGGAGACCCTGTAGGCAGAAGACGGAGAGACAGCCTGGTGCGGGGGGCTGCCACCGGAGGGCTGGTGCGTGGAGGTGGCACTGGATAGACCGGACCGTGCGGACGCACTGGAGCTCTTGAGCACCGAGCCTGCCCAACCTTACCTGGCTGAATGCTCCCCGTAGCCCGACCAGTGCAGCGAGGTGGAATAGGCCGCATTGGGCTGTGCTGGCGAACCGGGGACACCATGCGTAGGGCTGGTGCCATGTACGCCGGCCCAAGGAGACGCACTGGAGACCAGATGCGTAGAGCCGGCTTCATGGCACCTGGCTCGATGCCCACTCTAGCCCGGCCGATACGAGGAGCTGGAATGTACCGCACCGGGCTATGCACCCGCACCAGGGACACCGTGCGCTCCACAGCATAACACGGTGCCTGCCCGGTCTCTCTCGCTCTCCAGTAAGCACAGGAAGTTGGCGCAGGTCTCCTACCTTGCTTCGCCACACTCCCTGTGTACACTCCCTGTGTGCCCCCCTCAATAAATTTTTGGGGCTGACTCTCGGGCTTCCAACCGCGCTGCCGTGCTGCCTCCTCATACCAGCGCCTCTCTGCCTTCGCTGCCTCCAGCTCTGTTTTGGGGTGGCGATATTCCCCTGGCTGTGCCCAGGGTCCTCTCCCGTCCAGGAGTCTTGTGATGCTGGCCGCTGCTGCTGCTGCCCGTTACCACGCCGCTTGGTCCTCTGTTGGTGGGTGTTTCTGTAACGGCAGATTTCCTCATCTTCGTCTGAAGAGAAGGTGTAGCAGGGATCGGACCAAAACGCAGCGTGGTAAGTGTCCATATCGTTTATTATAAAACATAAACTGAACACTAAGAAATAAAAAACTAAATGTGAACATGAACGAAAACCAAACCGAAACAGTACCGTGTGGTGACAAACACAGACACGGAAACAAACACCCACAAACCAACAGTGAAAGGCTACCTAAGTATGATTCTCAATCAGAGACAACTAACAACACCTGCCTCTGACTGAGAACCATACTAGGCCGAAACAGAAACCAAAGATAGAAACACAAAACATAGACTGCCCACCCCAACTGACTGCCCTGACCATACTAAATAAAGACAAAACAAAGGAAAATAAAGGTCAGAAGCTATTGGCCAGTCTGACAGTTATTCTGGCCAGTCTCATTTCAAGGAATAACGCTATCCTTGTCAGTTTAACCTCATCAGTTAAAGATACTGAGATAGTGGATAGTGCTCACATTGAAGAATCAAAGTGCTGCTCTGCAAAGCTGCAACGTTCAGGGCTTTGGATTTATCGCCATCCAGCCCTCTCGCTCCAGCCCTCACTTGACCCATATAGTGTCACGAAGTTCAGCCATGGCTGGAATCATGTCGGAAACTTTTATTTTTGTTCCCAATATGAATTTTCCATCCCATTCCATTTAGAATGTGTTATTATTATTATTATTTAATTATTCTCTGTAAAAATGTGAACCATCTGCTGCAGGAGCCCAGGGGAATAGCAGAGCGTGTTGCAGTGCTCTCAGTGTGGATTGATGCCCTGAGACTCCTACAGCTCAATATAACCCAGGCCTTCATCTACCATACCCCTCTATCTTGCTAATCATGTGGAATGCTTTGGTTATAAATGCCATGTTTTCCATGGCATAGCCTGACTAGGTGCAAGTAGTGGCCATTCTCTCTTTGTGGCCTTATGATGCCCTCAATCAAGAACAATCAACTATCTTCGAGTTTTGGAGATTCACAGGAAACTAGGCATGAGACACTTCCTCCTGTTGATATAGCATATATTCCCATTGAGGAATATTTCAAAGGGGGCATTCAAGGGCACTGATATGCTTCCCTTCTTAGGGTAAAATAGTACAATGAGGCCTAGCAATGCAAATTCCACTACATAAACAATAACCATAACCAATAACCAACAATAGCCATGGCTCACTCGCTCTGCCACTGTGGTACGTTGGTAAACCATTCCTGTATCTATTCTAAAAAAGACACTTCACACTTCCCAAAGCTTCTCATGTAGACCTCAGTTATATGTATTCCTTGGGGATACACATTCTATCTGCACTTCTAGAAAAAAGGTGCTTTCTAGAACCTAAAAGGGTTATTTGGCTGTCCCCATAGGAAACCCCTTTGAATAACTATTTTGGGTTCCAGGTAGAACACTTTCCACAGAGGGCTCTACATGGAACCCAAAATGGTTCTACCTGGAACAAAAAAAGGGTTCTACCTAGAACCCAAAATAGTTCTAGCTAGAACCAAAAAGAGGTTTTCAAAGTAAGAACCCTTTTGAAACACTGTTTTCTAAGTGTGGGACTGCCAAGGTAAGCCAAGGTGTTATTGCCAGCTGTTGGGAAAATCAGAGATGCCTGGAAAGACTTCATACAGAGTGTTGTTGTCAGATATTCGTGTAAGTAACCGGATATCTTGCACCACAATTTCTCGAAAATGACTAAACAATTTGAGAAAACATGGACTCAATGACCTTTATCATTGAATACACTTGCCATAGCTTGGTAAGGATTATAAGTTGATCTTTAACACAAGGCACCAGCACTGACATAACATTAGAGATCATCTGGCTGTTTATCATTTTTTCATTTTTTTTGCTTGCCCTAAATCCATTAAAGCATCTGAATGTCTTTGTGAAGGCTGGCCAGTGGCTGCTCTCCATTTGATCCTGTGTGATCTGAGACATCCCACACTGTCAGGGATATGGATCTCGGCATTGTGTGTCAAAGGGCAGGCCACACAATCCTAATCCTCCATGGTTACAACCTCATCCACATGTGCTGTGGTGTTGTCATTCACCAGCAGTGTACTTTCAGTCAGGCAAGTCACAATACTGACCGATACACACAGAAAAACAAGGCAAGACACATGAACTCCCTTGGCTGAAGGGGACGGGCTTTGCATCAGTTGAATTCATATCACTTCAATGAATCATAACAGGCTATGTTCAGTTGTATGACTGTCATGTTAACTCAGACCAGGTGCAGCTGGTGTTATTGTGATGGGAAAATTAAAGAAGGTGATACTCGCAATTTGCAGGCGCCGTTATTCTGTTCATCAAATGGGGAATAGTTCAAAGAGGAGTGACACAGGGGTGTGCTTCTACCATTTACATTGAATTGATTCGATTACAACCTGGGTGTGTTTTCCTGCCTATTTCTTTAATTAGCAAAGTGCAAAGAAATTGTAATTCAGGTTGGGCGTGATTTTCTGCTTGCATTTGGTTAAAAGTACCGTGAATTCATTCATACTTGAAGAACTTGTTAGCAGCTCCTGTGTGTATCATTTTTTTATCTCAGAGATCACTTTCAACTGAATATACGGGTAACTACGTTAAATCTTATTTAGTGGATAGTCATTTACTCTGTGTTATTCTGAAATGTATCATGTATTTCATGTACACTGTGTTTGTTTGAGTGTTAATTATTTTGTGACTAATAAATCCTATTAGTTGAATTGAGTAAATGCATTCCTCGTTTTACAGAGTCATTCTTTGACTGACTATACATTCATAATTTAGTACGAATTATACAAAAATGTAGTATAATTGGTGAATATTTATTGGTGAATATTATTTAGACTTAACATAGCTTGGGTTCCACCTTGGCAGCCCTGGTCTACTTGACTGAATAAATTAATGCTAGAACATTGATCACTAGGATTAGCTATTTGTATCTATTCTCTCAATAATTGCATAACAGTGCAAGAGAGACACATGTTCATTCTAGTCCTACTGAGGAGTGATGCAAGGCTCACTACCTTGACTAGATCCTCCAGAGACGTACAGAGCCTGTTGCCTTTATTCACATAATAATGAAGTCAGATTGATAAATGTAGTTTATTATTATAATCCAAATTATTTAAATTCAGCTACATTATGAGATACGGTCCCGTTTTTAAGCAGATTCAGTGTGACTTCATAGACTTAAGCATTCATAAAGCCTTCATAGAGCATTCATAATGTACTGTAAAGCCTGTATAAGAATGACACGTCACATTTCTAAAGGATGTATTAGACCATTCTTTATTCATGGCTGTGTTCTTAGGCAAAATTGTTAGTGAGCCTACTCCCTTGGCTGAGAAGCAACCCAACACATGAATGGTCCTAGGATGCTTTACTGTTTGCATGACACAGGACTGATGGTAGCGCTCACCTTGTCTTCTCCAGACAAGCTTTTTTCCGGATGCCCCAAACAATCGGAAAGGGGATTGATCAGAGAAAATGACTTTACCCCAGTCCTCAGCAGTCTAATCCCTGTACCTTTTGCAGAATATCAGTCTGTGATGATTTTCCTGGACAGAAGTGGCTTCTTTCATGCCCTTCTTGACACCAGGCCATCCTCCAAAAGTCTTCGCCTCACTGTGCATGCAGATGCACTCCACCTTCCTTCCCGCCTTTAGGAGACGGTCCTGGCACTTGCTGGACTTTCTTGGGCGGCCTGACGCCTTCTTCACAACAATTGAACCGCTCTCCTTGAAGTTCTTGATGATCCGATAAATGGTTGATTTAGGTGCAATCTTACTGGCAGCAATATCCTTGCCTGTGAAGCCCTTTTTGTGCAAAGCAATGATGACAACATGTGTTTTCTTCCAGGTAACCATGGTTGACAGAGGAAGAACAATGATTCCAAGCACCACCCTCCTTTTGAAGCTTCCAGTCTGTTATTTGAACTCAATCAGCATGACAGAGTGATCTCCGGCCTTGTCCCCATCAACACTCACACCTGTGTTAACGAGAGAATCACTGACATGATGTCAACTGGTCCTTTTGTGGCAGGGCTGAAATGCAGTGGAAATGTTTTTGGGGATTCAGTTCATTTGCATGGCAAAGAGGAACTTTGCAATTAATTGCAATTCATCTGATCACTCTTCATAACAGTCTGGAGTATATGCAAACTGAGGCAGCAGACTTTGTGAAAATTAATATTTGTGTCATTCTCAAAACTTTTGACCACGACTGTAGATCTTGTGACTTTAACCCTAGTGTTCAGTTAGGCCTATGGTTCAACAGTTCAATCAAGTTCTAATATGTTTAATCTGCAGTCCACCTCTCTACACGCTACTTCTCATGTGGAAAGTATTGAGTTCTCACCTGTCTTTGAGTTGAGAGAGTGTCACAGAGCAGGACCCTTCAGAGCAGGACCCTTCAGTATAAGCCTATATACTTTCTCAGAGAAAGCAAAGGGACATTCTACAGTATGTGGGAACCCTGAAGAGATGGTAGAGAGGGGACATGGTACCAGCTGGTGCCACACTCTCAAATGGTGTACGGTCTAGACGTAACGCAACATCAAAGCAGTGGTTAGAGTTTAAATATTTGTACAGCAGACATCTGAAACTCAATCAAGCCTTCATCATTTCATGCTTGGCATAGATATTGCATCAATGGGAGACGGGATGTGGCACCTCATTTCTCTACACTCTCCCCCCTAGTTAATGGGGCTCGACTTTTGATTGTGGAATGATTACACACAGATGGTAATTAAGTGAAACACGGACGATCTGAGGAAGAGAAAGATACTGTGATAGTAGTTGTGTTGCATCCATAAATGGAGTGCAGAAACTCCTCTCATCAGATGGACTGCAGCTACTTGCAAACACTAAGGCTAGCAAGGCTCTAGCTGCTTCACATGGAGTTCAAATAGGGATTCTACTGCACATGGAACACCCACGTGTGTTTGTTGTGATCAGTAGCTAAATGGCTGTGTGAATGTCCCCTCTGTAGCCATGGTGTACTGAACCATCTGTGCCAATTTACACCCAGTTTTTTAGAAGGAGGGTCAAAGTGCAGGTTTGAGCTCTATCCCTCTTTATCCCTTGTCCACAGAGGCTTTAGTCCCATCACACACGCTGATGGCTTTCTAGCATCCAGCCAAAACAGCCAGGCAAAGCCGCGCTGCCCAGCAGCCTCGAGGTACCTTCCTGCATGTTGAGAGAGAGCCTCCAACGGAGAGTCAGAAGAAATAGTGCATTTCTTCAGTGGTGAATGGCCATGCTTAGCAACAGCTTTGTCCCCCCACAAAATTATATCACTGAGGAACTTTTCATGAATTTAACATGCGGAACACAAGGTGCTGGAAATGTCCTGACATTATTTACGGATTCTGTGTTATATAACAGTCAACAAAGAGACCTTATAATGAAGTTGAATACCTGCCAGTTCGCGATCGGAAAAACAACCCAGTACAGGAGCAGGGTCCCTTTGACATCATTTTGATCAGATGTTTTCCTCTCCTCGTTTTCAGATCAGTGAGAGATGGATCTGTCAATTGAAATAAACTCAGCAAAAAAATACCCTGTCTTTCAAAGATAATTCCTAAAAATCGCTCCAGCATGACAATGCCACCAGCCATACTGCTTGTTCTATGCGTGATTTCCTGCAAGACAGGAATGTCAGTGTTCTGCCATGGCCAGCGAAGAGCCTGGATCTCAGGGTGAGGGCTAGGGCCATTCCCCCCGAAATCCCACAGCAAGAACTGGCAAATCTGGTGCAGTCCATGAGGAGAAGATGCCCTGCAGTACTTAATGCAGCTGGTGGCCATACCACATAGTGACTGTTACTTTTGAACCCCCCTTTGTTCAGGGACACATTATTCCATTTATGTTAGTCACATGTCTGTGGAACTTGTTCGGTTTATGTCTCAGTTGTTGAATCTTGTTATGTTCATACAAATATTTACACGTTAAGTTTGCTGAAAATAAACACAGTTGACAGTGAGAGGACGTTTCTATTTTTGCTGAGTTTAGATGTACCATAGTATGCTGACCTCACAGTCACTGACTGCTCACTAGCTCTGGTATGCTCATCACACTGTTTATCCAACAGCTGGAGAAGTACAAATAAGATAGGAAGATTACTGTCGCTCCCTCTGTGCTAGGTTTTAAAGGTTCAGGTTCTGACCATGCTGAGTTTGCACATGCAACACGTGCTATAGCTACAAAAGAATAACAGAGATACAAGCACAAATAAAAAGTAATTTCCATTACTTTATGTCCTGAAATCTGCAAAAATGTCTCTCACGTTGCATGAATTCTTTGGTGCCTTTGGTCATCAGTGGGGGGCTCTGGTGCACAGACATTGTATACTTTAGAGTATGTCGTTTGTATTTATTTGCCAGAATACGGTAGCTTTGATTTCCATCAGGGGATTTGTTTACTTTTATTGAAGTTGTCTGGAATGCCATTGTTTGAGTCCACAGGAAATTGAAACACAGGTACGCAGAAGAATTCAAAGACCGGGACAAAGAGTTCAAAGACAGTTGGGAATGTGGAATCTTCAGGGAGATTTACTGACTACTGGTGTCAATATAGGTTTTGACCATTTGAAGATGAATCAAATAACATTCACTTTTGCCTGTCATGACCCATGATGATTGTAATAATTCACAATTATGTACTGTATTACTGACTATTGCCTGAACATGGAAGTTTGTTGTGCCAATGGTGAGGTCAGCGCAAGGCTCCCTGGACAGTTGCCAAGGTAGTTGAGAAACATGTCAGATCTAAATGTTAGCATCTTAAGATCATAAACATCCTCTAACAAAGACTCAAGTCATGGCGAAAGGTAAATGTTTAAAGGTCTAACTTAATCAAGAATACATTGTACATTTATTTTTATTTGTATTTAACCATTATTTTATCATGGAGTCAAAGTACATCCTTGTGAAAGATTACGATCATCAAGGTCTTTTTTTTACACGTGCCCTGAATGACATAAATGACAGAAAATATAAAAAAAGTATTTAGTATAGAGAGCATTTACAGTACACAACAGTAACATCGGCATACAAGTGCAGGTAAAAACAATTGCAGACAAGTCGATATTGTTAATGTAAACAGTAAAAAGTACAGGACCCAGATTCGACCCCTGCAGGACACCTTTCATAATATCCAGGAAACCTGATTTTTATCACCATCAGTAGATATACAGTGCCTTGCGAAAGTATTCGGCCCCCTTGAACTTTGCGACCTTTTGCCACATTTCAGGCTTCAAACATAAAGATAGAAAACTGTATTTTTTTGTGAAGAATCAACAACAAGTGGGACACAATCATGAAGTGGAACGACATTTATTGGATATTTCAAACTTTTTTAACAAATCAAAAACTGAAACATTGGGCGTGCAAAATTATTCAGCCCCTTTAAGTTAATACTTTGTAGCGCCACCTTTTGCTGCGATTACAGCTGTAAGTCGCTTGGGGTATGTCTCTATCAGTTTTGCACATCGAGAGACTGACATTTTTTCACATTCCTCCTTGCAAAACAGCTCGAGCTCAGTGAGGTTGGATGGAGAGCATTTGTGAACAGCAGTTTTCAGTTCTTTCCACAGATTCTCGATTGGATTCAGGTCTGGACTTTGACTTGGCCATTCTAACACCTGGATATGTTTATTTTTGAACCATTCCATTGTAGATTTTGCTTTATGTTTTGGATCATTGTCTTGTTGGAAGACAAATCTCTGTCCCAGTCTCAGGTCTTTTGCAGACTCCATCAGGTTTTCTTCCAGAATGGTCCTGTATTTGGCTCCATCCATCTTCCCATCAATTTTAACCATCTTCCCTGTCCCTGCTGAAGAAAAGCAGGCCCAAACCATGATGCTGCCACCACCATGTTTGACAGTGGGGATGGTGTGTTCAGGGTGATGAGCTGTGTTGCTTTTACGCCAAACATAACGTTTTGCATTGTTGCCAAAAAGCTCAATTTTGGTTTCATCTGACCAGAGCACCTTCTTCCACATGTTTGGTGTGTCTCCCAGGTGGCTTGTGGCAAACTTTAAACAACACTTTTTATGGATATCTTTAAGAAACGGCTTTCTTCTTGCCACTCTTCCATAAAGGCCAGATTTGTGCAATATACGACTGATTGTTGTCCTATGGACAGAGTCTCCCACCTCAGCTGTAGATCTCTGCAGTTCATCCAGAGTGATCATGGGCCTCTTGGCTGCATCTCTGATCAGTCTTCTCCTTGTATGAGCTGAAAGTTTAGAGGGACGGCCAGGTCTTGGTAGATTTGCAGTGGTCTGATACTCCTTCCATTTCAATATTATCGCTTGCACAGTGCTCCTTGGGATGTTTAAAGCTTGGGAAATCTTTTTGTATCCAAATCCGGCTTTAAACTTCTTCACAACAGTATCTCAGACCTGCCTGGTGTGTTCCTTGTTCTTCATGATGCTCTCTGCGCTTTTAACGGACCTCTGAGACTATCACAGTGCAGGTGCATTTATACGGAGACTTGATTACACACAGGTGGATTGTATTTATCATCATTAGTCATTTAGGTCAACATTGGATCATTCAGAGATCCTCACTGAACTTCTGGAGAGAGTTTGCTGCACTGAAAGTAAAGGGGCTGAATAATTTTGCACGCCCAATTTTTCCGTTTTTGATTTGTTCAAATAGTTTGAAATATCCAATAAATGTCGTTCCACTTCATGATTGTGTCCCACTTGTTGTTGATTCTTCACAAAAAAATACAGTTTTATATCTTTATGTTTGAAGCCTAAAATGTGGCAAAAGGTCGCAAAGTTCAAGGGGGCCGAATACTTTCGCAAGGCACTGTATCTGTACATCTGTCAAGTAATTTTTAAACCAGTTACATGCAACCTGGTCTTGGCCAACTGAGGAAAGCCTATGAATTACCAGTGAGTGATCAACAGTATCAAAAGCCTTTGACAGGTAAATGAAGAGGACAGGACAATTTTGCCTTTTATCCATTGAGTTAACCACATCATTTGGGATGCAGCCATTTCTCTAAAATATAAAGCCTGCCGAGATAAAATGATGATTAAAAGCTTCTATTATCCCATTCTTCTCTGTTATGATGCCAGAGTCAGACAGAGCTTGCCTATTAAATTACAGCAGAATAGGCTACCCTAAATTAAAAGTAACTTAATTTGCTCAAATGTATGTGGGTTTATTTAGTGTGCAGACTTTTGAAACTAAATCTATTCAACCCCTCTATGGGTAAAATACATGTCCTAATGAGTAAAACAGGAATGTGCCTACAATTTTAGATTATGGTGAGTCAGAGACTAGAATCCTGAGTCATAGTCACATATTCATACCTTGGATGACAATTAGTCAATCTTTTATTACTCACTAATCGACTGACTAAGCAATCAATGCTAATCAGCCTCCTCATCATGTGTTGTGTGGTTGTGAAATGAACTGACAACTGTCTCAGTGCCGCTTCCAACCCCAGAGACTCCACTCTCATTAAGTCTACCCCAGTAAATTACCTAAGTAACAAAAAAAAGTGTGACCCCTTGTTGACTTGGTGTGTGTTTCGGTGTGGCAAAAACTCTGAGCATGTGTGGTGGGCTTGAATCCCTTTGTAAAAGCAGTAAGGTTCACCCCCCTGACCCGGCGCTCTGTAACCTGTCACTATAAAATTGATAAAAGAAGGACCTCTGCTGGAAACTCTGCATTTACAGCCAACTCTGGTCCTGGATCAGGGGGAACTAACAGGATTGACAAAAGTACAGCTAAATACTGTGAAAAGAAATGTAAAACAGGTGACAGTGCTGCTTTTAGTTTTTAGATGTATTCAATGTATTCTTTTTTAATTTATGGGCTTCGTTTCTTACACAGTAGATTAAAATGTGTGCTTTCACACGCATTGGAAGGCAAGTCTGTGTTTTTGTTCTGACCTCAGCTTGTCTTCTAGTAGCAGCTAACTTAGATTTCAAAGCATATGGTATAATGTAACTGAAACCATATTGCTTCTACTAAACAAAACCTTTTGCATCTAAATCAGCACCCATTAACTGATATGAATGAGCCTCTGTTCTTTGATGAAGGTTACTTTGTTTATATTTTTCCATCTTTCTATTTCATTTCATAAGCATGTTGTTTAGCTGATGCAATTGTCCAAGGGATGAGACCATGGTCATACACAATGAAAAGACAGGTGTTCAAAGGTTTATTAAAGATGTGAAGCTGCTTAGAGTCAATATCCACTGGCCTGACATCAAGAAACTCTCATCATAGGCTAACTACATTGAGTTGTTTTTCTTTTAGTCTATCTTCAGTCTACCTGGGGCGACAGGTAGCCTAGTGGTTAGAAGATTGGGCAAGTAACCGAAAGGTTGCTAGATCGAATCCCCGAGCTGGCAAGGTAACAATCTGTTGTTCTGCCCCTGAACAAGGCAGTTAACCCACTGTTCCCGGGTAGGCCGTCATTGTAAATAAGAATTTGTTCTTAACTGGCTTGCCTAGTTAAATAAGGGTTGTTTTACATTTCTCGACTTGATTACCAGGCATGACTATAATCAGTGTTGTCGGAATGTGGGACTTAGCACTGATGCAGGTGGTCTTTGACCAATAAGTATATTTCAACCAACATGATGTCATATAAAGAGGTTTTAAACTCTAGAACAGGGAAGGGCAACTTTGATGGGTGTGGGAGCCCCCACTCATCATGAGGGGCTGCAGTGGCTCGAAGATCTGCGTACCCAAATCCATATCCACACAAGCAGTCAGAGCCGGCTCTAGCAGCCCGCTCTTAATAGAGGAGTTTAAAAAATTACGTTTTAGAGTTATTTACTGCAATTCTAGACATTTTACCATTGGGCATAGAGAAAATGTTACAGGTTTATAACTAATTTCATGTAATTCTGCACATTTTGCCATAGGGTGCAGAGAAATGTTTTCCGTTTTTAAGCTCATTTCCTGCAATTCGACACATTTTGCCATGACTTATGCCATGTTAATACGATATGAGAGTGACTTAGAAAATCAATGGGAGCCCCCCGGGTCTGTAATTGGACCATGATTGGCTGGCTAGACTAATTAACCAATCGAAAAACATTTAACTGTGATGGGCAAACTGAGTGACTGTCAGTGACTGACATAACAAGACAAAAAATGCTGGTGCACAACCACATTTTGAAATTGCACCATGTGTATTCTCCTATTCCCATCCCTGCCCTAGGACAGTGTAAACACATGCTACGGACAATTAGATAGGTAGCATGCGACAGAGGAGTTGCCAAAAATATTATTTCATACTGGAAGCTCATGCTGGTGATACACTGAACTTGCTATACAGTGCAGTCCCCCACACAGCCATGTGTGAGGTTTCTCCTCCACCATTCAAAATTACAAGTTAAATCCATTTAGTCCTTTAAGATTGGAGCCAGTGCATAATTAGCATTCCCTTGCTGTTTACAGTCAATTATTCAACACAGTGGTTTTGTCCGGGAGCTGGTGATTACACTGTCACTTGTCTTTTAATAAAGAAATCCTTTTTTTCAAAGGTCCATATCTAGGAGATTTCACCTGAATGGAGGCATGAGACCAATACAAAACCAGCTCTGTTTGGGTTTCCTCCTCTTTAAGGACACAGACAGAATGGCCAGAGAACCATAGAATGAGGTAAACACAGGTGTGCACCAGCCCTCCACCACTACTTCCTGATGATAGACTAACTGCAAAGATGTGGATGGACTCTTGAGTTGTGGAGTTGTTGAAATTCTTAATACAATTTGAATTCATCTTGATCACGTGGCGGACTTATGACAAAACTAACTCTGGCATTATCTTTCTCCATTCAAGACAATTCATTTTTTATTTTTTATTTCACCTTTATTTAACCAGGTAGGCAAGTTGAGAACAAGTTCTCATTTAACAATTGCGACCTGGCCAAGATAAAGCAAAGCAGTTTGACACATACAGTACAACAACACAGAGTTACACATGGAGTAAAACAAACAAACAGTCAATAATACAATAGAAAAATAAGTCTATATACAATGTGAGCAAATGAGGTGAGATAAGGGAGGTAAAGGACAAAAAAAGGCCATGGTGGTGAAGTAAATACAATATAGCAAGTAAAACACTGGAATGGTAGATTTGTAGTGGAAGAATGTGCAAAGTAGAAATATAAATAATGGGGTGCAAAGGAGCAAAATAAATAAATAAATACAGTAGGGTAAGCGGTCGTTGTTTGGGCTAAATTATAGATGGGCTATGTACAGGTACAGTAATCTGTGAGCTGCTCTGACAGCTGGTGCTTAAAGCTAGTGAGGGAGATAAGTGTTTCCAGTTTCAGAGATTTTTGCAGTTCGTTCCAGTCACTGGCAGCAAAGAACTGGAAGGAGAGGCGGCCAAAGGAGGAATTAGTTTTGGGGGTGACCAGAGAGATTTACCTGCTGGAGCGCGTGCTACAGGTGGGTGCTGCTATGGTGACCAGCGAGCTTGAAGGGGGAAGTATTTTAAGTTCCTTAATAGTTAGTCCTAATGAAAATGGAACAATTGGGGTTGACATGGCTTGACATGTCAAGTTTAATTGAATAGAATTTGAAGGGATATTATCACAGTTTATCACTACACCCTTACTTTAGTCTTTGAAAAATACGTTTAAATAGCTTTTAAGCTCTTAAAATACGTTTAAGACTCTCAAATGTACATGTAAATACCACCCATTATGCCACTTGTTGCCCAGTGTTGGTTCTCTCCCACTCCGGCCTCCTGAATATACAGGCTTGTTTGCCAGTATTTACAACGGTATAAGTGCACAAAAGTTAAAGGGTTTTGTGCGTATCTGCTGGTTAGTATAAAACAAGCAAACCACTTTCTTGCCACACACAAAATTAAACAGGCATGTAGCACTGCCTCTGGCAGCAACATGCAATTACTTGTAGTTTTCAAATGCTTATACTTCCTTTTTTACACATTCTCTCTTCCTCTTTGAGAATCCTGGTCGGTGGCATAACCACATGGTGCAGTGGAAGTGTCTTAAATGTGTCCCAAAGAACATAGTAAAGGAGTACACATGACATAAAAATTCCATTGGGTTCATTCTGGTTACTATAAACGTAATATAAAGTGCCTGACAACGGGGTCAGCTGGGTCAACCTAAGTGTTAAAGTGTTGTCTTGACCTCAGAGCAAAAGAAACATTGGGTTAAGAGCTTACTTTTTATGCCCAAGACAAATTTGGTTTAACTGTAGCTAGGTTGTCATCCAATTGGCGGCAGATTTTCCATTTGTATTTGTCAAGACGGCAGTCAAAGCATCGATCGTCATGTCACCAGAAGAAGACCTTTGATATTTATTGGAAAGGAGCATCAAGATCACGGTGCACTTTCACCACCCTGTGAAGTTCATCGTAACTGATTTCATCTGTGTGCCTAATAAACTGCATGGTTACCCTGGGAGGACCACACACCATATCATCCTGTTACTCCAAGTTTACTTCGATATGATGGTTATTATATCAATATTTGCGCATAAAGGTGTTTCTACCACCCTTTCTCGCATAATTCATTTTAACCGACACAAAAAGATCCCACCATGTCGAAAGAAACAAATTATTTGTAGGCATTTATACAATTGTACCATCACAGCTGTCGGGATTTTACTTTTTAAATGTACTCGTATAGGAACTGCAGATGCAAAAGTGGTTTATGTTGTGTAGGGAAATTATCATTCATAATGTCATGCAATGAACAGCCCAAACTCCAAAGGATTATGTTCACATACATGATGCTATTGGTTTATTAGGATACCCATTATGTTGCATAATATAATGTAATACAACGTAGCATCATAATGCAATCTATTTTGTTGTACCAGGATTCAGTTAGTGTTGGGAAAGACATGATCTCTCCAATCTTGACGGAAGCCATACTACAGTATCAACTTCAGGCAGATGGAATACAACACATCGAAGGCGTTGTTTCAGAGCTCTGTGGGTCTCTGTGGGTCTATTCCGTTAGCCCGTAAAATGTTAATATCAGCTGTTCTTCTCAGTCTACTGATAGAAAATATAACATTGTGCAAAGAAATCTGCTGTGGTTTGGCCCATGAGGGGAAGTTTCAGATGACATGGCTGAAATGAGTTTTGGACAAAGGGAAGAGAAAAAAAAGTAGCCCGCGACCATTCCTTCCTCATGGCTCCATTCTGGTTCCAAGTGGAGCACTAAAAACCTCAGTGTTTCGGGGAGACAAAACACCATGCAAGCCACTGAGAGGAAGTGGAACTGTGGCATAGAACCCCTCTCCCTTCCTGTCTGTCCTCTCCACTTTGACTTTAAGCACGGATTCAATGTCATTCAGAGTGTCTCTGTCATCCAAAATAAATCCATCAAGGCAGTGAGATCACACACTTCACTATTTAGCTGTCTCAGACTGGCAGATCTACAGTATCTCTTTTTTTTACATGAGGTAGGATACTGATTCTTAACTTGTTACCTTCTCCAGCAGGAAAACGTAACTAATTATGAAATAAAGTTACTTCCAAGTGTCCTATATCCCAGTTCCATCCACAGCTGTCAACTCTATGTGACATTCTCCATCGCAGTGCTTTGATTTGGTTTAACACCTAGATGTGAATGGAGCCAATTAACAGAGCTAAAGTGGGGTAATTACATAAATTCCAAAATAGAACATTCATGGTGTGGTCGTGGAACAAAACTGTGATTCCTTTAACTATCTTCCATTAAAGTTCTTGCTTCATTGATTGATACAAGTTTAGCCACAATACCCTGAGCAGGGGACATGGCTGCCAAAGCCATAAAACCTCTTAATGAGTTTTAAATAAATTCAACAACTTTATTTGACCCAGTTAACCAATTATTATGGGTGAATATGGAACATTGGTGAAACAAAAATGTAACAACATTTCTATTAAATGCAGATACTAATACAATCATTTATTTCGAACACCTCATTGTCCGAAGCACGAAGGAAAATGTTTCCTTGTTCACATATCCTAGAATTCTGCTCAGGCTTCCTAAATCTCTTCATTTCCCTGCATGTGCCCCAAATAAGCTATGGACTTGCATCTATTCAATAAAGGCAAATGTAAGTGAAAAGACAATCTGTGTTTTATACCCCCGATAATTCAATTTCTTGATTATAAGTCACAATTTCTCTGGAGGACACTGACAGACCAGAGAAAAGAGCATTGTCAATGTATTCTATGTACTTCCACTGCGGCTACCCAATGATTACTGGGCAATTCTAATTTCTCTGGCAGTGTTGGTACAGCCCATCAGGCACATGGTGAATTGTAGAGATTGACTGACAAAGGATAACCTCTCCTATGGTACTGTGAGTGGTGGGGGGTGGATGTGTACGGAATGCTTAAGTGAATTCACAATGGGGTACTGGGAAAAGGGCACTGCAAAGCCAGAAAAAGAGATGCCCTGCTTTTTCAAGTGCACCAGAGACTTGGGTGAACTCTGTCTGAGAAGTCGTTAGAACTGTAGAAGATGCAGCACGTACATTTTCGCAAAATCTGAAGGGATTTGTAAATGTATAATGAATAGATTTGCTGACATACTCATTTCTGGAAACCACAGGTGCAGCCTATCTTCTTCAGCAAGTGTTTCCCCCTTTTGAGCATGCCAAGGCTAACACATCTCCCCTGGAAGTCCTTGCCTGCACTTGACAACACACTCCTTCAGTGTGACTGTAGTGTCCTATATCATCCCAACATGGGGAGGGTGAATGAGGTCTACACTACTGGATTAGTAGCAATGCAAAGTTGGACACATTTGTGTCTGATGCACTTAGACATTTGTATCTAAATGAAGTGATCAGGTCAAGCATGCATTGAATTCAACCACCTGGGAAATGCATGTGGGATGAGACCACTGACGAGAACAAAAGCATGTTCACGTCAGTAGGAAAACCCAAGGACAAATTTCTGAAAAGCCCAGTGTTGGTGTATCTCTCTAAATACAAAGGGCCGACTGTAAATAATCTCCTTGGCAGCATGCAGGTTCACGCTCCGGACAAACACATCTTTAAACAGGATCGATTTTAACAAGCCACTGCAACCCAGATAATCAATGTCAAATAACACCAGTATTGGTTGGTTACAGCCTATATTACCGCAAATTATTTGAATTTCCTATGGTATATGTTGATAAAAAGTAAATTCACAGATATTTGAGTGACCGTGTTCATTATACTGCTCAGGTATAAGACTGCCTGTGCTGAGAGTGGATCTCATGTACATGAAAGATTATTAGTTTACTGTTCACCTATAGGTGTCTAACTTGCAACATGTGACTGCAACAACACTCCCTCTCCATATGTAAACAAACAAGTACCCTCCCGAGTGGTGCAGCATTCTAAGGCACTGCATCTCAGTGCTAGAGGTGTTACTACAGACCCTGGTTCGATTCCAGGCTGTATCACAATTGGCTGTGATCCATGGGGGAGCGCACAATTGGCCCAGTGTCGTCCGGGTTAGGGTTTGGCCAAGGTAGGCCGTCATTGTAAACTGTCTTGCCTAGTTAAATAAAAAAAATATTGGGATTTGGAAGTTATATAAGAAGGATGGTAATATTCAGCATCAGTAATTTCCTCACATTCTCCGCTTACAAATCAAGCTTAGAATGTTTGTTGCCATGGAGCAATACTAAGGAAGACACTTTGTTGTTGAATTTAAGCAGTCTTTCAGTGGGCTGTCCAATGTGTCCATTGTCTCTCTGTTTGAGTGTTGAACTCAAGTTGCCTTATGTGTCATCATAGTTGACAACCTAGTAAATGTAAATCAGGGACACTCCAATTAGAGTGATATGTTATGTTTCATACTGTATGTACTAATTTGTGGATGTCCATCCTCCATTTCATATAATATGTTACAAATTGCAATTCGTACAATACGTTACGAATTAGCAAATGTATGATATGTTACGAATTCAAATTTGTTGTGGCTAACATTAGCTATGTAGCTAGGTGGCTAGGTGGATAATGCTTCCGTTAACTAGGTGGCAAATGTTAGCTAGGCTATGGGGTTAAGGTTAGGGTTAGGGTTAGGAGTCAGGTTAAAAGGTCAGTGTTAGGGTTAGGGAAAGGGTTAGCTAACATGCTAAATAGTTGCAAACTAGCTAAAAAAGTTGTAAGTAGTTGCCAAGTTGCTAAAGTTGTCTGTGATGAGATTCGAACACACAAACTTTGTGTTACTAGACGTTTGCGTTATATGCCCACCCAATCACCCTACTTTCTTTTCATCTTTAAGTAACATTCTGTCTTATGTAACCACACCAAACGTAACATATCACACAAATTTGAGTGTCCTGGATTTACATTTACTACAGTTGAAGTCGGTAGTTTACATACACTTAGGTTTGAGTCATTAAAACTTGTTTTTCAAACACTCCACAAATTTCTTGTTAACAAACTACAGGTTTGGCAAGTCGATTAGGATATCTACTTTGTGCATGACACAAGTCATTTGTCCAACAATTGTTTACAGACAGATTATTTCACGTACAATTCACTGTATCACAATTCCAGTGGGTCAGAAGTTTACATACACTAAGTTGACTGTGCCTTTAAACAGCTTGGAAAATCCAGAAAATGATGTCATGGCTTTAGAAGCTTCTAGGCTTATTGACATCATTTGAGTCAATTGTAGGTGTACCTGTGGATGTATTTCAAGGCCTACCTTCAAACTCAGTGCCTCTTTGCTTGACATCATGGGAAAATCTAAAGAAATCAGCCAAGACCTCAGAAAATTAATTGTAGACCTCCACAAGTCTGGTTCATCCTTGGGAGCAATTTCCAAACGCCTGAAGGTACCACAATCATATGTACAAACAATAGTACGCAAGTATAAACACCATGGGACCACATAGCCTTCATACCTCTCAGGAAGGAGACATGTTCTGTCTCCTAGAGATGAACGTACTTTGGGGTGAAAAGTGCAAATCAATCCCAGAACAACAGTAAAGGACCTTGTGAAGATGCTGGAGGAAACAGGTACAAAAGTATCTATATTCACAGTAAAACGAGTCCTATATCGACATAACCTGAAGGTTGCTCAGCAAGGAAGAAGCCACTGCTCCAAAACCGCCATAAAAAAGCCAGACTACGGTTTGCAACTGCACATGGGGACAAATATCGTACTTTTTGGAGAAATGTCCTCTGGTCTGATGATTTGCAGGAGGAACTGGTGCACTTCACAAAATATATGGCATCATGAGGAAGGAAAATTACGTGAATATATTGAAGCAACATCTCAAGACATCAGTTAGGAAGTTAAAGCTTGCTCGCAAATGGGTCTTCCAAATGGACAATGACCTCAAGCATACTTCCAAAGTTGTGGCAAAATAGCTTAATTAAGGACAACAAAGTCAAGGTATTGGAGTGGCCATCACAAAGCCCTGACCTCAATCACATAGAAAATTTGTGGGCAGAACTGAAAAAGCATGTGCGAGCAAGGAGGCCGACCAACCTGACTCAGTTACACGAGCTCTGTAAGGAGGAATGGGCCAAAATTCACCCAACTTATTGTGGGAAGCTTGTGGAAGGCTACCCGAAACCTTTGACCCAAGTTAAATAACTTAAAGGCAATGCTACCAAATACTAATTGAGTGTATGTAAACTTCTGACTAACTGGGAATGTGATGAAAGAAATTAAAGCTGAAATAAATTACTCTCTCTACTATTATTCTGACATTTCACATTCTTAAAATAAAGTGGTGATCCTAACTGACCTAAGACAGGGAAATTTTACTAGTATTTAATGTCAGGAATTGTAAAAAACTGAGTTTAAATGTATTTGGCTAAGGTGTATGTAAACCTCCGACTTCAACTATATGTTAAATCTAGTCTATGAGACCAGGCTGTAGTTGAATTTACAGTATTACTAAATAAGAAACATTATGGTCATTCATTTGATTTACAAAAGGTATATTCGGCATCACTCCTTATTACAGTGTAATTAGATATGTAATTACACTGTAACAAGTATTGTAATTCATTGTAGTAATTCATAGTTATACTGTTATAACAGCATGTATCTGGTGGTAATTGCAGTCTGTAATTACAGGGGTGTAACAACGAATGCGTGTTACAATGCTTATTACAAATGTTAAAGTTTCCGATAGCATCCCAACGCACCATATTTCAGCTTGCACAAACCACATAATAAGCGTAAGCCAATTAAAAACAGGCCAAATCAGAATGTTTGTAAAACCCGTTCTGGTAGTTCCAGGTTACGAGCGCCAGAAAGCTGGACTCAAGAACGCATAGGAATGCATAGGAAACTATTTGCAGACTACCGCTGGACTTGCTAGGATTGTCCAATGAATAATTAATAGACTCCGTTTCCTAACCTTTCTATAAAATCGTCAACACTACTCTCTTGTTATCAAGCCTCCATTTCACTAGGTTAGTAGCTAATTAGTTTTCTTCGTTCATGGAAAAATGCCAGCTAGCTACAAAGCTACATTGCCTTGGTTGTAGCTGACCTGTATGCTGTCCAGAGCCATGAATTTGTATGTCTTTTTCTTCTCTGAGATTTTTAAACACAGAGCAAAACCATAAAGAGAACCATGCACAGAATGCAACTTTTTCCACCCCGAACTAAATTTCCTAACATTAATGTGTGTAAACATGCAGCTATGGTTAAAATTGTGATATAGTTATTTGTGCTGGACAAATTGTAAGCCTATTAGGCTTGGATGAATAATAGTTTATAAATGCACTTAAAATGGTCATAAGACAAACTCTTATTCCATCACGTAACCCTGAAAGGGTTTCACTGTTAAGGAACATTCTCACTTTTGGATTGGATGCATTGGTGCAATTATTTATTTATCCCAGGAATTAAGGCAAGATCTACCTATCTACGCAACACGCTCAAAATAATGACGACTTCGAACATTCCCACAGGTGTTGATACAGAAGTAATTTAACAGTGCGAAAAGAACGGGGTCGAGAAGAAGGTCAGTGTGGATACCAAATTCTGCTGGATGATTTAGCATAGGTAGTTAGATAGAGTTTGTAGCTAGCTAGTCTAGTGTTGGCAAGCTAACATTAGCTAACTGTAGCTACCTAGCTAGCAACTAGCTAGTTAGCCTACCAACTACTTACCATCTACAGCAGTGGAGGCTCCTCAGAGAAGAAAGGGGAGAACCATCCTCCTCAGTGAAATTAATAAAAATAAAAATATTGAATCATTAAATAAGTTAGTATTTTTTAGATAAAACTATACTAAATATATTCACGTCACCAAATAATTGATTAAAACACACTGTTTTGCAGTGAAGGTCTACAGATCTAGCCTTAACAGCACTCTTTAGGGGAGCACTATGGTGAAGCCGGAGTACAGCTAGTTTCCATCTTCCTCTGGGTACATTGACTTCCATACAAAACCTAGGAGGCTCATGGTTCTCACCCCTTTCCAAAGACTTACACAGTAATTAGGACAACTTTCAGAAGATGTCCTCCAACCTATCAGAGCTCTTGCAGCATGGACTGATATGTTGTCCACCCAGTCAAAGGATCAGAGAATGAATCTAGTACTGAAAGCATAAGCTACAGCAAGCTAGCACTGCAGTGCATAAAATGTGGTGAGTAGTTGAGTCAAGGAGAGAGAAAGACAATAGTTGAACAGTTTTGAACAAATATATTTATTTAAAAATGAAGGAGAAACAAGAGAGAGAGATACAGTGATATGTTGTTGTATTTTGTTATTTTGCGAATGCAGCTAGTTTAGCCTACTCAAACACCTGACTTAAACAGAGAGGGATGCTATGTTAGCTCACTGGCTATGGCTATATAACACTGGAACTTTTCCAGGTCAATGTAAGCATTACTTTTAGTAGTTATGAGAGAATGCATAGAGTGTGCAAAGCTGTCATCACAGCAAAGGGTGGTAACTTTGAAGAATCTCAAATATAAAATTTATTTGTATTTGTTTAACAATTCTTTGGTTACTACATTATTCCATATGTGTTATTTCATAGTTTTGATGACTTCACTATTATTCTACAATGTAGAAAATAGTTTTAAAAAATAAAGAAAAACCCTTGAATGAGTAGTTGTGTCCAAACTTTTGACTGGTACTGTATATCTTGGTTGAGTTTACCTTTGTTGTAAACTCAACCAAGTTAACCCAGATGGTACACATTTTGGGAGTAAGTGCTAGCAACAACATTAAGTGGAGATATTGAACAGTGCGCATTGGGCCTATTAAGCCTCCAACTTTTGTAATCTCGGACCCTCAGCGCATCTGTCCCCAAGAGATTACATCCTTGTGACAGTTGTTACTGACTCAACTGAGAGAAACTAAACACTAAATTGGTGAATTTTGTGGAAACTTGCCCATTTGTAACAAGCATGGTAACAAGCATTTGTTTCTACACCTTTGTAATTACAGACTGCAATTACAACCAGTTACATGTTGTTATTATTGTGTAACTATGCATTATTACAATTAACTACAATATTTGTTAGTGTAATTACACTAACAAGAGAGGGAGAGAGAGAGAGGGAGAGAGAGAGAGAGAGAGAGAGAGAGAGAGAGAGGGGAGAGAGAGAGAGAGAGAGAGAGAGGGGGAGAGGGGGAGAGGGAGAGAGGGGGAGAGAGGGGGAGAGAGGAGAGAGAGAGAGAGAGAGAGAGAGAGAGAGAGAGAGAGAGAGAGAGGGAGAGAGAGAGAGAGAGAGAGAGAGAGAGAGAGAGGGAGAGAGGGGGAGAGGGAGAGAGGGAGAGAGGGAGAGAGAGAGAGAGAGAGAGAGAGAGAGAGAGAGAGAGAGGGGGAGAGGGAATTTTTTGACAGAACAATCAAACAAAGATAAACGTTACATACTTTTTGGGGGAAAGGTCTGTTGTGATAGCGTTGACAGCGCAATACATCACAGCTTGCAAAAAGTTAAGGGAGGGAACATAGAAAGCATGCATTATAACTATAGTATGTAGACAACATGAATACCAGAATCATTTGAATTTTTACTTCATTTTTTACAATTGTTTTTATTATAACTTTTCATTTTGTGTCATGGATTGGATTCTGAACGTTGACCATTATTACATTTTTGTATTAGATATTTATTTGTTTTATTTGTTATATATATAATTATATATACAATATTTTATTTTAAGTATTTTAGCTACTACTGTTTTTATTGTTGTCACTGTTGTTTTCATTATTGTGTGTATCACATTGACCATGTTGCTCATGCCATTAAATCACATTGAATTTGAGAGAGAGAGAGAGAGAGAGAGAGAGAGAGAGGGAGGGATAGAGGGAGGGAGAGAGGGAGAGAGAGGGAGAGAGAGAGAGAGGGAGGGATAGAGGGAGGGAGAGAGGGAGAGAGAGAGAGGGAGAGAGAAAAAAAAACTGAGCAGCTGCCAGTGACGTGGTAGTACTGCTTCTGTTCTTCGCAACAGGACTACTGGAGTCAGTCCAAGAGTCTTATAGCCCTGCACAGACCTCAATAGCTGCCAGAAAAACAAGCATTGCAAACTGAACTTGTGCACGTCACCACAGGTATGTGGAAATGCTCTATGCTGGAAATACGCTTCAGTGCGTTGAAATCACTGTCAGACATGTGCTGTTTATCTCCAAGAGTGAGAGGGAAAGCCATTAAGGTTTTGCCCAAACTCTTGGGATGATAGTGCCTTCAAGAAGCATTAGTGCCTCCACTTTTTTCGAATACCCTCTAAAGTGCTGAATATGCAGAAGCCCACCAGGTGTCTGGCAGCTGGCACAGTCAATGTATTTCCTCTGAATACAAGTCTATGTACTGCTCGTTTGTATAAAAATGAGATGCACTGTATTATCCCCTATCAACACAATGACGAACACCTGGAAAATCACAGCTTGCTGGAAATCTACCTCACCTGAATGTACATCTTATGTACAGAAAAAAACTGCTGTCCACCTTTCTAAAACCACTCTTCGATATATTCAACCATCAGAAAAAAAAGGTGTGTCCTAATCGCCTTGACTGGGCCAAAGGCCAAATCTCTGTTACCCTTCAGTGACCCGTCTCCTCTCCTCATACTGTAGTTCACTCCTGGGTGAAAATGCCTAATGGGCTGAGCTCTGTGTCACCATGGCCTGTAAAGTGTTTTCTGAGTAATAAAGTACAAGAAAATGTTAATACCGGTACACATAAACATGTGTACCAGAAGGTTCTGAAAGTCTGCAGGCTTGTTTATATATATATATATATATATATATATATATATATATATATATATATATATATATATATATATATATATATATATATATATACAGTATATATATACTTTTATTACTCTTGGCATGCAATAATAAAAGTGTCACACAGGGATAAAGCAGCCGAAATGCAGGCCCAATTGTTTGATTTAATTACCGAAAGGTCAATCAGGGAAGAGATGAGGTGAGAAAGTGCAACGAGTTGAAGATTGAACAGGATTGTCAGACATAGGATTTGGAGCTAACCCCAAGGATGTGGAGGTGTTAGTTAAGTAATGAACTATACAGTAGATGTCTAGTTAGAACAAAGCCATCTGTGCCCCATCCCGTCTTTATCCCTGCTCTACTGCTAATGATTTTATGGAGGGATTGGTTGTTTTCTACAAAGGCTTGATATCATTATTATAAAGTGATGTCACAGGTATGGTATCGTTGGACATAAAATGATGTCACCTCACACAGATGGTGGGAGAGTAGAAAACCCTGAATTAACAGGCTATAACCTGAATACAAAACAGATGTAAACCTGGATTTGTGTCTGTCTTTATTCCTGCAGCAAATACATTGTGAGAAAGAATCATGTTTGACATAATAAAATAACCATTTTCATATTTTGTCCTTTATCAAACCACAATAATTAGAAGAGATCACATTTGTGAATCATACAATGTGTGAGACCATCTGTAAACAATTGTGTCCTCAGTGTGCTCAATATGACTGGCTCACAGAGAGCCAGGTACATGCCAGTTATGATGCCAACAAAGAGAGGGCAGAGTCTGAGATGTATAAATGAATACAAATATGCAGGTAGAACTTACCTGTGAATCAGTGTAGTCTATGCATTGTAGCACCATTGGTTCGGCTCTGAACTACACGACAGGGTGTTGTCCAAGGTCACACCGTGGTTCTTTGCAGTCTGGGACACAATGGAGTAGTCAATGTTGATGGATAGGTCTTGAAGCGGACAGGCCTTCCAAGGAAGGAATAGTGGCCCTGTCTTGTAGAGACACATACAAACAAATGTCAATACATTTTATGTAGCTATAAAGCCCTTGCTGCTAAATCAGCAGCGGTCAAATACATAAATACTACTACATACACAATCACATTTGACAGTCATAGGCCTATTAGCTACTTGTGTGTTTACGGACATATTCGACCTCTCCTTGTCCCAGTCTAGGATCCCCACATGCTTCAAGATGTCCACCATTGTCCATGTACACAAGCAAACTAATGTAACTTGCCTAAATTACTATCACCCTGTAGCACTCACTTCTGTCGTCATAAAGTGCTTCGAGAGGCTGGTCAAGGACCACATCAGCTTACCTGACACCCTGGACCCACTCCAATTTTCATACCGTCCCAACAGATCCATGAATGACGCAAGCGCCATTGCTCTACACACTGCCCTATCCCACCTAGACAGAAGGAACACCTATATGAGAATGCTGTTCATTGACTACAGCTCAGGGTTCAACACAATGATCCCCTCTAAGTTCGACACTAAGCTCAAGGCCCTGGGTATGAACGCCTCCCTCTGCAACTGGATCCTGGACTTACATTTATATTTTACATTTGAGTCATTTAGCAGAAGCTCTTATTCAGAGCGACTTAGTAGTGAGAGGATACATGTTTCTACTTCCTGATAGGCAGACACCAGGTGGTGAGAGTAGGCAACAACACCTCCGCCACACTGACTTTCAACACGGGAACCCCCCAGGGGTGCATCCTCAGCCCCCTCCTGTACTCCCTGTACACCTATGACTGTGTGGCAACTCACAACTACAACACCATCATAAAGTTTTCAGATGACACAAAGGGGGTGGGCCTGATCACCGACAGCGATGAGACAGCCTTCAGGGAGGAGGTTAGAGCCCTGGCAGAGTGGTGCTAGGAAAACAGCCTCTTGAAAAAGAAAAGGAGAGCCGCACACTCAGATGCAATAATTGAATTACCTAATAACAAACGTTTCAACAGACAAGCTGTTTTCATCAGGGTATAATGACCAACACTGCAGGTCACTAGTTCATATATGTCTGTAATCATGGCCAGGGGTGGCTTGATATCATTCGTTAATTTACAGATATAAATAGAACATTTAAAAACATGAAAGGATAGCATGCGATCATAGATACAATTTGGCTACATAGGCTTCAGATCAAAGTCTACGTTGAGACCAAAGGGAGCAAGGGTCTTTAAATTAAAGATACAGGTAGCCTCTCGTTTTAACAATACATTGTCAAGGTCACCCCCTCTTCTAGGGAAGGTGACGTGTTTGATGCCAATATAACGTAGGGACGAAATCGAGTGGTTCACTTCCAGCACGTGATAACACATTTGATTGGGATCTGTTTCCCTGTTTGGAGGTGTTTGAAGAATCTACATTTATAAGTGCCATTGCATTGAGCGCAGTCATTACACTTGTAGTTTCCATCCGTTAAAGACTCAAACAGACGTTGTGCAGGGGTAAACAAAAAACTGCCTCTCCCTCAACATCATCAAAATCAAGAAGCTGATCGTGGAATACAGGAAACAGGGGGGGGGGGGGGATCACGCCCCTATTGTCATCGACAGGAGTGCTGCATCAGATGACCTGGCCTCCACAATCACCCGACCTCAACCCAATTGAGATGGTTTGGGATGAGTTGGACCGCAGAGTGAAGGAAAAGCATCCAACAAGTGCTCAGCATATGTGGGAACTCCTTCAAGACTGTTGGAAAAGCATTCCAGTTGAAGCTGGTTGAGAGAATGCCAAGAGTGTGCAAAGATATCATCAAGGCAAAGGGTGGCTACTTTGAAGAATCTAAAATCTAAAATATATTTTGATTTGTTTAACAATTTTTTGATTACTACATGATTCAATTTGTGTTTTTTCATAGTTTTGATGTCTTCACTATTATCCTACAATGTAGAAAATAGTAAAAATAAAGAAAAACCTTGGAATAAGTAGGTGTGTCCAAACCTTTGAATGGTACTGTATATAAAAAAAATTGTCGGACGTAACATATCATATGCAATGGATAACGTAGTACACAAAAAGCGGGGGGCACGTTTTTGCATGTGACCACCACTTTCAAAACTACTGGATGAAATTATACCAAAGTTTCTGAGCATCACTTTCACCCAGGTTGGTTACGAACCGGTTGGGAGGCCACAACAGGCAGTGTGTTCTTCCATCCACAAGTAAAAGACAAGCACAGCCTAGAATTGTTTGTATGATGAAACAAAACGTACGTCAAATGAGCAAATGGGACTAGTAAAGGCTGCTGAAAGTTTAACTGTTCATCTTAATAGCTAGCCGGCACTAGTTTAACTTTACTGTAATTAACGTCAGTACTAGCTATCGAATTCACTGGAGAATACCTGTCTGGTAACACTTTACTTGACACCCGGTGTCATAACACTTCATGCCTTGGACATAACCATGTCATAATATGTCATAACAGCTGACATTGTGCTATAAAATGTCATAATTTGGTCATAACACTGTCATGACACATATATTTAGAACTGTTGTGACATCTATTGTATTATTTTATGGCTGGTTATGACACCTACATAAGAGTGTCAAAACCTACCACACAAGGCAAAACATTCCGTTACACCATAGTCTACATGTCAACAGTATGTTTATGTTATATAAATAAAAATATTAAAATATCAGATTCTAAAATTGACCGTATTAAATGATCATTGTAATTGCGCATAAATTGACGTCAGACATGCCCCTACCCCAACGCTCTGTTGATGATGACAGGGAGGAATGTAGGAGCAGATTTCAAGAGAAGCACAAGTCACTCACTTTTTGATTGATGAATGGCATAAGGGCATGTACGTGATAGGCCTATCTGGCTAATATGATTATGATGGTCATAATAATTCTTGACAGTATCATAAGGTGCATTTTCTTAGTCCAGGTAAAGTGACACAGGATGGTCATAATGCTTCTTGACAGTATCATAAGGTGCATTTTCTTAGTCCAGGTAAAGTGACACAGGATGGTCATAATGCTTCATGACAGTGTCATAAAGTGTATTTTCTTCAAGTTATTTAAAATATGTAAACAGAATGAATTACTACAACAACAACAAAGGACTTAAGAAACAAACTTTCAAATGGAAGGAAACTTCTTGGCAGGGAAAAAACACATTTGAATAAATGTGGGTTTTGACACTCTTATGTAGGTGTCATAACCAGCCATAAAGTAATGCAATAGATGTCACAACAGGTGTAAATGTATGGGTCATGGCAGTGTTATGGCCATGTTATGACAAGTTATGTCAGCTGTTGTGGCATTTTATGACATGGTTATGACCATGTACAGTAATAATGTGTTACGACATCTGTGGTCAATTAAAGTGTTACCAGTAAAGTAAACAGACAACAAAAGTCTATAAGGACATCAAAATCTAAAATTCACCCTTACCTTAAAACTAAACTTAAGCTAATTTTAACACATTTTTTAATTAAATATCGGTTTCAAACAGCCTTTTCCGAAATGTAAAGGTGACGTTTTCTTCCCCTTCAAAATAGTCCCATGATTGTTGAGGTTTTCGAATTCAACCAATCAAATGTCCCTGTTTCAACTTTTTTTTAAGAGTCTAGTGATCTAGTGAATGTCATTGGCATCAGCTGGTGGAGGATGGAGGGAAAATACTAAATAAGACCATTTGGACAAAGCAAAAGATTTTAGATTTCAGCAGGTAGCCTAGTGGTTAGAGCGTTGGGCCAGTAACCGAAAGGTTGCTAGTTTGAATCCCCGAACTGACAAGGTAAAAACTTGTCATAAGAGTTTGTTCTTAACTGACTTGCCTAGTTAAATAAAGTATAAAGTATAAAGACATCATTGTTCCCTAAAGAAAATGAGGGAGATCTACACAGGCTGATGGGTAAGTAATGGCCAGGTTTCTAAATTCTGTCAACAATTTTACTGGGCCTATGTCATCAATCTGAGAACAAAGTTAATTAAAACAAATTCACTAAATTAAGTGCCTAGGATGTTCCACATCCCAGCACCTATTGACCTAAATGTCTCCTCCATGCTGTAAGCCATTTATTTTTGACCCAGGACTTAACACTAATGTGAAATGTGCATGCATGTCTTTTATGGGTTTTGGCTTGTAAGTAGCCATATTATTTCCAAGTCTCACTCAACTAAAAGTAAATAAATGGATGCAATACTCTTTTTACAAAGAACTTCCTCAAAGTATAGAAAAACATTTTAATGCTTGTCTCCAACATCCAACTGAGAAGGTGTGTTTTATTTTTGCTCTTTAATACATAGGTCTTAAAAATAACTATTTATTTGGTGAGATCATTCAATTTGTGTGGTGAAATTTGGAAATGCAGCATTAACTAATATACAGAGGCATTCCCGCTCGGTAACACTGAATCAAAGATGTAAACCACTCGTTTGGCAGTCTGAAGGAAGTCTAATACCTGCATGGCAAACTCCAAACGTATTTATTCATTAAGTAAAAAATAAATCTGCTGGGATCAGCACTAATATATTTTTCTTTGGTTCTTTTCTGTTAAGACTTCAAGATGAATCGAATAATGAGAACAACAACTATAAAACGCGGGCCCAAGTTCTACATCCAATGGAAAATGTAAATTCATTCCAAAGTTTTTGTTCCAACTCTGCTGCTGCAAAAAAAAGGGAGAGTGAGTATGCAGCTTCACAACCACTACCTGAACACCCTGAGCCTGGTCCAAAGAATGGGCATGATTAAGGAATGTTTTGGTAAAACTTAACCTTAACAGTTCTTTTGTCCTCCACAAGGTTACAGATGAAGATTTTCTTTCCAAAACGCTACTTCCACAAATTGTTCACGTGTTTACTGTTCTCAGACTTTTTATTAATAGATTTTAGATGTTTATGATTTTTTTTTTTTACAAAATGCTATACATCCATTGTTTAGTTGGAATGGAATGTTCGTATTCCTGTATATTTGACTGTGATATGTGGTTGTCTCACCTAGCCATCTTCTCAAGTTGAATGCACTTAAAAGTTGAATGCACTGTAAATCACTCTCGATAAGAGGATTTGATGAATGACTAAAATGTTGAATGTACATTTCAAATTAATTTATTGATTTTTATTTTTTATTAAATAAATGTTGATGTCACAAATGTAGCATTTGTAAATGTCTTTATTAAATATGTAGTTATTTGTTACATTTGACTGTGTAAAACCTAGCAGTACTACTTATTTCTCTGAGAATGAGGTGAATATTTAGAATTTTGCAAAAAAACATGATTATTTGTCTTTCTGAAATGAAACCATCAAGTTATAGATTTTAAACAAATACATTTCTGTCATTGAACAACCCCATGCCATGATTATACTGTATCTTGAAAAAAAACTCACCAATCTCTTTCAAAATGTCTTTAAACAATAAAAGCTAATTTACCAACATTTCTGAAAATTGATATATAGCATTTTGGAATGAAACTCTTCATATTAACACAGGCCTGAATAAAAGTTACTGTAAAAAATATTAATGTAGGCCAAGTCATATACAGTAGCCAACTCTTTTTGGAACACTGTAAGCAGCCCTACATGGATCAGTTCACAGCTAATTCTATATTTTCCTATGGCATTAACACCTTACAAGTCATATAGGAAGGGTCAGATAAGAAGGGTGTCACTTCTGATTGGCCAGTATGTCAAAGACTTTCATGACATTCACCAAACACAAAGTCAAACCAAATGAATCTTCTGAATTAGACCTTTAACAATGCTGCCACCAAGTGAGACATACTGTAAGTCCCCTTCAGATTTAGCAATACATACTTTATTTGCTGTTGCTACCCCTACTCTCCAGCATTTGTACGTTTTTCAACTGTGGCATGGCTATTGTCAAATATAACAATAAGCAACTTACATTACAGCAGCACCATACCGTTTATATATATTAATGTTCAAGGCTCAATCAGTATTTTACTTCTATCCAGAACAATTGTAAACATGGCACTGAGCTTACTTCCCTGTACTATACAATGAAAGGCAGAATGTCACCTGTCTTATTTTAATGTGCTGTGATTTTTGCCTTTCCGATAATCTCGCTGTCTCAGAATCAAAGAATGTCCTAATTAGTGCCATTTAAAAGGACTTCATGACGTCTTTTGATGTAATATTACTGTCTGTCCCAATTAGCTGTGCACTTGTCAACCTCATTTTGTTATGATGTCTCAGTAGAAGAGGCATGCACTGTTGGCAACATAGATCTTTCTGCAAAACGTGCCCCTCTCTGTGTAGTATGTTAGCCTACTTAGTGTATGTTGTTAAGCCACAGAAATTAAGTGTATGTATGTGTGTTTGATAAATACAGTAAAATATCATTAAATCTTGTGCAGCGTTTGGTGATTCTTAAACATTTGCATGAATCCCTCTGAAGAATGCAAAAAATACCAATCGAATGAAAAGTTACCTAGATCACAATAGTGTACTTTTAATGTCAAATGAGAAATGCCCTCTATTGGGAATAAATTACATCCTTACTTATCTGTTTCACAAAGCAGGGAGTTATGGCCAACCAACCCCCACACATTGTTTCTGCTGTTCTCTAGCTGCACTCTAGCAGGTAGGTAGTCAACAGTGGTCCTCTCAACCTGTGGAGGGAAACGGTTTTACTTAACCCCTAAACTATCCTTTGTGGCTTTTTCCACTGAGATGGCTATAAAAGCTAAACATTTTTTTTCTTTCCATTCTTTTCATGATATTTGTCCTGAACATTGCAAATATTAAAGATATTCCAGAAATGTAATGAATGATTCAGATCAATTGAAAATGTAATCTTAATTTCACTTCAGTACTTTGATAATTGTTAAACTTGTATCTGTGTTAGACCCTTATGCAGTAAATAGGTAAATAAAACCAAACTGTAAGATGAAAACTAACACATAGGAGCAGAAATTTGAGAAATATCTGAAGTAGAAAACTATCCTAAAAATGTTACATGCTACCTGTAGTGACTAAATTTGAGGGGTGACGATGTTATCCTAAGGACTACGGTGCCATTATTCACATTAGGCTGGAATTTACATAATCTAAGGCTGACACCTAGTGGCAATAAATAGAATGACTCATAAATCGAACGTAAACAAACCTAGGTACTTACGTTACCTAGTTATGAGCATCCTCCCATGCCAGCTGACTCGAGAGCTATCAATATATATGTGAAAACATTTCCAGTTACCTGAAAGCATTTCACAGAAAAATAAATAGCTAACACATTTCAGCAATAATTTGCAGTTTGCTAATTGAGCCATGCTTCTACGTTACACGTGATAAAAGTTACGTAAGTCAAGATTCAACCAATCAGCTTCTGCTCTTCAAACAGGAAGTTGTGTGCATGTTTACGACGTTATTTTCTTCTCAGCGACTTGCTTTTTTCATCCCAAAAAGGCATCTTTCCACCTTCAGTTTGCAAAATGAAACAAAACTCAAATGTTCCAGCTTTCCTCACCAAGCTTTGGACTCTTGTGGAGGATTCTGATACGAATGAATTTATTTGTTGGAGTCAGGTAAATGAAATTGCCCCGCTAAGCGTACCAGAGCTAGCTAGCGAGTAAGCGCTAGCGCTGCAGGGTGTGAAACGAACGATTTAGCCAGCTAGCGATTTATCATCTGTTGCCTCATAGACCGAGTTATAGTATTTCTTCCTAGTCTTAAATGCAGTTGTCACTGGTAGGCTTCAAGAAGCATCATTTTTTTTAGCTACTGATGTCAAAGACGAATTTGCAATTGTTGTCCGTGCTTGCTAAAGCTTGCATAGTAGCCTCCGCTACAACCCTCCCCCAGAAGCTGACGTTATAGCTAGCGAGTGCAATTTGAAATATCTGTTTGAATGTTGGCTAGTGTCCTAATAAGAGCACATCAATAAGCATTCCGTCAGGCAAGAAAGTCCATGCACTGTTTAGTTCCTGAAATGAAACACAAATACATTCCCTTTAGTGGAAGTAGTTGTTGACATTGCAGTCTCATAACTATAATAATGCTTTGTTTTCTAGGAGGGGAACAGTTTCCTCGTCATGAACGAACAGCGATTTGCCAAGGAGATCCTTCCCAAGTTCTTCAAACACAACAACATGGCTAGCTTTGTCAGACAGCTAAATATGTGTAAGTCAGCTATTCTATAAACAGAGCTGCTCAGCTGTTCTAGTGGAATGCCCCCTGTGCAGCTGTCTAATGGCTGGTCTCTCTGCAGATGGATTTCGCAAAGTGATGCACATTGACACAGGCATAGTGAAGCAAGAGCGTGATGGACCAGTTGAATTCCAGCATCCTTACTTTAAACATGGGCAGGATGACTTGCTGGAAAACATCAAAAGAAAGGTGAGACCATCATGAGGAAACAAACAAATAATGGTAAACACATAAATGACCTATATCAGTATGTGGTCAAACTGAATAAGGTAGACATTGAGTAATGGGCATATTTTTTTTCAGGTTTCTAATGCAAGACCAGAGGATACTAAGATCAAACAGGAAGACCTGTCCAATATTTTGGCCAGTGTTCAGAATGTTAATGGAAAACAAGAAAGCATTGATTCCCGACTCAACACATTGAAAAGGTATGCAAACTACCATGCCCTGGCAATTAAATGGGGGTATAAAAGTAGTAGTGATGTGTTGGTTTGGAGATGGTACTATGCTGATGCTTGAATTTCTGTTTACAGAGATAATGAAGGTCTATGGAGGGAAATATCAGACCTGAGACAGAAGCACTCTCAACAGCAGCAAATCATTAAGAAGGTACAGTAAAATGGGCTTCACCCCAAATTACTTCACATATTCAGAGGAAGTTGAATTGGAAACAATTTTCTTACAATAAAACAGCTTAACCATTGAATGCATAATTGGCCTTAAGGCTATAAAAATGTAATCTAACTTTGCTTGTTGTGGTCTTTGTTCATTGCAGTTGATACAATTCATTGTCACATTCGTACAGAAGAACCGGATTATGGGTTTAAAACGCAAACGGTAAGCCTTCATAGTATAACAATTCTTCCACCGAATGACATCATCGATTACAAAACATTATTAATACATTTTACTTCTCAATCTCCATTGTTCAGACCTATTCTACTGAACAACAATGGAAAGAAGCCTAAATACATCCATGAAATCTACGATGAACCTCCTCTGGAGCACAACAAAGTATGTGTAGAGGTCTGAATGGATTTACCTCCTTATGTTAGGTATACACAGGGATGTCCATCCATTGACATCACACTAATGATACTAGCAAATACACTAGATCTTTTTTCTTGACAAGATTAAGGCAGGATCATTGACCAGGAAAATTGCTTCAATTGTGAGTCAATGAAACTTGACATTGTCAGGGGGGAATTTTCCAATATGAGTTTATAATGTTATTTCAATGAAAAGCATTCTAAAAATGTATATTCTGAGCCCTCTCCCAGCCCTCTGTCAGTGGTTTGAAGAACGCTGATCTTACTGATGATGTTGTCATCTGTGACGTAACTGACGACGATGCAGAGATCACAGAGGGCCCCTCAATAATGGATCAATCGTAAGTCAACATCTACATTTTTGTTTCATGTATATTTCTGTCTGTGCCATCTATCCTCATGCCTGTTCTCCTCTCCTTCATTCTTAGGGGGGATGTAGAAATTGTTGAGGTCTTCGACAGCAATACTGTGTCACAGACAGATGGCGCTGACAATCCAGGCCAACCCAACTCTTTGGTATTCGAACCAGAAGAGACCACCATAAGCACATATGATAGCCTTCCAACCAGCAGCGTCTTGCAACTCAACAAACCATCAGGCCTGAGCCTGGAGGATCCCATGAAGATGATGGACTCAATCCTCAATGAGAGTGGAGCTATTTCTCAGAATATCAACCTCCTCGGCAAGTAAGTGGACTTGACTTACTTTATCTTCGTGGTCCGTAGTTCCTGAATAACTTTAAAAGGCTCTCACAATATGTCCCATATTACTGGGTAGCATTTTTGCAATACTAAGGATATACAGGCCTATGGAATTTGTTTCAGCTTACAGTTAATAAGAAGCATCCATATGTTTTAACAGGGTTGAGCTGATGGACTACTTGGACAGCATTGACTGCAGTTTGGAAGACTTTCAGGCTATGTTGTACGGGAAGCAGTTCAGCATTGATCCAGATATTTTAGAGGTATGCTTTTCATTTTTAAATGTAATTGGGAAGTTGATAGGCCACAGAGGTTTATGTTAATGACATTTCATACAAAATGTTATTTTTACTCAGTTCTATGATTCCTCTTCCGTTGTTCAGTTCAAATTGCCCTGTGAACTTGCAAGATTTCAGCATCTGCACAGCTTAAGTGAGTCCTGTCAAACAGGCAATACACAAGTCTATAGTGAGGCTACTACCTGCTTCCCCTCTCTTTAAATCTTTTTAATTATTTTGTTAGGGAATTAATTTCACTCAAATTATGTCATCTTTAGGAGAGTGGTGGTTCCAAAGGAAATGTAGGGCTGTTATCCAAAGGAGGCAAGTCTGGCATCTCTGCAGACAAGCAGCTGGTCCAGTACACGTCCTGCCCTCTGCTGGCCTTCCTGGATGGCTGCACCCCTTTGGCCCCAGAGCCAGACAGCAGCATAACCACAGAGCTGGGAGACAGCCTGCTGCAGCCCAGCACTGAGGTACCCACAGACCTCCTGGAGCCAGATGAGGACCCTCCACGGAGCTCCCTGATCCGCCTAGAGCCCCTGACTGAGGCAGAGGCCACGCTTTTCTACCTGTGCGAACTCAACCCAGAAGGGAGCACCACTGACTCGACACAGCTGGATATTTAACCAAGGAGCAGAAAAAAACTCAATGATTTACTGTATTTATTTCCTTGTATCTTTTGGTACATTTAGGTCAGAAGTAAGACATTCCATAATGTAGCTGTTGATATGGTTTCTCCACTATTTCCACTAGCAGTTGAAGGTAAACCCCAATTAAAGAAAAGGCTGCAATTTTGTTTCACTGTATTATTGATACCTGTATTGATAGGTCAATGATCACATCAATCTTTAAATGAAAAAAACAAGTGCCTGCGCATTTCCTTGTCCTAGAACTACAGTGCTCAGCATTTCAAATACTGCAGTCTGGTGTGTATCATAAGGTGTCGTGTTATAAGACTGATTTTGTGAGATTCACTGTTAAGCTTCACAATGACATTCAAATAAAGTGTATTTTCATTCTGAATGCAGTATGAAGTGGCAAAATTCAAGAAAAAGCATGGTTTGCTTTGGGTTACAATACACTTTAATACATATCGAAAGGCAAAAACTATTCAGGGGAGTTGACATGTATCGTCTGCTAGAAACACTTAATACCTTAAATTATGCTAAAGCATCTACAAAATAACTTATCCACTGTTTGAACATCAGTATTTTACCTTTAAAAGATAACTAGTGCAAATCATAAGTAACACAAGGTATATAAAAATGAGGGTCTTATTACAAGATGTGCAAGTTGGCCAAAAGGTAAAGCTGCAGGTTAGCAATTGGGGCGGATATTCTGAAAAGGAAACCACAGCAACATTACGATTTACATGATGGTAGATTAGCCTATAATATCATGCAAATGGTTAATCATGCTTACTGATGGAAATGAACCTAGGATAACAATGTTAGCTAATATCTGGAACCCTGCACTTCCTCTACATATGCCTAACTTAAAGTGAAGGAAAGTGTAGCATAAACAAAGCAGTCTTACTCATTTTGTAACAAATTAACAGTTCTTTCTGAATGTCCTATCCAGAACCAATTACAGTTGAGGAAGAGTCCTCCCTTCTTTAACTGAACACATGTCCACTGACCATCTCCCCAAGCCCCAGCAACCTTTACAACCCCAACTCTGCAAAAGTAATCCTCTCCATTATTTAAATTGTGCAATAGGATAAAACACAGTGGATAACACATGTACTCAATACTTGCATGCATGCCGTTTGTTAAAAACAAAAAGGGTGGGTGGGTTATCCACGGGGAATACACACACACAGAGCTTGTTTACCTTATACAATTTTGAATAGTCATGATCATGAGCAAATGATTGCACCCCCCTCTAATTCTTTAGCTCATCAGTCGAAGTCTCGATTGACCAGGACCAGTGGGGCAGCCAGGGTCCACACATACAGGGCAATGCAGATCCAGCTCGAGGAGATCTTCACCCACACAGAGGGCCACTTGCTGGTCATTGTCTCATAGCTGGAGTCAGGGCTGGGGAAATCAAAGAGACCTTTTAAAATGAGTGACCTGTGTATATGTTCACAATATTCAATACTTAAGCAGACTCATTGCCTAATTCTCATGTATAAAACCAGATCAACCAGGGAGAGTGAGAGATACACACCTGTACCAGTTGGTGAGGGTCATCATGATGTAGAGGGAGGCCAGGAAGAGCATGAAGTGGAAGAAGGAGTAGCTGTAGGTGACTCCGTCCTTCTCGTTGTCCAAGGCCCGGTTCTCGCCGTCTTCCACGTCAAAGTTCTCAGGGTGGGGGCCATCCTCGATCAGTGCAGACTCGTCACTGGTCAGAGTCAGTTTGTTCACTTGGGTGTTAGAGGAGTTTCGGATGCTAGAGAAATGAATGGATAACTTGTTATTGTTAGGGTCAATGGCAACTACACGAAGCTGGTAAAAAAATGTACACTTATTTTACCTTCATTTAACTAGGCAAGTCAGTTAAGACCCAATTCTTATTTTCAATGACGGCCTAGGAACAGTGGGTTAACTGCCTTGTTCAGGGGCAGAACAACATTTTTACCTTGTCAGCTCGGGGATTCGATCTTGCAACCTTTCGGTTACTAGTCCAACACTCTAACCACTAGGCTATCTGGTGATAAAATAACATTAGCAGTTCCTTCTTATAGGAAACTGCAGACAGTTAGAGTTTGACCTGTTTTCTACCTTGAGTATAGAACACACATCAGGAACAGGACCAGCCCCACAATGCCCTGGGCATCCCACCACTGAACAACAGGATGGTCCTTGCCAGCTGGGGTGGTGTTGTTGAGGCCAATGATACCCAGCAAGCTTGGGTTGCATTTCCTGTCTGTGGATGGCAAAGACCAATACATTCACTCAAGTTGTCTTGATGAAGAGCTAGCCACCGATTGGTGTATTGAAAAGGGAGACATTGGCTCATTAAAATCCTCACCTGGCTCATTGGTCATGGCAGACCAGGTGAGATACATGGTGTACAAAGTTACAATGGAAGACTGCAGCAACCCGGACCTTGGCTGGGACTCCTGTTGAGAAAAGGGGTGAGAACACATAATGACATGTTTATTATATAACATGATGAAGGTTTTAGGGATACAACATGATGAAGGTTTTAGGGATACAACATTGAGTGTAGGTGACATGCTGGTCCAATGCACTTCCTTACCTGAATCTGTGGCAGGATGGACATGACTGAGGCTCCCACACACAGCAGCATGTTGACAGTGATGAAGGCCTTGTTTTCAGTGCAGCCGTCAGTGTGGGTGTAGTAGACGTAGAACATGACCAGAGACACAAGGGACAGGATGTAGTTGATGGTTGTAGCAGACAGCAGAGCTGCAAGGGAGGAATGACACTTGATGGTTATTTCTGGACAATGGGAACAGAGGTTAGAGGAGAGTAGACGCTGAAGACTGCTTTAACTCAACCGTCACCATTTCCACAAGGTATTCTCAAAGAGAAGCTCACGTCCCATACCTGCATACCAGCAGCGAGAGTTGCCCTCCTCCATTTTCTCCACCCAGGACTCATTCCAGGAGTGGGCAAAGTCAATCAGCAGGACCAGCTGGATCAGGATGAAGCAAAAAGCTCCAGCCATTCCTATATAGAACCAAACTATGGGAGAGAAGGGCAATGTGTGAACTACTTTCAAAGAGCTGCAGGATATGCTAATATTTCCACAAGACAGAAAAATATATTTGAATGAAAAGGGGCGTTACCAGTTGTGAAGGCACCCTCTGGAATGAAGAATGCACCGATGGTAATGGCAGTCGCAGCAGCAAACTTGAAGAACCAAAACCTAAAAGATAGCATAAGTATTTTAACTGTGTGACCTTTTGTTTTAACTTCCTTATAAACAGATACCCTTATTTATGAATTATATTCATGCCTTGCAGTATATAAGCTTACTGATATCATCATTACCTATTCTAATTATAAATAATAATAATAATAATAATAATAAATAAGACTTGCTGTGTCATTTTTACCCGTTGTGTACTGCAGCTCTAGGATCCTGGCTACTCTTGACCTTGACCATAAGGAGGGAGAAGAGCAGGAAGAACATAGACATGCCGAAGCAGACACGGTACACAGCCTTGTAGCCGACCAAGACATCACAGTTGACATGACCCTCCACACCTGGGATTGATGTACCCATTCCCCCATCACAGAATCCTGGAATCTGCAAGAGCCAAGATGCACAGGTAATTAGTCAGGCAAATAGAAAAATGTATAGAATTAGATGTCACTGAGCGCACAAAACATTATGAACACATGCTCTTTCCATGACACACTGACCAGGTGAATCCAGGTTAAAGCTATGATCCCTTATTGAGGTCACTTGTTAAATCCACTTCAAATCAGTGTACATGAAGGGGAGGAGACAGATTAAAGAAGGAGTTTTAAGCCGAGACAAGATTTACATGCCTTTGAACGGGGTATGGTAGTAGGTGCCAGGAGCATCGGTTCAAGTGTACATGTTGTACATCAAACACATAACATAGTTTAGTACCTTCTTGAGTTGCTCTTCCATCCCTGGCATTAGCATGATGCATGCGATGCCCACACCCAGAAGGAGGAAGAAGGCATAGATAAGTCGGGTGACAGTGGAGTTGTTCCCACTGGGGCAGCATCTGCACAGCAGGCAGGGGGCAGTGCCACACAGGCAGGGGATCTACAGTGAAGACAACATTATTAAATCAATTAGCTAATAATAAGCATTGAACTGATGGTGACACAATCATGCATCTGCCTAGCTACCACTGAATGGTTGAACAAATAGAATAATGGTACCAAGTCAACAGGTTATTCATTCATTGATCAAAGTTAATCAATCCACCTAGGGTTAACATAACACCAACACAGTTGTTTTTGACAAGTTGCTAACTATTATGGAAACCAAATCCCTGCCAAGAATAGAGATCTGGACATGGCTGGTGTCAAACCTAATCAAGTGGATACCAATGTGGAAGAGAACGTCCAAACAGCTAACGTTACACTTTCATCTTAAACGGTTTCAGGAATAGTATTAGTATAACCAAATAGAAAAAAAAGACCTATGCCTGTTATTGTCTCTAAATGAACTTAGTGTATTTTCAGGACGCACATTTCGCAAGTCACTACTAGGCTAACGTTACGTGGAGACGCTGTAGCTGTTATCTGACATTTGACTCTGCTTTGACTGCGACGGTGTTGCAATATTTCCAAGTACCGGTAGCTAACGTTAGCTTAGCTATCAATGACAAAGTGGCTAACTATCTAGTTAGCTTTCACGTAAGGCTACATTGCTGTGTAGTATCGAAAATGCAAAACGTATACGGTAGAGAGAGAGCAATCGTTAATTTGAATAAAACATGGTCGGGTTCGAACTGTCAAACCCCACATAGTTATGACGGTTGTTTGCCAAATAAAAAAATACTTGTTCAATAATTTGTGTTCAAGTGCTGGAAATATTATCACAGGCCAATTTATTTCATTAAAAAGGCAATGCGCAAATCCCGACAGCTGAATAGGGAGGAACCACCCTGGCTTGCCTTCGTTGTTGCGCATTTGCTACAGAAGGTTAGCAACTGAGCTAGCGAAGCTATCTCGGAAGAAATGGTTGATTCGGCCCTTTTGTTTTTTATAACTGGATATGATGTCGACTTTTATTTTAATTAAGAAAATACTTACCCAACTCGCCATGGAGCACAGTCCAAGAACGGCCCCCATGGTGTTTTGCTGAAATACGACTTCTCTGTGAAAAAATATGGATGCTTCTCGTCTGTTTACGATCTCTTCTTCAATGAGGTTTAACCGCAGTTGGCATCCAATAAATGATGCATTACCGCCACCTACTAGACTGGAGTATAACTCCCTTACACTTTGCTTAAAAACAAATAAATATACAGTACCGGTCAAAAATTTGGACACACCTACTCATTCAAGGGTTTTTCTTATTTGACTATTTTCTGCATTGTAGAATAATAGTGAAGACATAAAAACGATGAAATAAAACATATGGTATTTTTATTTTACCTTTATTTAACTAGGCAAGTCAGTTAAGAACTAATTCTTATTTTCAATGACAGCTTAGGAATAGTGGGTTAACCTTTCGGTTACTAGTCCAACACTCAAACCACGAGGCTATCTGCCGCCACATGGTATCATGTAGTAAACCCATGGTATCATTTAGTAAACAAAAAAGTGTTAATAAAATAAAAATATATTTAATTTTAGATGATTCAAAGTAGCCACCCTTTGCCTTGATGACAGCTTTGCACACACTTGGCATTCTGTCATCCAGCTTCACCTGGAATCATTTTCCAACATGCTTGAAGGAGTTCCCACATATGCTGAGCACTTGTTGGCTACTTTTCCTTTACTCAGTGGTCCAACTCATCCCAAACCATCTCAATTGGGTTGAGGTCAGGTGATTGTGGAGACCAGGTCATCTGATGCAGCACTCCATCACTCTCCTTCTTGGTCAAAAACCCTTACACAGGTGTGTTGGATCATTGTCCTGTAGAAAAGCAAATGATAGTCCTGCTAAGCGCAAACTAGATGGGATTGCGTTTAGCTGCAGAATGCTGTGGTAGCCATGCTGGTTAAATGTGCCTTGAATTCCAAATAAATAACAGACAATGTCACCAGCAAAGCGCCCCCACACCATCACACCTCCTCCTCCATGCTTCATGGTGGGAACCACACATGCGGAGACCAACCGTTCACCTACTCTGCGTCATACAAAAGACATGGAGGTTGGAACCAAAAATCTTACATTTGGACTCATCAGACCAAAGGACAGATATCTACTGGTCTAATGTCCATTGCTCGTGTTTCTGGTCCCAAGCAAGTCTCTTCTTATTGGTGTCCTTTACTAGTGGTTTCTTTGCAGCAATTTGACCATGATGGCCTGATTCACACAGTGTCATCTGAACAGTTGATGTTGAGATGTGTCTGTTACTTGAACTCTGTGAAGCATTTATTTGGGCTGCAATTTTTGAGGTGGGTAACTCTAATGAACTTATCCTCTCTAGCAGAGGTTTCTCTGGGTCTTCCTTTCCTGTGGCGGTCCTCATGAGAGCCAGTTACATCACAGTCCTTGATGGTTTTTGCAACTGCACTTGAAGAAACTTTGAAAGTTCTTGACATTCCGTATTGACTGCCCTTCATGTCTTAAAGTAATGACGGACTGTCATTTCTCTTTGCTTATTTCAGCTGTTCTTGCCATAATATGGTCTTTGGTCTTTTACCAAATAGCCCTACCTTCTATTTTAACATGGAACACCTGTTAATTGAAATGAAGCTGGTTGAGAGAATGCCAAGAGTGTGCAAAGCTGTTATCAAGGCAAAGGATGGCTACTTTGAAGAATCTCAAATATAAAATATATTTTGATTTGTTTAACACTTTTTTGGTTACTACATAATTCCATATGTGTTATTTCATAGTTTTTATATCTTCACTATTATTATACAATGTAGAAAATAGTACAAATAAAGAAAAACCCTAGAATGAGTAGGTGTGTCCCAACTTTTGACTGGTGCTGTATATAAATAAAAAATCAACAAATACCCTACCATCTAATCCTACGCTCACTAAAAACTCCACTATTTGCATCTATCTAGTCCTATCTCAGGCCAACAGCCTGAAAGGACAGGACACCACCACTCAACACACCTTGTATCTCTTCTGACGTCAGGTCTCGTACATCCAAATACCTCTCTGCAGCTGCCACCAAAAACACATTTTTCTGCAACTTATGTTCTATCCCTGCAGTACAATTGATAACCATTGTTATAAACGCTAAAAATCCAATCTTACTGAAGCATATATTACTTGTTGGCTTATCCCTCTGTACTGGTACAGATCTACTACTCACACCACTCCTCTCAGAATCCCTCCCCCTTGACCCATCTTCCTCTTCTTTCTTTACTGCCTCAGCATATGACAACTTCTGCACTACTCTAAACTTTGAAACCTCAACCTGCCTCTTTCCTCCAGACATTTCTGATCCGCAGCCCCATGGGCATCCCTACAATTAACACATACCACTACTTTCCCCAATGCTACACATTCCTTTGTCTCATGCCCTTCACACGTCTCACACCTAGGAACCTCCCTCCTACACACTGCTGCCACATGCCCATAAGCTTGACACCTGTAACAGCGTAATGTGTTTGACACACAGGATAACTTATATATTCTACCATCACTTTGTCAGGCCAAGACTCAACATCAAAACTCAAAAGAACAGACAACGACTCTTCTGTTTCACCACTTACGCCACCCTGTCTGCATCGCACCAAACGACAAGCATCACAAGCACCTGGAATCTTCCCCTTCATTTGGTCAACTTCATGTTTACCGCTACCCCAGTAATCACTCCTTTCAATGGCGCCCTTATCCTGAGAGCAAAAAATAAATAAAAAAATGCACATCTCTTGTCCCCATTCGTTTAAATGCGGATGGCCTGCTTCCTCTGACCAGCAGAAACACAAACAATGATCAACAACCTTCACCGATTCCACAGCACCCAGCTCATTTTTCACTCACCCTGAAACCACAAATGGATCAGCCAAAAAGCAAGGGTACACACTTTTCCCAAAAATGTCACTCCTGCCTTCACGTCTCATCTTTATCCTGACCCTTGGTACAAGCCTCTGGCTCCGAGAACTTCACCACACCTACCCCCTCTGATGCTTCGCCCTCCCCCAATCCATTTTTCCAGTGTACAGCTCACTCTGCTTACACTTTCTACCATTCTGCTTTAACAAACCATTTCCCTTTTCCCCACCATTTTAAACCAATTCAAGCTCACCCTCTTCCTCCCTCTCTCTCTTTGACCTCCTCTGCCTCTCTTTTTCCCTCCATTCCTCCTCCGCATTCCAGGTATACATCTCCTTAGTAGAACACTGCACTTCTCCTGACATTCCGTACATCTTGTGTTTGCCCTCTAAAGGGACACCATTTTTCTTACCCGCTCATCATCTGTTTACGAACTCACTGACTTTCCCGTTTCTTTAACATGGGAAACACCCCCATCTATGACTCATTTCCGGTGTGTGTGATCAGAGATGTGATCATGCACAAGTGTGAATAAATGCAGCATGCTCAGAAAATTGGCACATTTGTTGCTTTGATTCTGTTGGTTTGTTCTAAAAACAATGCCCTCATTGTTGTTGAATGAACATCGTAACACAATGAAGGAAGGTAACAGTATCCAGGGGTGGAAATATTCAAATTCATTGGCACACATTCCATTCAATTTCACTCCAGACAAAGGAAGTATCTAAAATTCAGCTCCCTCTTTGCTGGATGGCTCAACCTGTTCCGTGTCAGTTGATAGTTCTATACTGAGCAAAAATATGAATGTAACATGTAAAGTGTTGGTCCCATGTTTCATGAGCTGAAATAAAAGATCCCAGCAATGTTCCATACCCATAAAAAAGCTTATTTCTCTAAAATCTCACAAATTTGTTTACAACCCTGCTAGTGAGAATTTCTGCTTTACCAAGATAATCTATCCACCTCACAGGTGTTACATATCAAGAAGGTGATTAAACCAAATTATCATTACACAGGTGCACCTTGTGCTGGGAAAATAAAAGGCCACTCTCAAATGTTTTATAACACAACACAATGCCACAGATGGCTGCAGGAATCAGAGCTGCTGCCAGAGAATTGATTGTTGATTTCTCTACCATAAGCCATCTCCAACGTTGCTTTAGAGAATTTGGCAACTACAGACCACGTGTAACCATGCCAGCCCAGGACCTCCACATCTGGCTTCATCACCTGCAGGATCATCTGAGACCAGCCACCCGAGCTGATGAAACAGGAGTATTTCTGTCTGTAATAAAGCCCTTTAATGGGGAAAAACGTATTCTAATTGGCTCGGCCTAGCTCCCCAGTGGGTGGGCCTATGCCCTCCCAGGCTCACCCATGGCTGTGCCCCTGCCCAGTCATGTGAACTCCATAAATTAGGGCATAATGAATTTATTTCAATTGACTGATTTCCTTATATGAACTGTAACTCAGTGAAATTGTTGAAATTGTTGCATGTTGCGTTTATATTTGTATTCAGTAAATTTCCTTTCAAGTGAAGTCATTCACTTCTTGAACAGTAGATGCCAAATTTCCTGCTCAACCATAACCTTATACTTGTAGCTACTACAACCCACCCAACCAATAAAAACCCATAGTAGCAATGATTTAGCATGAACCCAACAGATTAGAAGGGGTTATAAAGCATGACACATTCTACAAGACAGACATTAGAGCTTTTCTCTACCCAAAATGCCCAGCTGTTGGAGACAGCAGACAGCTCTGGCGAGGAGTGAGCTCAGACACCTTGTCACAACAAGGTCATCTCTAGGAAACCTCTATTAATAGACCCTGGGCTGTTTTCAAAGGGACAAGCAGAGTTAATTCTGGAATCATGTTAATGGAAAGAAATATATGTATCAATCAAGGGGGTCAAATGGACTCATTTAAATCTCTCTCATGGATTCCATCACCATCACTTTAATTTGAGAAGAAAAATGCATCCCAATTGCATTCCCCCCCGAGCACAAAACGCTGCTCTGAATCATTCACTAATGGCCTCAGCAGTGGGAGACATTAAGATAGGGAAAAAAGATAATGTGTGGAAAATAAGTATGTAAATGAGTCATTCATGGCTTTTTGCAGTGAGCAACAGTACAAAGGGCTACTGTTCAAATTCACAGTCAGATAGCTTTGGTAGCTTTGTCACCTTCAACATATCAGATTAGGCTAATTTGGATAAGCACATATTCTGGCTATGGAGTATTAGGAAGTCATTCATGAGTACCTTGGGTTTCACATGTAAATTAGTAAGTATGTAAGTAGTCTTACACGAGCCTTGGCTTGTGGGTTTCATGGGTTCCATGGGTTTCACATGGGCATCAATTTATAAGCCAGGTGAGGTACCTTGCCCTAATTTTGGCTGTGGAAGGGGAGCACAGTCTGATCATGTTGCCATTTTAATTGCTTTAGTTAGATTTAGAAGTTACATTTCCTCCCTTATCTAATTATATATTCTTAACCTGTTTAGTTTGCATGAAAGCCTGACATAGGCTTACTCTATACAGTAAGAAGAGTGACATATGGTTTTAAATCACATTTAATCTAAGTCAAAGCAGTGGCTATTCTTTTGCAACAGCTACTGCTTGTTCAGACAGTACATAAAACAAATTGCATTGATAGGAAGCAGCCTAATTCACCAAAGGGACTTCATACATTCTCCGTATATGATAGTTGTTTGAATGCAGTGATAAGTAAAATCACATTTGCAGATATGCAGTATGCATACTTATATTAGAGTTAGTTTGTTTTACCTCTCCAAGCTACTTATTATCGCATATGATTTAATGGAACAGGAAGGTCTGGGGGAAATGAATGCAATTCACAAAGAAGTACAACAAATCTCAACATCACAAGAGACCCCAACGATTTGAAACTCTTGAAATGGAACTGCATCTGATACATGCAGTTCATTACACACAACTGTGCTGCGTTTGGCATTGTCCCTGTTCAGTTGGTCTGTGTTTTCTCCAGCTGAAAAAGTGTGTTCCCTGTCCTTCCATGCAGATACGCACAATTATATCTTGGAAAACAATTTTTTCTCTGTGGCTGCCTGTCTACTCTGGAATGTAATGTTACATTTCACAATGTACAGAAAACCTCATTGCTCATTTTATTTCTGGAAACAGAGCAATAATGTGGAAGCATACATGTGTTCAATGATGCACATTTATTATACAAATAAATGAACCACTAGACAAGTAAGGAATAAGCATTCATTTGGTAAACTGTCTTTATCCATCAGAAATATGCAATGACTGGAATTGCTATAATGACATAGTAGGCCAAAGGCTTTGTTTTTCATTGCATGACAGTTCAATTCAAACTGATGCAATGCAAATGCCAATACTACATTATCAGTTCCTTATCAGAGCATATGTCAATCTGAATGTCCATCAAACTGGTGATATAGGGTCGTAATTACATTATAATAGACTTCAAAGATACTGTGATAGAGGACGAAACAAACGTGCTCAAGTTAAACCCGCACTGGCCTCTGCGCGTTCCCGTGCGAAGTATGTCTGTGTGATGTCACCGTGTCGGGGATATAGTTCCTCTCACTAGAATAAAGAGAGTAGAGGAAATCACGATGAGGATGGACTGTGCGCAACGCGTCCTATCCATGGGTTGTCGATGGTGAAATATATATTTCGGGGGAGCGCATTTAAAGCACATTATTGTAACAACCATTTGTTCTACACATTGGGTAAGTAAGTGTCACAATATGTCGTGTTTTGGAAGGTTACTCGTCGTCAGGTTGTTGCCCAATGCCGACAAGTAACCTACAGGCTGCTGAAGCCTAATTTATGCGCAAGTTATACGGTTCTTAATTCAGCTGGTTATTGTTGGCATTACTTGCGGTAGAAATCTGCAGCCAGAGGATTTCAGTCATGTAAATTCCACTCATGACAATGCCGTATATGCAATGTCATACACACTATAGACTACAATGTGCAGATGTTGGAGCAACCTTTTTGTCAATCGATCTATCCGTTGTAGGCTACATTAATTCCATTGTTATTGAACAATCATGTTGTTTGTCAAGCAGAAGAATATCGACGAATATCATGCTACTTGGATTGATTGATAATCAGGGTTATTATCAATTGTTCATAAGGTCGTTGTATTTTAAGGACAAATCCTCCTCTCATTCCAAATGACATTAGCCTTTGAAGGCTATTCAATACTTGAAACAAAGCTCACCTATCTCTAATTCAATTGTTTGTCCCTCTGTCTGAACGCCTAGCTGATTTGATTTAATGCCATAAATGTTTCAATTAGCTTAGCAGTGCAATCACGAGGAACAATACTGATTCTCTCAATCAGTGTTTCCTCATTTATTTTATATGATATATTATATTATATTATTCCCACTGATCAAATAAAGCATGGTCACATTTATATGGCTCTCATCTTTTGAATAAGCTGTTTGAGGAAGGTGACACTCAGCTAAAACCTTTCCGATGACAACTCAAATCTATGGTTTGAAACATTGTTTGCTCTACGTGCATCATGCAGTAGGATGTTGTATTTATGGTGATCTCCAAGCACTGGGTTTATTCCTGATTACAGCATGCATTCCATTCCAGTGTCCGACTCCCTAGCTCCTGCTGAGTAGAGGGTAAGCACCATGCTATTCCTTTCACTCCCACCATCAACACATCCACCAGTCAACACCTGCCCTGAGAGACTACATGACTGGCAGAATAATGAGCCAGCCTGGGGAAATGTGTTGATTATGACACTGGGAGGGAAGAGATTGCAGACACATTCCAGTCTTAAATCTGTTGACTGTCTGCTCTAGTCTTTAGAATCCAGTGTAACATGTCATTTCCAGATCCCATCGCACAATCTGTCTGACCTTCTCCACCATAATTATTGTATAAGTTTAGAATGACTGTAGTGTAGGTGTCAGATTACCGCCCAAACAGTGCCACTCAGCTTGGACCAGGCTGTTGTTGTCAACGGACTGCTGTGTTTTCTAAAGAGGACACTAAAAGTAGAAGTGAAATGTTGTTTAACGCATATCCAGAGGGACAGCTGAAGTTGCATGGGGACGTGGCGTTTACACCCCCCTCTGCTTCCTCTGGTCAGCACTTTGTCAAATAGACTCAGCGCTCCTTCACCTCGCAACGCTATACCATTGTTATGACTCTCTGGAAAGGTAAAGAGAAATGGGAAGAACGCTGTTACCCTTTTCACCATAGAGGTGGGGTTTGTATGTCCCGAGCTGGTAGCTGCCTATAGGCTTATATTCCTGCTATCTGGAGGTTGTCCGGTGTTAGATATGCAAATATAACTATTCATCATTCTTGTGGACCAGTGACCATCATCTGTCACTAAGGATCTTATGTCACAGTAGATCATTCCAAATTGGTCAGTATTGACTGTACTTTAAAAACATGTATTCAGGTAATGAGTTTAGGTGCCTCCCATTTGTATAATCCTGTTAATTGGCTGAGTTGATGACAGAGAATTAGTAATGTTGTCTGGCTACTAGTGTGTGTAATTGCACACATGATGGGAGTGAAAAGGGCAGTTTGGTACCACTTATTTCCCTGTTATCACGTTGTGTCGTATCTACACATCAAACGTTTTTCTCAGGAATGTCTGATGAAACAAATGCAGAGAGAAACGGTGCTTTTTATTGTATCAAACAAGGAGGGTAAGCTGTAACCTGATTAGAGACTCATCGGGAGTTTGATCGAAGACACCTCTACCTTAAATCCCCAGAGACCAACTGTCTTTTAAAGATGGCGTCTGAAAGGATTAAGGCTTAGTCAGGTAAACGCTGACAATAGGTGGCATTTCAATTTGGCCATCTTTAACTACAGTCTGCCTGCTACAGGAAAGCGGTTTTGTTGTGGCTCATGCTGTTTGAAGTTTTTTTTTTCCGCTTCAGTGAGTGTCATCAAGGCATCTGTTTCTGCCTTTGACAGTTTCTGTGCTGGTATTTCACTAGCAATGCCCCAGGAGGGCTCCTCTTTCCCATCATTCCTCTCCTCTGCCTCGCTCCCTCTCAGCTTAGTCTGCCCTACGGTAATTATTAGACCTCGTCAACTTGTAGTCCTAAAAAACGGAACTGAGTTACCTCTGGTTCGTTCAGCCATTCCTATGGAGAAAATGAATGAGGAAAGAACATGGTTGTGGGATAAAGGTTGAAAACAAGGTTAACACAGGTTTAGGAGATTTTATACATTTTTGTTCTATGATTGTAATACCAGTCAGTTGACATGATCTTTATGAATTAGGAAGCATTTATGTGTTTTTTTAAATGACATAAATGCTTCAAAATGCACAGAACGTGACTTTAGCTGATGAAGATGATCTCATAGAACAAAACGTATAAGATCTCCTAAACCTGTGTTTACCGCATTCTCTGTTTTCTGTGTTTATAAAAAAAAAAACGACAAAAACTAAATGAACTTTCCCATAGGCTTTGTCCAACGAACCATGGCAGAGTTAGTGCCTACAAAAAGACGCCGTTAATATTTCTCTCTATTGGCTCTTGTTAAACCGCATCAGTTTTAGCACTTAGCCAAGCAGGCTCTCGCTCCTCTCACTATTGAGTCAATAAAATGATCACAAATCTGGCCCATTGTGGGAGTCATTCTGGACTGCTCTGCCAGAGTCAGAACAGCCTCCAGAGGCTGCTGCACACACACACACACACGTCCTTTTTGTGAAATATTGAATACGAGGAAACTATTTTTGGATGCTAATGCTTTATCCTTACTACATTATTCTTATGTTGTGTACTGTAGTGGAGTGTTAAGTTCATCATGTTTTTGGAGTAAAAAAAAAAAAAAAACATTTTTTTTATTTGAATTTCACCCCCTTTTTCTCCCAAATTTCATGGTATCTATCCAATTGTTAGTAGTTATCGCTACAACTCCCATACTGGCTTGGGAGAGACGAAGGATGAAAGCCAAAACACAACCCAACCAAACCACACTGCTTCTTAGCACAACCCGGAAGCCAGCCACACCAATGTGTCAGAGGAAACACCATGCACCTGGTGACGTGGTTAGCGTGCACTGCACCCAGCCTGCCACAGGAGTCACTAGTGTGCAATGAGACAAGGATATCCCTACCGGCCAAACCTGGACAACGCTAGACCAATTGTACGTCTCCCCATGGACCTCCCGGTCGTGGCCGACTGCGACAGAGCCTGGGCTCGAACCCAGAGTCTCTTGTGGCACAGCTAGAACTGCGATGCAGTGCCTTAGACCACTGCGCCACCTGGGAGGCTGTAAATAAACATTTTGGGGATGAAATCTCCACTTCCCTGTTGTTGCCACACTGGATTTCGATCCAAATGTGCTGATTGGCCCATTGACCCACAGTGAACAGTGGTATTCCTCCGAGGTTCCTACCGTCTTGGTTTGTCTTTGTCCATCCTTCTCTGTCTTGGTCCCTTTGGGTCACCAGCTGCCAGTTTGTCACTGAAAAGTGGACAGTGGAGCTTACTATATGTTGCAGTGCCAGTCTTACATGACACACATGCAGCAACCCCATGAGAGTACTTAGCTCTCACTGGGAGCATGTGCAATTATGTTATTCTAGTCTACACAGTGCACCGGTGCGTACCAGCAAAAGTCATTTTAAGACCACAACACAGGTTGGGTTCCTTGTTCCCAGGGCCACAGATGGTAATTCATACCACAGACAGATTTACTTTAAAACACAAATAAACCACATTGTACACTACCGGTCAAAAGTTTTTAGAACACCTACTCATTCAAGGGGTTTTCTTTATTTGTACTATTTTATTTTTACATTGTAGAATAAGAGCGAAGATATCAAAACTATGAAATAACATGTGGAATCATGTAGTAGCCAAAAAAGTGTTAAACAAGTCAAAATATATTTTATATTTGAGATTCTTCAAATAGCCACCCTTTGCCTTGATAGCTTTGCACACGCTTGGCATTCTCTCAACCAGCATCACCTGGAATGCTTTTTCAACAGTCTTGAAGGAATTCCCACATATGCTGAGCACTTGTTGGCTACTTTCCCTTCACTCTGCGGTCCGACTCATCCCAAACCATCTCAATTTGGTTGTTGAAAAACAAATGATAGTCCTACTAAGCCCAAACCAGATTGGTTGGCGTATCGCTGCAGAATGCTGTGGTAGCCATTCTGGTTAAGTGTGTCTTGAATTCTTAATAAATCATGGACTGTGTCACCAGCAAAGCACCACCACACAATAACAGCTCCTCCTCCATGCTGAGAACCACACATGCGGAGATCATCCGTTCACCAATAATCTCAAATTTGGACTCATCAGACCAAGAACAGATGTCCACCGGTCTAATGTCCATTGATCGTGTTTCTATGCCCAAGCAAGTATCTTCTTATTATTGGTGTCCTTTAGTAGTAGTTTCTTTGCAGCACTTCTACCATGAAGGCCTGATTCACACAGTCTCCTCTGAAGAGTTGATGTTGAGATGTGTCTGTTACTTGAATCTAATGAACTTATCCTCTGCTGCAGAGGTAACTCTGGGTCTTCCATTCCTGTTGCGGTCCTCATGAGAGACAGTTTCATCATAGCACTTGATGGTTTTTGCAACTGCACTTGAAGAAACTTTCAAAGTTCTTGACATTTTCCGTATTGACTGACCTTCATGTCTTAAAATAATGATGGACTGTTGTTTCTCTTTGCTTATTTGAGCTATTCTTGCCATACTATGGGCGGTATTTTACCAAATAGGGCTATCTACCTTGTCACAACCCAACTGATTGGCTCAAACACATTAAGAAGGACAGAAATTCCACAAATGACCTTTTTAAGATGGCACACCTGTTAATTGAAATGCTGATTGAGAGACTGTCAAGAGTGTGCAAAGCTCTCATCAACGAAATTTGTGGCTATTTGAAGAATCTCAAATAAAAAATATGTTTAGATTTTTTTAACACTGTTTTGGTTACTACATGATTCCATATGTGTTATTTCATAGTTTTGATGTATTCACTATTATTCTACAATGTAGAAAATAGTACAAATAAATAAAAACCCATGAATGAATAAGTGTTCTAAAACTTTTCACCGGTAGTGTCCATCTGCATAAATTATAACCATACACGTTATAATTCACAGAGTGCACACAGTAGATGAAGAGCCCCACAGTCACACAGCTCTGAAGCCTAATCCTTGTCTTTATCCAGCCTTGTGTAAAGTCTAGAGACTTGGGGCAATAAAACAACCAGGATTGTGTAATCTTAAATCACTGGATTTGAGCCGAGTCATCACAGAGGCTAAAGATAAACCACAAGCAATCTAGGCTGTACTCGTCACCCTGCTTTATATCCTGCGTTGCACTCTGTTGATGAAGCTGCGGTTGAACGAGATACTGTACGAGGAATAACAAATATGAAATAGACCACCTAGCTGTGATTGTTTGGCCCCAGCAGACCACACAACTGCCTGGTAAGGTCTTCAGCAAGCCGGTTGTTTATTGTAGGCTGCCCTATGTGATTTGATGAAATGGTACTCTCATTTACTGCTAGACAAACCACCTGTCTGCTCATGAAGTCTGTGACACATGATATATGGGCCGATATAAAGACAAGGGTTTCATTCACAAAGTGTTTTATTAACCTCTGGCAGGAATTATCTCGAATGTGAGGAAATTCATTATTTATTAAAGCCATTGATAATTAAAGTTTTTATTTATTTTATTTACAAGCAATAGTAACGCAAATAAATTACAAAATTACATAATAGTTTCCTTAACCTGTAAGCAGTCTATGGACAAGTTATGACAGCAATCCATGCTTTGGTTTAGTTTCCCTGGAACTTTTTCCACATGCAAAAATTTTAGCATTTGTAGCACAAATCCCATTCAAGTCATGGGACTGATATTAGCATTTTCGTGCATCATGTTCAATGCAGCTAGGTGACTTTGTTGAGCTTCACAATCCATTTGAGATACTTTCGAATTATTTGGACACGATGTGCGAATAATGCTAATATCAGTCCCATGACTTGAATGGGATTTGTGCCAAAAATGCTAAAACGTTAGCATGTGGAAACCGTGCCAGGGAATCTAAACCAAAGAATGGATTGCTTTCATACCTTGTCCATAGACTGCTTACAGGGTAAGGAAACCAATGTGCCATTTGGGTGAACTATCCGCAACCATTTTGACAGGGAGTTATGCTGAGACCAAGGTTTATTTTACTGATTAGCCCTGTATATACAGCAGTACATATCAATATTCATATCAATACTAGAAAAGCAAAACACAATCATAGAAAAACACATTATTCAGGTAAAAGGTCCTCAATCAGTCTTTTGAATTGCCCAAGAGGCACCATGTTATCCAAGAGTCTTGGATGATTGTTTTTCCTTTCATGTGTAATAAACCTTGTTAATCTGGATTGTTTTACGCTAAATTGCTGTGGAAATTGTACAGATACACTGCCTTCAGAAAGTAATCACACCCCTTGACACCCACATTTAATCACACCCACATTTTGCTGTTACAAAGTGGTATTAAAATTGCTTTAATTGTACTTTTTTTTTGTCAACAATCTACACAAAATACTCAAATGTCAAAGTAGATGAAAAATGTATGAAAAATAAAACACTAATATATGTATTCAACCCCCTGAATCAATACATGTTAGAATCACCTCTGGCAGCGACCCAGTCTTTCTGGGTAAGTCTCTAAGAGCTTTCCACACCTGGATTGTGCAACATTTTCTCAGTTTTCTTTTCAACATTCTTCAAGCTCTGTCAAATTGGTTGTTGGTCATTGCTAGACAACAATTTTCAGGTCTTGCCACAGGATTTCAAGCAGATTTAAGTCAAAACTGTAACTCGGCCATTAAGGAACATTCACTGTCTTTCTAAGCTACACCAGTATAGATTTGGCCTTGTGTTTTAGGTTATTGTCCTGCTGAAAGGTGAATTCATCTCCCATAGTCTGGTGGAATGCAGATTGAACAAGGTTTTCCTCTAGGATTTTGCCTGTGCTTAACTCCATTACGTTTTATTTTTAATCCTGAAAAACTCTCCAGTCCTAAATTATTACAAGCATACCCATAACATGATGCAGCCACCGCTATGCTTGAAAATATGGAGAGTGATACTCAGTAATGTGTTGCATTAGATTTGCCACAAACATAACATTTGTATTCAGGACAAGAAGTGAATTCCTTTGCCAAATGTATTTCACTATTACTTTAGTGCTTTGTTACAAACAGGATGCATGTTTTGGAATATTTTTTATTCTGTTAGGGTTCTTTCTTTTCGCTTAGGTCAATTAGGTTAGTGTTGTGGAGTAAATACAATGTTGTTGATCCGTCCTCAGTTTTCTCCTATCACAGCTTTTAAACTCTGTAACTGTTTTAATGTCATCATGGTGAAATCCCTGAGCGGTTCCTTCCTCTCCGGCAACTGAGTTAGGAAGGACGCCTGTATCTTTGTAGTGACTGGGTGTATTGCTACACCATACAAAGTGTAATTAATGACTTCACGATGCTCAAAGAGATATTCAATGTCTGCTTTTTATTTCATTTTTACCCATCTACCAATTGGTTATCTTCTTTGCGAGGCATTTGAAAAACTCCCTGGTCTTTGTGGTTGAATCTGTATCTGAAATTCACTGCTTGACTGAGGGACCTTGCTGATAATTGTATGTGTGGGGTACAGAGATGAAACAGTCATGAAAAAATTATGTTAAACACTATTATTGCACACAGGGTGAGTCCATGAAACGTATTATGTGATTATGTGACTTTACTCCTGAACTTATTTAGGCTTGCCCTAATAAAGGGGTTGAATACTTATTGACTCAAGACATTTCAGCTTTTCCTTTTTAATACAAACATTATTCCACTTTGATATTATGGGGTAGTGTGTGTAGGCCAGTGATAAAATAATTGCAATTTAATACATTTTACGTTCAGGCTGTAACACAACAAATGTGGGGGGAAAAGTAAAGGGGTTTAAATACTTTCTGAATTAATTGATTGACTGATTATATAGGAGGGTCTTTGGGCCTATTGAAAATGTGTTATTTCACATGTAGCCAAGTAGACGAGTCACCATAAAGATCTATTTGTAGAGATTGCCAGTGCATGTGTGTGCATATACACAGTACAAAATGTGAATATTTTATTCAAATCCGCTTATATCATCAATTATGCAATTGTATTCAATTGAGCAGAGAGAGCTGTTTTTATTTGATAGGGTCACTGTCACTCGGGCACATAATGGTGAGGCCATCAGACCTACCAGAGAGAGGAGTTACAGTGTTGGGGTGCCTGCCTCTTCTGGCAGGTGTGTGTAATGAATCGGCTTTCAGTATTTCCGCTCCCTGACTCTTGTTCTCCCCAACATTAAACTCCTCATAAATCTTCTCAAGGTGATTTTTCAACAAAGTGCAAAGGGAGGAAGCCTTTTCAAAGTCACAGGCTGCTTCCTGGGGGAGAGGGCCATGACTTGACAGTGAGTCTCGAAGATGCCCTTGGCAACACGACGGGTCACAGCATCAAGCTTTGAAACCAGCATCTAAGATATGCATTAATTGTGATGATAAACGGGGTCGTTTGATCTCTGAATGCTGATTGGCTGACAGCCATGGTATACCACAGATATGACACAAAATGTATTGTTCACTGTTCTAATTACATTTGTAACCAGTTTATAATAGCATTAAGGCACCTCGGGGGTTTGTGGTAAATGGCCAATATACCACGGCGTTGCATCGTACCTAACCCATGGTGTTGGGTCGTGCTGTGGCACAGTATATTAGCCATATACCACACCCCCTCTGGCCTTATTTCAACACACTGATGTGATAGAAATGTTTGTTTCGGTATTGTATTTTTTGTGGGACCATTTTAGGCATCTGGGTGATTTTCTTCGCTATTATGACTTAGTTAGGACTTTTACAGAAATATTAAGTGAAAAATACATTTTGTTCCTCAAATGCTCAACTTCAATAAGACCCCAATGTGTTGTGTTCTGTAAATTGCCAACTCAGCCACGGGCAGCTGTTTTCCAAAGCTCTGTTGTGGCTTATTTCAAGATCAGGTACTGGCTTTCTTCACTTCAAAGCATGTAAGATATCCAATTGACTATCCAGTTCAAAGGACTTTAGTAAATCTTGGAGGGATTTGATCATATTTGTGTCCCAAATGCCAACCCCAAACCTATTACGCTGACCTATGCGCCCTGGTCAAACATAGTGCACTATACAGTGGATAGTGTGCCATTTGGGAAACAGCCCATATGAAGCCTATCGGGAGAATGTTTCATGTTTGTTTGAGGAGGCAGGTGGCCAGCAGGACAGGCATCCTCCAGGGACGGCCTCTCTCCCTCCGTCTGGAATGGGAGAACGACCATGGTCCCGCCTCTACAGTGGTCAGTAGAAGATGAATCACATTGCCTCTCTGCTCTGCCTCGTCTCCATCTCTCCTCGCTGCTGCTGCTCAGGCCAACTCACTTGGCTATAAATAGGGAAAGATTAAAACCTCTCATCCGGCTTACCTGCACAGCATCTTCAACTCGCCTGCTAAGTATGTTTCGGGTTTTTTCTCTCTCCATTGCTTGTAATATGTATTCTTTGAGCACTGGGGGTGTTTATAAAGACGTTTTATGAGCTCATCAGTGGCTTTAAGAATGACTGACCATGACTGTCTGACCAGATGTGACACTAGCTACAATAATGTAGGATATTTATGAGAAATGGCAACAAGAATTTGCAGATGGTATGAACTGAAGAGATGCTCAATCAGGCTTATGAATCTCTCGATTGGAAATACCCTGGAGGTGCCCTACTCAGTGATTTGAAAAAGATAAGCTTTTCAGTGCATTAAAGTCACTTGTCAGTTTGGTGCTCTTACATATGAGTGACAGAGAATGTGCAGCCCTGGGAGCTGTGTCCTCTAAATCCCAGGCATCAGGAGATCGCCTGTCCAAATATAGCCCTATATGGAGGTGGAGGGCCCTCTTCTCTTCCCGGCTGCTATGGGAGACATTTACTTAATTACCCTCTCTATGCTGCAAAACATGGAGGCAACATCTGTAGGCTTTGTTTCAAATGACATCTTTCCATAGCAAAATGACAAATATTAGTAGTTGTTGGCTCCTCAACTAGGATATATTTCTGGGTAGAAGAGGTCCAATGAGCAGTGTAACATGATCAAATGGGCATCTGCTGTCAAGGCTTTATAGTAATGCTGAAATAACATTGTGCAGAGACACACTGTACTGTAGCCGTGATGCCTGTGATTAATTTAATTGCATGTTTTCGCAATGTAATGTGGTTTCTTATCAGTTACATCAGCTCCTACAACATTCAAAGAGATGACTAATTTTCTTCCTTTGCCTAATGGCTGTTACGTGCGCGCTTGTTTTTTTTATTTCTGATCTGCCTTAATCAAATGTTGTCACAGTATTTCTAGGTTATGTTTGGCAGTCATCCCCATTGCCTTGCTTGAGTCTCTCTGTGTTGGCCGTGTTATCTGACCGCTCGCTCGGTCACATGCTGCCCTTTTGGACAGAGGGTTGCTGGGAAAAGCCTGTGAGCCTGCTGAGAGGGACAGACCGAGGACGGGCCGGCCTTCCACGCTGTCATTCACAGCGGGATCAACACAGCTACCACTGGGTTGGGTAAAGAGCCCATAGGGGCAGGATACAACACTCTTGGATGGACATCTCTCAGATATAAATAGGACACTGTCACATTTCTCTTCCTTGTAGAGTATCTTCCATCTGTGGAATATCATTGTTTTCAATAATACCTCAGTGGACAATTAGACAATGGTGCCAGATCAATGATGTCATGTTATGCTTTGCGCTGCTATATGACCGGGTAACAGTGGGAGTAAACAGTGGGAGTGGAGAGGCAGGCTGTTCACTATGCTCTGTGAGCAGGACTCTTTTGTTTGTTTGGGGCTCCAGTAATGAGAGTCCCTGACCCACCTGAATAATGAACAGCCAACTGTTTATTCACAATGCTTCCATGTGACTTAATTCCCTTAAGTTTCTCACTGAACACAGCTCATTATCAGACGTAGGGAGCTCTCTCTTCTCTCAGTGGAGTGGAAAGAAGAGGGGGAAACAGCTCGAGCTCGAGCTCAGCAAAACAGCTCGAGCTCAGTGAGGTTGGATGGAGAGCATTTGTGAACAGCAGTTTTCAGTTCTTTCCACAGATTCTCGATTGGATTCAGGTCTGGACTTTGACTTGGCCATTCTAACACCTGGATATGTTTATTTTTGAACCATTCCATTGTAGATTTTGCTTTATGTTTTGGATCATTGTCTTGTTGGAAGACAAATCTCCGTCCCAGTCTCAGGTCTTTTGCAGACTCCATCAGGTTTTCTTCCAGAATGGTCCTGTATTTGGCTCCATCCATCTTCCCATCAATTTTAACCATCTTCCCTGTCCCTGCTGAAGAAAAGCAGGCCCAAACCATGATGCTGCCACCACCATGTTTGACAGTGGGGATGGTGTGTTCAGGGTGATGTGTTGCTTTTACGCCAAACATAATGTTTTGCATTGTTGCCAAAAAGTTCCATTTTGGTTTCATCTGACCAGAGCACCTTCTTCCACATGTTTGGTGTGTCTCCCAGGTGGCTTGTGGCAAACTTTAAACGACACTTTTTATGGATATCTTTAAGAAATGGCTTTCTTCTTGCCACTCTTCCATAAAGGCCAGATTTGTGCAATATACGACTGATTGTTGTCCTATGGACAGAGTCTCCCACCTCAGCTGTAGATCTCTGCAGTTCATCCAGAGTGATCATGGGCCTCTTGGCTGCATCTCTGATCAGTCTTCTCCTTGTATGAGCTGAAAGTTTAGAGGGACGGCCAGGTCTTGGTAGATTTGCAGTGGTCTGATACTCGCTTGCACAGTGCTCCTTGGGATGTTTAAAGCTTGGGAAATATTTTTGTATCCAAATCCGGCTTTAAACTTCTTCACAACAGTATCTCGGACCTGCCTGGTGTGTTCCTTGTTCTTCATGATGCTCTCTGCGCTTTTAACGGACCTCTGAGACTATCACAGTGCAGGTGCATTCATACGGAGACTTGATTACACACAGGTGAATTGTATTTATCATCATTAGTCATTTAGGTCAACATTGGATCATTCAGAGATTCTCACTGAACTTCTGGAGAGAGTTTGCTGCCCTGAAAGTAAAGGGGCTGAATAATTTTACACGCCCAATTTTTCAGTTTTTGATTTGTTAAAAAAGTTTGAAATATCCAATAAATGTCGTTCCACTTCATGATTGTGTCCCACTTGTTGTTGATTCTTCACAAAAAAATACAGTTTTATATCTTTATGTTTGAAGCCTGAAATGTGGCAAAAGGTCGCAAAGTTCAAGGGGGCCGAATACTTTCGCAAGGCACTGTATATGCCATTTAGCAGATGCTTTGTCAGTCGTGTGCATACATTTTAAGTATGGGTGGTCCTGGGAATTGAACTCAATATCCTACTATTGCAAGCACCTTGGTCTACCAACTGAGCTACAGAGGATCACGTATAACTGTCCATGTAAGCCTCCTGGCAATCGGACATACATACGGGTGCTGTTGGATAACCTTATCACAACAATGGCCTTTATGACAGCTGGTTGAATGCAGTTTATGGTGCATGATTTGCTTACAAATTGTATTTATCACCTTGAGATGAAATACTATAGAAGGCTCTGGAAACAGTTGGTTGAAATAGAAACGTGCACTGACGTTCTTTTCGTTCCCTTATGAGCTAATTGGCATGTTGACTCTGCACCCTGTGTCACATCTGAGCTGTTGTAACTGCTCCACTTTCCCTCACCTATTAATCCTCTTACCTCAATCGAAAGCTTATTTCCATGTAGATTAAGAGGCGGTGGGGCTATTGAAAGTGTGCTATATTCTCCATTTAATATGAGGAGGATCAAGAAACCTCGTGGCTGGCAGGGTGTGATGAGTGGTGGTGGCCGTCTGAGCTTGAAGGTCAGCCTAGCCCAGAGTAATGGTTCAAGCCATTGTCACTAAGTAAATTAAATGGGGCTCCACATTGTTTCTTGTTCTGACACAGGTGTAGGAACTTCCAATGGCCGTTACCCTTACCACACTCAGCCAAGCTGCTCTAGGTCATCACTCCACATTGGTCCAACCAGCACTGGTGGACAGAGGGAGACGGTTTACAGTTCAGCCATTAGTTGGTGAGACAATTCAAGCCACTAAAATAACGACGCTTTGATAGGTTGTGAGGACAGGCCACATGAAATAAGAAGCTTCCATTTACAACTAAGGACAGGTTTCCATTCAAATTTCAGAAAGACAAGTCGGTGGCTGAACCAGATATTTTCCACAAAGAGTTCTGCAGTGAAACATTCTCAGTAGTAGAGCAGCAGAGCCGAGTTGAGTGTGTTTACGACTTTGTGCCGAGTTAGTTTTAGTCTGTACAGTGTCTCCTGGGAAATGCCATGTGAATGGAATGGCATTGCGGCACAGTGGCTGTGCACATCTTATCCCCACTCCGTAGAGCAGCGATGATTCACTGAACTCAAACATGTTTTGCTTATCTTGTTTGTTGGAACGTAAATAGAACCCAAACGACCTGAGGGTTACATGTCCAATACGTTTTGACCTGATCGTTATGTTCCCACAGTATTTTTTTACACGGTGTGTTTCTTTTCATGCTTCATAAAACGCAACGTGGAGTGGTCACACGGCATACATTTTTCATCGTACGCATGAGTGCTTGCTGCATATATAAGTATCTGTATAGTCCTGTTGTCCCTATAACCAATCCTATGTTTTAAAGGGATGGCTCATTAAGTCAATAAGATGGGCGTGTTTTTCAAATGAGTGTCCATTTTCAAATATTAAGTCCATTACAACTGATTTGATATTTTGATGAGTTGGAACATAATCTGAGTTTTTAGCATGAATCACTCATCTCCCAGGGTCCACTCCTAGGTCAGCCGTTTAAGACCTATTTTTGCATATTTATGGACATATGTGTGTACTTCACAAGTAGTGTTACCTTCTATATTTAGCTTTGACGTGCCTGAAATGAAAGACGGCTCTACCTCCTCTGTTGTTGACCATAATAATTGCAAATGTTTTGGAGATATTCCAAATTTATGTTTGCATTTTGGAACTGTTATCCGGGTTTCATGTTCCATCTGATGGAGAGATGTCAGTCATCTGTGCTGTGCTCGGTCAGTATATTTTTCCTATATTTGTCCCTTCAATCCCATCCCCAACTTAATTGCAGAACAGATAACCTATAATTTCCGTTCTCGGGACATAAATAAAACCTCCCAGGATTTTTTAGGGAACCATAGTAAAACATTCTCAGAACCTCCCTGCAACCTAAAAATGAACATTCCCAGAACAGACGAAATGTTCACTTCCGTTTTCAGAACGTTTAAAAAAAAAAAAATCCAGTCAAAAAACGTATGGCTTCGTTCCCAGAACCAATGGGAAACAAAAACCTACATTCCCACAACTTCCGAGGAACCAAATGTCCTAGCTGGGTAGTCATTGAGCATTATCATAAATAGACATGAAAGGAAACACATTCAGGAATGAGGAGATTTCTCTCCATTAACAACTTCTTGTTGTCATACTGTACTGTAGCTGGAAAGTTGTAAAGAATTAGAAGGAGATAAGATGTTGTGCTACTCCAATACTGTTAAGGATTAAGACTGGATTAACAGTCTTTGTTTTAGAGGGGTTTGTTATTAGATAATGTTGAAGTAGAACCAGTAGAACCAGTCTGATCACTGTGTTCATCATTCTATTACACTTGTGAATTAGAATGGTGAATGCAGCCATCAGGCTGGTTCCACCAGTTGCTCAAGTGGGGTAACTTGAGTGACTTCAAGATATTTGACTTCCTTGCATACTTTCAAGGGAAAAAAAAAATCTTACCCCATTTTCTCCCCAATTGGTAGTTACAGTCTTGTCTCATCACTGCAACTCCCGTACAGACTCAGGAGAGGCGAAGGTCGAGAGCCGTGCATCCTCCGAAACACAACCCAACCAAGCAGCACAGCTTCTTGACACAATGCCCACTTAACCCAGAAGCCAGCCGCACCAATGTGTCGGTGGAAACACTGTGCACCTGGCAATCGTGTCTGCGTGCACGGCACCCGGCCACCTCACGAGTCGCTAGTGCGTGATGGGACAAGGACATCCCTGCCAACCAAACCCTCCCCTAACCCGGATGACACTGGGCCAATTGTGTGCTGCCCCGTGGGTCTCCCGGTCACAGCCTTCTGCGACAGAGCCTGGACTCGAACCCAGAATCTCTAGTGGTACAGCTAGCACTGCCTTAGACCACTCCGCCACTCGGGAGACCTTTCAAGGGAAACATGTTTGCTGATTGGCAAGGCTCTTATAGTCAGTCTTTAGTGGTCTAACTTGTAGTCAGATTCTATCCTTTCTGATTCCGACAACAATAGGCCTTTACACACCGACACCGTTCATCCCACATATGCATAGGATGCTTTACGACGCCCTCCTTGCTGCAGTGTGTGAGTGAGCTCAACCATACGGAGACAAGCTTGTGTTTCTAACAACAGTGGGCAGTGATGTTCTCAGTCAAACATACACAAGCTGCTGCCTCCCTCCTGTCTCCTGGCACTGGGCTCTCGTTGGCTGCTTGGCACAGGGGCCTGCTGGCAACGCAGCCAGCTCCTTTTATTCCAGTGGACGTGGATGATTGAATGGCTGCACTGAGGAGAATGCCAACACCAGTTCCTGCTGCTCCCACTCTGTGAGGGCACTGTTGGTTCCACTGCTTCCCAGAGCCCTCTATTGGATGGGACCCAAGTCCAAATACAGCAGTCTCTCTGTAGGCTCAGACAGTTATGAATGCATGTGTTTAGCAGTGGGCCTTTAAACATGCAGGATCACTCCTCCGAGGGTCTCACTCTCAGCGCACACAGGGCCTTTATATGGGCCATGCTGCTTAACCAGATTTCTGTCTTCTAAAGCTGGCCACAGATGAAGCTGGCCACAGATGAAGCTGGCCATACATAACACCGGTGATGAAAAAAGTACCCAATTGTCATACTTAAGTAAAAGTAAAAACACCTTAATAGAAAAATCACCCAGTAAAATACTACTTGAGTAAAAGTATTTGGTTTTAAATAGACTTTAGTATCAAAAGTAAAAGTATTTGGTTTTAAATAGACTTTAGTATCAAAAGTAAAAGTATAAATCATTTCAAAATCCTTATATATTTTAAGCAAATCAGAGGGCACAATTTTCTTGTTTTTCTATTTATTTACGAATAGCCAGGGTCACATCCTAACATTCAGACATCATTTATAAACAAAGCATTTATGTTTAGTGGGTCTGCCAGATCAAAGGCATTAGGGATGACCAGGGATGTTCTCTTGATAAGTGTGTGAATTGGATCATTTTCCTGTCCTGCTAAGCATCCAAAATGTAACAATATTTTCTTTAGGAATGTAGTGAAGTAAAAGTTGTCAAAAATATAAATAGTAAAGTACAGTACCCCAAAAATGACTTAAGTAGTATGTTAAAGTGATTGTACTTAAGTACTTTACACCACTGCATAACACCGTTAGTCACTCACCGCCCTAAGTCAAAACAATTACATTTCTAGTCCAAATGGCCCTGCGTGGCCCTGACTCTGATTCTGATTAACGTCTCTCTGCTTGGCCCTGATTCTGACTAACGTCTCCCTGCTTGGCCTTGATTCCGATTAACGTCTCTCTGCTTGGCCCTGACTCTGATTAACGTCTCCCTGCGTGGCTCTGATTCTGACTAACTTCTCCCTGCTGGGCCCTGATTCTGACTAACGTCTCCCTGCTTGGCCCTGATTCTGACTAACGTCTCTCTGCTTGGCCCTGACTCTGATTAACGTCTCCCTGCGTGGCCCTGATTCTGACTGACGTCTCCCTGCTGGGCCCTGATTCTGACTACCGTCTCCCTGCTGGGCCCTGATGCCGGCTAACGTCTCCCTGCTGGGCCCTGATTCTGACTAACGTCTCCCTGCTTCCGTCTGACCTGCCTCACCGGTGCCCCAGGTATTAAGCTGGAGGCCTATTTAAAATAGCGACAAAGCTAATCCAAGAATAGCCTGTGTTGATTTAGGGGGTTTTGATTAAATTCTAAATCTTGTGACATCCAGTGGGTGCTTATCACCTACGGCCTTGATCTACACCCACTGGAGGCGATGCACCATCTGTTGAAGGATGGCTAGATGGATTTTTTAGGCACTATCTGTGTGTGTGCTGTGTTCTTGGAGGTAGGACATATTGCCTTTGGAAATGTATAGGCTGTCTAAATGTTATCGCTGGTGTTAAAAATATAAAATAGTGAATAGTCCAGGAGAGACTGTAATCCAATCCCTGAGTATCTTTACTTAGCGTTAACAAAACAAAACAAGAGGGAATGGCTTACTCCCTGTTTAACATGCACAGCAGATTATTATTAGACCTACAATACTGTATTGATGTGAAATGCGCCCTCTGCTGGTCATGTTGTACACTGCATTGCATGGTATTTCGTCTTACTACATTTGGTCTCATAATGTAAAACGCAGGGTTGTTTATTCAAAGGGGAAATGGAGCTGCAGGAAAGGTTGCGTAACACATCGTTGAGTATTGATCACAATATTGATCAGATGCATATGTCCCTGTAGTAATACCAATCAATGGCCTTTAGGCCAAGTTAACAAAGGTCCTGGATATTTAGACTAGAGCTAAAGGACCAAATGGCATTAGAACAGGGTATTGAAGCAGTGCTCTTAGTGAAAGCACTATGATCTGTAATATTGCTCATATCAGGTTTCTGTCTGTAGAGCTTTACTACACTGTACAATACCTTACCAGATAGTTGGAGTTAAAAGCAAAAAATGTTTGGCCTGTTACTGCTTATTGTTACAAGTGCAGCATGCCCAATACATTGATTACAGTGGAAGCTGCTGAGGGGAGGACGACTCATAATAATGGCTGGAACCGAGTCAATGGAATGGCATCAAACACATGGAAACCATCCGTTTGATGTATTTGATACCATTCCACCTATTCCGCTCCAGCCGTTACCACGAGTCCGCCCTCCCCAATTAAGGTGCCACCAGCCTCCTGTGAGTGATTACCTCTGTAATATGCACTGCAGATATTCTGTTGTACTGGGATGTGTGACTGAGAGCTTGTGCAATGATTTATAACGCAGTGTTTATCAACCAGTCACAATATGTTTAGACATAAAATACACTATGGTGTTGTGTTCCTTTCCCTCCAGACTATGCTATGAGGACAGGGCCCAGCGATGACTGATGTGGAGCCTGTTGTCACCGACTTTGCAGCCACGGGGAGGACTGGCCGGAGGAACGCTGTACCTGATATCGTTGAGGCGGGGCCTGCTGACCTGTCAGACAAACTAGCAGAGCTTTCAGTTGTAGGTGGGTAGTGAAATGTATTTTTTAAATTACATACAGTACTTGACTGCATACTTTCAGCAATATTTACAATAATGTACATAGGCCTCCATGCTTTCACTCTGTTAATGGTTAGGCTGAATTGCACAATTGAAGGTATTTTCATCTCAACATTTAGATGAACAGTTTTACCTGTTTACTTTAGATGTAGTATTGCACCTTTCCATAAATGATACAATCCAAACCTAAATATAAGGGAAAAGCATGGCAGAGCATCACTGAACAGAGAACAAAGCGCTCTGTCATTAATAGATGGTTGAGTGCTTTTGTTAGGATCGGCCAGCCCAGTGCCCATCACCATTAGCAAGTGTCTGTGTGGATAGCCAGCTTTCCATTAATCAAGCCGGGTTTAGTGGAAAGGGCATCTGGAAGTTAACAGTATGGAAAATGTACCACAGCTTTAACTGTTTAAATGGAAACTAAAGAAGGGAACAGCCATCTCTCTCTTTTTAGTAATAGCTCAATGGCTGTGAGGGTCATTTGGAAAGGGATATCTATCAGTGAGGGGAAGCCAATCAATGCATTGGTTCATAGGGGTGGGGAAGTAATTGTTAGTTGGAGGCCTCTGTAGATACAGTATATAACTGTATTACTCAGCGTTGTTTCTTTTCACTTAGTGGCTACAGTGCAATGTCGGGGTCCATAGGTCCTCATGTTATAGAGGGCATGAACCAGATATAACATAGTTGCCTGCAATTTGCAGTATAAATCCCCTAGGCCTTGCCCTATGAGGATCAAAGCAGAGTAGTGTTTGATCGGTAGAATAAAATACTGTAAGTGTCTGGCTGGAAGCAGTCGGTATTGGCCCATTTCCTCAGAAGATTCTCATCTCTATGTGGCGTATTGCACTTTGTCAGTGTTCGAAACAGTATTAAAATGCTGGATATGAACAAAGCGGTTGAGTTGAGGGTCTATGCTATGATTAGTCTCTGTTGATATTCAAGGTGTCAGCTAGCGAGCTATACGTTATGTGCTGAGGTTGGTAATCTCATATTCCTTTTATCTTGCGAATGCAACATATCACCCATATCTTACAAAGCAACACAAAAGAGGGGAGAGTACACAGCTTGGATTACAATTGGAATGCAGACATTTTCCACTACATGGGCCTTGAGGCATTTTCAATTATATGTTTCTGACGAAAATAATGAATGCTGTTCTGTGTGTTTCTCAGATGATGAAGGAGGAGAGGGCTCGTCCTCTGGAAGCCCACCGAAGAGTCCTACAGAGGGTGAGGAGAAGGCAGAGGGGACGTAATTGGGCCTTGGTCTCTGGCTAACTGACTACGAGAGAAGATGGAGAACAAGAGAGAGACTGTCTCTAACATGGACCACTTCTCCTCAAACAAACCCCATTGACCAGACAACTGTAATCGCCATGCACCGTGCTATGCAACATCAGGACACCTATGATGAAAACTTAAAGAGCTGTTGGATGATGAAGGGAAGGGAGAGCTCTGTCGCTAGGAATGAAGTGGTTGTTTCTTTGTAGCTTTAAGGGGGTATTCATTCAAGATTACCCATAATTCATTACATGTACGGTGAATGAGCCTGCATTTATGTCTTGTTCATCTTAGCATATGCAGTGAACTGGTGAAGTGGCTGACAGTTGGGCATGACTCTGAAAAATGTAATTTCATATTTGAGCGAGAGTGACTTGTACATACATACGTTGCATACAGAGGTGTTCCAATGAAAGCATTTTCTCAGAATGTTAACATGTAGTTGCAGGAATGTCTCTTTGCACAACAAAAGTATAAACATTCCATTTGGTGATGTAAGTACAATTTTTATCTTAGAATTGTGATTTATTAGTGTGCTACAGTACAAACCTCTACTGTGTGTTTTTTACTGTTAAAATCAACATTATTATCAACTGAGTTATTAGAAGTAAAAAAATATATGTATTTTTCGGTCTGTAAATATAGTTTTACATTATATTTGCTTCCTTGTAAAGATGCATTTCAATGTCCACTGCAGCTAATAAACATTATCCTCTACGTACGGCAATGTTGTGAATATTTTTCAGATGCCATAATTAAAAAATATATGTTTGTTTGTTGTCTTTGTACAGGGGAGGCATCTCATTACACAGTGAAATTGATACCAACGTTGCTGCCAATTACAATATTTGTAATTGGCAGTAAAATGGTGATTACATTGTCTATCCTACTTTTCCTTAGTCAGCTGCAATGATACAGTATGTCAGTAGAGCTTTTCTTAGCCATGAAACCAGAATATTGTTGTGTTTGTCACCATTGAATTTTTTATATTTTTTATTTTATTTATGTCTTATACTGTATCTGGCCAGAGGAGGGCACCAAACATGTCTTTCACTCCGACATTAATGGATCGTTCAGAATAAACTGGCAAATACACAGTACATTCTCTTTATAAGACCTTTATTGACATTAAATATACAGCAAATTGTTAACTGAATATAGATATCGAAACAATTAAATGAAGGATAAATATTTGTTCAAATATGGATTATGCATGTTACTGTAGCAACAAATCTCCATGCTATGAATTAGGCTACCCATGTTAACTCACTCTGTATCAAATGTCAAAGCGCTTGGAAACAAAGCACTGAACATCTTTAAGAGGGCCAAGTAAAAAATACGATTGTCTCCTAATAGTATTCATACATGCACATGCATACACATTCATCACATATTTAATCAGTATAGTCAGAACCCGATGTCATGCTCTGAAATCATTACTGTAACCATAGCCTACTCAATAATGCAATACATGAATGTTCCATTTTTACTTTCCTTCAGATTTATGATACTGAAAATGAATAGCTTTCTCTGCCTGAAACATATGACCTAGTCGAATGCACACAGAGTGCATAATGGCTGTCCTCAATGCGGGATGCCCATGCGACTGTTTGAGTGGATTAATCCACTTAACGACAAAGAATTATCAAACAAGCTCTGATTCCGGCTGAGTATTTTCACACACCTAGATATGACATATTCCTTTTACAGTCTGTCTTGCAGAGGGCAAGGAGAGTAGTTAGTGTTGTGCAGAACATTCCTCTAGTAAGTCACAAGACGGATCTGCAACTGCAATCGATGCACGAGCAGTTGATAAATAATAGTTGTAATTTGCAATGGGTACGCTGAGTCAAATCTTTGTAAAGTAAAAAGCGAAATATAGCTTTAGAAGCGCTCAACGCCAATCAGAAGATAGAAATGATCTCCTAAGCCAATGGGAAGTAATTCTCCGCCCCTTATAGGATGCATATTAATAAGCCCCAAACAAATAACGTAGGTGTACGGGAAAACGCTCACAGACTCATCAGTATTAACTTTACCTCAGTTCTCTTATTGCACGGTCCTCTAACTCTTCATCATGGTTGATGCCTTCTGTGCCACCTGGAAACTGGTCGACAGTGAAAACTTCGATGAGTACATGAAAGCACTTGGTGAGTTTTTATAACTTTAAAAGTATAACCTAAAAATAAGACAGTTTATTTATGACTTATATTTGATACATTACATGATGTATGGTCGTTCGCATGATCACACCTCTTATTACATTTTTTCCTTAATTTCGCAGGTGTTGGTTTTGCAACAAGGCAGGTCGGAAATGTGACCAAACCAACGGTTATCATCTCAAAAGAGGGGGACAAAGTGGTCGTAAAAACCCAGAGTACTTTCAAGAATACTGAAATATCATTCAACCTGGGGGAGGAGTTTGACGAAGTCACTGCCGATGACAGAAACTGTAAAGTAAGTGCTTCAATGTGGGATTTATGGTCAAAATTGGGGATATATGCACTGGACACTACTCAGCTATAGGCTTTGGGCAGTTGGAACCGCTCATAATTTTCACTGGGTTTGAGAAGCCTGTTACAGTGCCCAGTCCAAATTTAGTAATATGATCTGAATTATGTTTTGGATGTTGTATCCCTTGCTTGATAGAAGTTCCAATAACATTGTAATTATATGTAACTAGTTGGTGAGAGCAATATTCTGACCTATTTTGCCCGTCTGTTTGTAGTCCACTGTGAACTTGGATGGCGATAAGCTTGCGCACGTTCAGAAGTGGGACGGCAAGGAGACCAAGTTTGTGAGAGAAATCAAGGATGGAAAATTGGTCATGGTAAGAGCCTTAATGAGTTAATTATGAAATGTGAATTCCTGGGTAATATGGATGCTGAAACAAGGCGGTGGGTCAGCAAGCCCACTAGTAATACTACTGGTGGAGAGGGTATTTCTATGCTGAAAGCCTTTATTCTGAAGTATAGTAGCATAGTTGTCAATGTAGAGATGTAGAGATGTGAAAATTAGTATAGAAAATGTTCATTGTCCTCATCAGTTCAGCATGATTACTGCAGTTATATATCTATTTTTTTAAATGCAAGTTTGCAGGCTTACCTCTAATTGTCCATATTATGCATTTATCATATTATACAATTATCATATTAAATGGTAATTTCTGGTGTGACCTGGTGGGATGTATTTAGCTGATAGAAACTGGAGTCTTATTTTTATCACCATAAAACAAGCAATATCTTACTTTTAATAATGATGAATGTTTATTTACACTCTATTTCATGTTTGATTTGCTAATTTCAGTGATTTATTTGTTATTTTATCTGATCCACAGACTCTCACATTTGAAGACATTGTGGCAGTGCGTACCTATGAGAAGGCATGAGCTGGGAGACATAACTATTTAAATCATTTGAGTCCATTTTACTGGGAGACAGCCAATGTTTACTTTTTTTTTTTTTTTTTTACTGTATGCTGACCGTTGCACTTCATCCTTCCAAATGTTTTATAACATGGGCTGGAAATCTTTTTTTTAAAGACATTTTTATATACATTTCTTTCATGATAGATCATCCTTTGTAAACATGTGTGAAACATGCTGAAATAAAAAAATTAACTCAAAAAGTATATATTTTTACTCTGTTATTTAAATGACTGTTTGATACCCATTGACTGCACAATCTCCTCAAACTCAACATATTCACTCACTCAAGGATTGAGCAAGTCTGTCTGTGAGACTGTCAAGTTATCACGTGTGTAGGCTGGTTTGGTATATATCTCACAGAGAGTAAAACCCTCAAAACACTATTTGTCATTTTGAGGCTTTTGTAGGCTACCTATCTGTAGTCCTACAACACAATAATAGGTTATATATTAGTTCACACATGTAGTGTTATTAACTGTTATGTAACAAAATATGACCTAATCAATCCATTATAATGGTGTTCCAAACTTGCATTGCGTAGCCTTAATATGTCGGATCTTCCTGCATGGATGTTGTTCTCGTAGGTAAGATCCTATGTCGTGTCTGCCCCAATGTATTCATTTTATGACCATTCGATACAATGTATCAGCAGAAATCAAGCTCACATCCCTTGGAAGTCCATGTTGAAACAATGTTTCAAAAAGGGCTTTGGCGTGTGTATGCCTGCGCCAAAGTCAAATATAATTTTAGTAGAACTGCGCCGAGCGACCTCAGCTCTCTCTCGACTCTCTCTGAAATGTAAACTATCTAAAGTGCTCCCGTGACCGCACTGTTTTCACAACCAGGGAGCGGTTAAAGGAGTCACATGACCGCCATACTTCCTGTTTGTGTTTGCTGAGAAAACTTATACGACGCATTTTCGCTCACATTTTGTGAGCTTAATGTGAGAGTATGGGCGTCGTATCCCTTCTGGCTGTGCTGCTGTTCAACGGGCTGCTGATTTACGCGGCGCCTCTTGCACCTGTAAATAGCATTTACCTGCCAAGCATAGGTAGATTGTTTATATGCGTTGATTGCACCAATTAATATTTTTTTTAACCTGATTGTTGAGCTGTCAACTATTTTTGCATGTAAAATGAAAGCACATGCTGATATTTGCCTTTATATTCTATTCTGTTTGTACAGTTTTTCTGAATCATGTACAGCCTTTTAAAATTAATTATTTTACAATTTTGTCGATGCTCACAACCCTGTGACATTTTGAAAAACAGTAAATGCGTTTTCAAAATGTGGTTGCCTTCTCAAAACATAAATAAACTCAGCAAAAAAAGAAACGTCTCTTTTTCAGGACCCTTTCATTCAAAGATAATTCTTAAAAATCCAAATAACTTCACAGATCTTCATTGTAAATGATTTAAATTAAAGTCACAGTTATGAAAACTTAGGACACTAAAGAGGCCTTTTTACTGACTCTGAAAAACACCAAAATAAATATGCCCAGGGTCCCTGCTCATCTGCGTGAATGTGCAGAGGAGGCATTCTGCAAGAAAGCATGAGGACTGCAGATGTGGCCAGGGCAATAAATTGCAATGTCTGTACTGTGAGACGCCTAAGACAGCGCTACAGGGAGACAGGACAGACAGCTGATCATCCTCACAGTGGCAGACCACGTGTAACAACACCTGCACAGGGTCGGTACATCTGAACATCACAGGTACAGGATGGCAACAACTGCCAGTTACACCAGGCATCACCGGCAACAACGTAGACTATGGACACAAACCCACCGTCGCTGGACCAGACAGGACTGGCAAAAAGTGCACTTCACTGACGAGTCGCGGAATTGTGAAAAACTGAGTTTAAATATATTTGGCTAAAGTGTAAGTAAACTTCTGACTTCCAACTGTATTCACAACTATACTTAAAAAGCTGATGCAAATAGTTACCTCAATATACTTGGGAAAATTTACTACAAATGATTATTTCTATACAAGGGAATATGCAAAAAGAAACAACAGTGTTCAACTTCAAACTTCCACATCTTTATTTTAATAAAATAAATGTTATAATTTTATCATTTCTTCAAACTTCAATCTCAAATTGCCCTTTAAACCTTACTCCTTAGGCATTCATATTTTGTCATCTGTAAGCATTCTGGGTATAACTACACCTTGCCTCCTTAGGTAAAGTTACATCCAGATAGCTTGCACCTAACTACAAATAATTATAGATCTTCACAACTGCATAAAGTTGTATGTGATAGTTTGGGATTAGCACTTTGACCGCACATCGTGTACAGATTGGCAAAGATTTTCTGGTGGTCTGTGTGCCCCTTAACAACAAAGCAATATTTTAACAGAAACGTAAATTAACGATTTGTCTAAATACTTTACACAAAGCACAATATGAACCTTAGCTCAAATACAACCTCATTCAAACTGTTTTAGATTAATCAAAACATGGGGTTTCAAAACATACATTGCACATTTGTTACAAAATATATGCCAAATTCTCCCTTAAACCTGACTCCATATGCACATATTATTTTGACAGGCTTTTGTGGAGCGATGGGTAACGATGTTTCGAGGGTGACTGTTGACGTGTGCAGAGAGTCCCTGGTAGGCGCCCAGGTCGGGGCGAGGGGACGGACGTAAAGTCTATACTGTTACAAACCGCCTTTATAGCACCTCCTTTTGACTTAAACAAGTCAAAACATGCTGGTGTATATTCGTCCAGCTTCTGCATAAAGGTGGACTCAAGAGAAACAGTTGTAATTCTTCTGAACTCTTCCTTAATCTGAGAGAGAGAGAGAAAACATCTTCTGAACAGATAAGTACAAAAGATGATCCGAGAGCCAGAATGCTATTGGGAAACCCCTCCCAAAGCTTGTGTAGAGTGAGAATGTTCAGACTAATCTTTAATGCATGTTGAATTGTAGATTATAATACTAGGTCAAGACAACAAAATATTTAAATAAATAAAAATGTATACCTACATTGACTATTTTCCTTCGGCTGTATTTTGTACCTGAGTGGGTTCAAACAGGGTTGGCCATCTTTCATTGAAGTCCTTCACAGAAAGGGCCGGAACGACATTTTGTCTTCGATATGAGAAGGTCTTTGTCATTTTAACACTCACAATGTTGTGGTTGTCACATATTTGTACTTGAATGCAGGAAAACTGCAGATCTTATATTGCATGTGCCGCCGGATCCCTACAGAATTAAAATAAAATCCATTATTTTTTTGTGTATACATAAGCTTAAAACATTATTACTTACACATCCCATATGCTATCATCTCCTTTTAAAATAAGGAAGACACACATTGTCAATACCTGCCTGGGTGACAACGCATTGTGTAAAACACTAATAGGGCCTATAAAATCCTTCTTTTTTAGTTCTTTTTTCCCCCAAATGCCGTTTTATTGTCCGGAATTCCATTATAACTTTTTGTTGCTTAATGTGTTCAATCCATTTGGGTGATAAACAAATACAGTATATATCTAATCCCTATTCTTCACACTAATGTTGGGTTACTGTAATAAAAATGGTGTATCCTGTCCGAGGGGTACCGTGTATTCTGTTTACATTTCTGGATTCCGTCGGAGTTTTCGGCATTGCGGAAATCATAGGGCCCTACAAGCCCTTATATGAGCTACAATGACAACAGAAATATATTGTAACGACCCTGGGTTTATAAGCGCGGAAATCGACCCGGCCGCACGAGCATGCTTTTGCTGCACAGTCGATAGCGCGCCGGACCTCGGGCTCGAAGGTCGAGAGGATTCGAGACCTGCTCCCTGCTGTTTCATTACAATATTTACATACCATGTCAATGTATTCTGGAAAAGATGGTCTGTCCAGTACCCAGGAACGTCTGAATACCTATACACTAAAGAAGAGGAGTTGTATTAAAATCTATGACAATGTCAGGAAAATAAAACTCGAATGACTTCAGCTTTAGATAGCTAGCAGAAACATCGCAATCCTAGCTGATTTGGAAGAGCTGCTTGTTATCCATCTTACTAGCCAGCCCAGTTATTTCATTTAGCTAGATAACTACTGCACAAGGTCAACGTTTGCAGTGCTGCCTTGAACATGTTGTGAATATATGAACAACAATGTTTCCGCAAGGACAGGTGTAGCTAGACAGTGTAGTTAGTACGTATGGTTCGTTCCTGTCTCTGCCTGGCTAGCTTGACTAGCAGACAAATATTACATTGCAGGTCAACGTAATCTACTGTAATGTTTGCTGACGATGCACTTTTTGGTACGCTAGGTAGCTAATATGTCACATAGCGATTTCGGTCAATATATAACGTACACAAAAATGACAAAGGTTAGAAACAGCGCCGAGGCGAGTAAATGCCCTGCAACTTACTAGCATGCCCACCACTAGCTAACTATACAGCTAGCTAGTAGCATGCCCACCACTAGCTAACTATACAGACATCACGGCCGTTAACTAGCTAGCTTATCAACTTGCAAAATATAACGTACTCTAGCAATATAGCCAGCTAGAAGCTTTTCGTACTTGAAGAATATTAGTTAAAGTTTTCCACAAATATTTTCGACACTTCGACACACGTCGAAAATATGTGTAGAGAGATCCAAACTACATTCCAAGTTATAATTTGGTCCTTACCTGCTGCATGGCCTTTCCAGAGGAGAAAGATCAAGAGGAGGTCCATTGAGCTGGTCCAAGCACAATATAAGTTCAGAACTTGATCTAGCATGTTAGTCCAACATAATAATGATATTTTGAATATCATATTTTTAAGTTGATGGTTGTTACTTAGAAATATTCGTTCAAATTTAGCAGCATATTACCTTGGATTTTTATTTGCAAATGCCAGTCTTTTACAACACATATAAATTAAGTACTATATTCAAAAATGTAAGTAAAACCAGAAACCTATTATTTTAAGTAAAAATCATTGATTTTCTTTTGCAATATTTACTAAGCCCGTGTACAAATATTTATACATGTTAAGTTTGCCTTTAATAAACGCAGTTGACAGTGAGAGGACGTTTATTTTTTTGCTGAGTTTATATTTATCAAAACTATATTATACCATCAAAATTGCAAATACTTTAACAAAAGAACATAACAGCCTGCGAAAGATTAAGGCAACCATAGGCTACTAATCTCTTGAATCCAAGTAGACAGAACAGAACGTTTAAAAAACAAATCCCGGTAGATCAACACATTTTATTTACAGTCGCTAAATCATGATGATCAAAATTGGAAGTACAAGTATTCAAATGTGTAGAATTATGGGTAATTACTAAAAAGGTTAAGCATATTTTACCAAACAATTTAATATACATTCCAGCAGCATACCACCCTGCATCCCACTGTGGGCTTGCTTCTGAAGCTAAGTAGGTTTTGTCCTGGTCAGTCCTTGGGTGGGAGACCAGATGCTGCTGGAAGGGGTTTTGGAGGGCCAGTAGGAGGCACCTTTTTCTCTGATCTAAAAATAATTAATTTCCCAATGCCCCAGTGCAGTGATTGGGGACATTGCCCTGTGTAGGGTGCTGTCTTTCAGATGGGACTTAAACGGGTGTCCTGACTCTCTGTGCTCACTAATGATCCCATGGCACTTATTGTAAGAGTAGGGTTGTTAACCCAGGTGTACTGGCTAAATTCCCAATCTGGCCCTCATACCATCACGGTCACCTAATCATCCCCAGTTTACAATTGGCTCATTCATTCCCTGTAACTATTCCCCAGGTTGTTGCTGTAAATGTGAATGTGTTCTCAGTCAATTTAGCTGGTAAAATAAGGGGATTTTTAAAAATCTAATAGACAGTGTGCAAGATTAATTAATCAGTGTCATCACAATTTCATGTATCCAATACAAATGCTGGTTTGCTTATAGTTTTGTAGACTTTCCTTTGGTCCACAGAAACCCCATCCACAATATAAACAAGGAAATGTCAATACAATGGAGAAACCAATGATTTGAATGTATAGGCCTCAATCCACACACAAGCAAAGTTCTGTAATGGAAGGTAACAATGTTGAAGATAATGATTCAGTACTAACCCTACTTCATTCTCTATATCTCTGCCTGTCCGCAATATTTTAAAACATCATAACAAAATTAGACAGTCCCCAATGCCTAGATCTATACATGTATTGTACATTGTATGATACTGATTGTGTGATTTAGAATTTTGTGTATTTGGCTTAAGCAGCAGGAGTCGCATGTCCCCATCCTGCCTGGTGTCAACGGTACAAGCTGGTGGCGGTGGTGTAATGGTGTGGGTAATGTTTCTGGCACATGTTAGGTCCCTTGATACCAATTAAGCAATGTTTGAATGCCATGCCTTGTAGAATCCATGCCCCAAATAATTCAGGATGTTATGGAGTCAATGGGGGGTCCGACCCGGTACTTGATGGGTTTACCTAATAAACTGGCCACTGAGATGTGTTACCTATAATTAACAAATCCTGACTAGCATGAATTACATAATCCCCTACATGTAATAAAATAGATTGATATAACATGCCCAATAATATTTCAATTTCAGGGAGATTCTGGCACATCTCTGACCTGCATTTTGATCCCCCCTACCATGTGACTGATGAATACACCAAAGTGTGTTCTCCTCTAAGAGTGTCCCAGCCTCAAACCCTGGTCTTTTTGGAAACTTCATGTGTGACTCTACCAGCTCATCCTGTCAGCTTCCAGCACATGAAACAAGTTGCTCCACAGCCAGAGTTTATGATCTGGACAAGGTTTGTAGCTTTATATGATATGGAAAACAACATGTGGTGTTAATGTGTATTAGTTTTTTCCTGTTTCATATACAACGCTAATGGAGAAGTAGCCTGTGCACCTTTTGAGAGGTTAAACAACTAACAAAAGCATATTGCTTCCTCCTTCCTGTCATTGGATAAATAACAATGATATTGTTACTGATGGAATTGTTGTAAAATAAGCAACCAATCAGTGATTTGCTCACTGAAGCATGAACAATGTCTGTATAGTGTATCGTTTTGAAACAGCTCTATGCTTTGTCTCGAACCGAAATGTAATAAGTAATTTCCACAGCAGCCTAATAGGCCATAAATCATCCATACAATAACTTCTGCTGATATTAAAACCAAGTGCTATAAAGTCATTATGCCAACGTTCAACCAGTGGGGACAACTCCGCATCAGATAGGTGTGCATATGAATGAAGAGCCATGCATAGCAAAGGCTACTAAAAATGCACTAAATGCTAAGGCCTGAACATTTTAATCACACATAACACGAAAGGACTTGTACTGCATGTGTAAACAGTTAATCGGTTAAGCCTGACATTTTATTGGCATGTATAATGCTTGTTAAGCATAATTAAGATGCTTTGGTGAAAGGCCCTGCCACTGCACCTAGATTCAAATGTGAAAAAAGACAACTCCTGGATTACAGGGATTTATGGGTAACAGATTAGCAGATCTTTGTTTTATTTCATTAATTCTGCCCTGGGCTCTCTCTAATAAGTTATTTGAATGAGCTTATTCCTCTCACCAGAGACAGCCCTCCACATGTCCCATCAGGGGAGCTGTCCACAGACGTGGTGATCCAAGTCATCAGCAACATGACTCAAACCATCAGGGAGTTCCTCCTAGACATGCCGGTGTACCCCGCCCTCGGGAACCACGACTACTGTCCCCAGGTATTCTATCTATTACACTGAACTCTATCAGAGAAGTAGTTGGTGAACCAGGCGAGGCAATCATTTGAGGAACCAAGGCTTTTGAGTCTGCCAATAAGAATGTGGTGATTGACAGAGTCGAAAGCCTTGGCCAGGTCGATGAATACAGCTACACAGTAATGTCTCTTATCGATGGCGGTTATGATATCGTTAAGGACCTTGAGCGTGGCTAAGGTGCACCCATGACCAGCTCGGAAACCAGATTGCATAGCGGAGAAGGTACGATGTGATTCAAAATGGTCAGTAATCTGTTTGTTAACCTGGCTTTCGAAGACCTTAGAGATGCATGGTAGGATAGATATAGGTCTGTAGCAGTTTGGGTCTAGAGTGTCTCCCCCTTTGAAGAGGGGGATGACGCCGGCAGCTTTCCAATTTTTGGGAATCTCAGACGATACAAAAGAGAGGTTGAACAGGCTAGTAATAGGGGTTGCAACCATTTCGGCAGATAATTTAAGAAAGAGAGGGTCCAGATTGTCTAGCCCGGCTGATTTGTAGGGGTCCAGATTTTGCAGCTCTTTCAGAACATCAGCTATCTGGATATGGGTGAAGGAGAAATGGTGGGGGTTTGGGCGGGTTGCTGTGGAGGGTGCTAGGCAGTTGACCGGGGTAGGGGTAGCCAGGTGGAAAGTATGGCCAGCCGTAGAGAAATGCTTATTGAAATTCTCAATTATAGTGGATTTGTCAGTTGTAACAGTGTTTCCTAGCCTCAGAGCAGTGGGTAGCTGGGATGAGGTGCTCTTATTCTCCATGGACTTTACAGTGTCCCAGAACTTTTTTTAGTTTGTACTGCAGGATGCAAATTTCTGTTTAAAAAAGCTAGCCTTAGCTTTCCTAACTGCCTGTGTATACTGGTTCCTAACTTCCCTGAAAAGTTGCACATCACTGGGGCTATTCGATGCTAATGCAGAACGCCACAGGATGTTTTTGTGCTGGTAGAGGGCAGACAGGTCTGGAGTGAACCAAGGGCTATATCTATTCCCGGTTCTACATTTTTTGAATGGGGCATGCCTATTTAAGATGGTGAGGAAGGAACTTTTAAAGAATAACCAGGCATCCTCTACTGTCGGGATGAGGTCAATGTGGTTCCAGGATACCTCGGCCAGGTCGATTAGAAAGGCCTGCTCGCAGAAGTGTTTGACAGTGATGAGGAGTGGTCGTTTGCTCGCAGACCCATTACGGATGCAGGCAATGAGGCAGTGATCGCTGAGATCTTGGTTGAAAACAGCAGAGGTGTATTTGTAGGGTGAGTTAGTTAGGATGATATCTATGAGGGTGCCCGTGTTTATGGATTTGGGGTTATATCTGGTAGGTTCATTGAATAGTTGTGTGAGATTGAGGGCATCAAGCTTAGATTGTAAGATGGCCGGGGTGTTAAGCATGTATAGGTCACCTAGCAGCACGAGCTCAGAAGATAGATGGGGGACAATCAAATCCCATATGGTGTCGAGGTCACAGCTGGGGGCAGAGGGTGGTCTATAGCAAGCGGCAACGGTGAGAGACTTGTTTCTGGAAAGGTTCATTTTTAGAAGTAGAAGCTCAAATTGTTTGGGTACAGACCTGGATAGTAAGACAGAACTCTGCAGGTTATCTTTGCAGTAAATTGGAACACCGCCCCCTTTGGCAGTTCTATCTTGTCGGAAAATGTTATAGTTAGGAATGGAAATTTCAAGGTTTTTGGTGGTCTTCCTAAGCTAGGATTCAGACACGGCTAGGACATCCGGATTGGTGGAGTGTGCTAGGGCAGTGAATAACTTAGGGAGGAGGCTTCTAATGTTAACATGCATGAAACCAAGGCTTTTACGGTTGCAGAAGTCAACAAATGAGAGAGCCTGGGGGGTGGGAGTGGAGGTAGACACTGCAGGGCCTGGATTAACCTCTACATCACTGGAGGAACAAAGGAGGAGTAGGATAAGGGTACGGCTAAAGGCTAACAGAACTGGACGCCTAGTATGTTCAGAACAGAGAGTAAAAGGAGCAGATTTCTGGGCACGGTAGAATATATTCAATGCATAATGTACAGACAAAGGTATAGTAGGATGTGAATACAGTGGGGGTAAACCTGTGCATATGGTGATAATGAAAGAGATATTGTCTCTAGAAATAGCATTTAAATCAGGTGATGTCACTGTGTGTGTGGGGGGTGGAACTAAATTGTTAGCCGAGGCAGGTTGAGCAGTGCTAGAGGCTCTACAGTGAAATTAAACAATACATACAAACCAAAACAGCAATCGACACGGCATGGTGACGTTAGGGAAAGGCATGCATAGCCGGGTGATCATACAAGTCCAGTGCGTGGCTTCAAGCAGCTAGCGACACGTGGCTAGCAGGCTAACAGAAACGGACGGATCAGCAGGGTTTCGTGTGGTAATCCGGGCCAATTGGCAAAATATGTATAGTGGCCGAAGAAATATGTCCGAAGAGCCTCTTAAATCAGCAGTCCAATGTGCTTAAGATAGCTAGCAGGCCGCAAATCAGCGGCTGTGCGTTCAGGGGTCGTTAGCTGCTATAATTCCAGGTGAAAAAATAATAATAATCATAATAAAAATGTTTAAAAATAAATAAAATAAAAATAGGTTCAGAGCTTGCGGTAGGAATCCGGAGATATCGAGAAGAATAAGTCAGACTAGCTCTGGTTTGAGTCACGCTGTACAGACTGGCGAGAGTTGTCCAGGATAAAGGTAGCTGATGACCGCTAGCAAAGGATAGCTGACTGCTAGCTAGTGGCTTCGGAATGTATTTGATGGGCCTCGTAAGCCAACAGTCCGTTGTGCTCTAGACAGCTAGCATTCAGGGGACGTTAGCTGCGAAGGTTGGAAGGTGAGAAGGCTCAGAGCTTGCAATAGGAATCCAGGGATATGGAGAGAAAAAAAAATAGGTCCGGTATGCTCTGGTTGAATCGCGTTGTACAAACTGGCGAGAGCTTTCCTAGCTAAGGTTAGCTGATGACCGTTAGCTGGCTAGTTAGCTGGCTAGTTTATGTTGGAGAGATTCCAGTAAGAGGCAAAGAAAAATACGTTAGAGAAAAAGCAGGTCCACACCACATTGGGTGCTACTCCATCTTGGATATTAGGTGAGTATTGTGGACTTACTACAATGTTGTTGATCCATTCACAGTTTTCTCCTATCACAGCTTTTAAACTCAAACTGTTTAAAAGTAACCATTGGCCTCATGGTGAAATCCCTGAGCGGTTTCCTTCCTCTCCAGCAACTGAGTTAGGAAGGACGCCTGTATTTTTGTAGTGACTGGGTGTATTGATACACCATTCAAAGTGTAATTAATAACTTCACCATGACCAAAGGGATATTCAATGTCTGCTTTTTAATTTTTTACCCATCTACCAATTAGGTACCCTTTTTGAGAGGCATTGGAAAACCTCCCTGGTCTTTGTTGTTGAATCTGTGTTTGAAATTCACTGCTCGACTGAGGGACCTTGCATGTGTGGGGTACAGAGATGAGTTAGTCAATCAAAGATCATATTAAACACTATTATTGCACACAGAGTGAGTCCATGCAACTTATTACGTGACTTGTTAAGCACATTTTTTACTCATTAACTTATTTAGGCTTGTCATAACAAAGGGGTTGAATACTTATTGACTCAAGACATTTTCAGCTTTTCATTTTATTATAATAAAAAATAATAAAAAATGAAAAACATAATTACACTTTGACATTAAGGGGTATTGTGTGTAGGCCAGTGAAAAAAAAATCTCAATCGAATAATTTTTAAATTCGTAACACAACAAAATTTGGAAAAAAGTCAAGGGGTGTGAATACTCTCTGAATGCACTGTTTGACCTCTTGACCTTCTCCATTCTCTATGAGGATATTTCCAGGGTGTCCTGCAGGGTTACTCAAATTCACTGTCACTTTATTGGGGATATAGTATAGGATTGTGTTCAGGCTTATCAATCATAGCTTGGGCTGCACCAACTGAGAGTAAAATCCTCCTTCACAGAAGATATATTTTAGTCATTTAGCAGATGCTCTTATCTAAAGCAACTTCAAGTAGTGAGTGTATACATTTCTGTTTGTACTGGTCCCCTGTGGGAACTGAACACACAACCCTGGTGTTGCAAGTGCCATGCTCTACCAACTGAGCCACACATGACAATAAATTGACGGTCAGGTAAGGTTATTGTGTGCTGGGTCAAGTTATTGTGAGTTTTACAATGGTTATCAATATATAATGTTTATGGACATTAAAAACAATGCAAAAAATAATTGCAAAGTACCAAGAGGCCTGATCAGCAGGCCTAAAATGAGTTCTCTCATGTTCTAGCCAGATTCAGGGGGTTGAATACTTATCTAATCAAGATATATGTGTTTTATTTTTCATTACTTTTCTTTTACAAATGTTAGAATTTATCTTCCGCTTTGACATTAGAGTATTTTGAGTACTGTTGACCGAAGAATGACAAATCAATTTTAATCCCACTTTGTAACACAACAAAATGTGGAAACACTCAAGGGTCGCGAATACCTTCTGAAAGCACAATAGCTACATTACTTAGTAGAAGGAATATATATTCAAACTGAATTTGGTAAAAAGGGCTTTTATGTACTCTGCGCCATCGTCTTGGAACACCTTACAAAATACTTTTAAACTGGAAGAACTTGTCCCAATTGGTGTTTTTAAATCACTGATGAAGGATTTTGAGGCTGATTCCCTGACCTGCAAATGTTTTTAATTTGCTGTTTTATACTCTTGTGAATTCAATGGTTTTTACTAGATTACTTGTAGTTTTTCATGTTGTCTGTCTGTAATTTTTTTGTAATGACTTGGTGCTGCCTACCTTGGCCAGGGCGCTCTTGAAAAAGAGATTTTACTCTCAATGAGCCCTTCCTGGTTAAATAAAGGTTAAAGAAAAGAAAATATCTAGCCAGGTTTTTTTTAAATTTTATTTTTATTTGTTTCACCTTTATTTAACCAGGAAGGCAAGTTGAGAACAAGTTCTCATTTACAATTGCGACCTGGCCAAGATAAAGCGTAGCAATTCGACACATACAACAACAGAGTTACACATGGAATAAACAAAACATACAGTCAATAATACAGTAGAACAAAAGAAAACAAAAAGTCTATATACAGTGAGTGCAAATGAGGTAAGTTAAGGAAATAAATAGGCCATGGTGGCGAAGTAATTATAATATAGCAATTAAACACTGGAATGGTAGGTCGGCAGAAGATGAATGTGCAGGTAGAGATACTGGGGTGCAAAGGAGCAAAATAAATAAATAAATACCAGTATGGGGATGAGGTAGGTGGATAGATGGGCTGTTTACAGATGGGCTATGTACAGGTGCAGTGATCTGTAAACTGCTCTGACAGCTGGTGCTTAAAGCTAGTGAGGGAGATGTGAGTCTCCAGCTTCAGAGATTTTTGCAATTCGTTCCAGTCATGGGCAGCAGAGAACTGGAAGGAAAGAAGACCAAATGAGGAATTGGCTTTGGGGGTGACCAGTGAGATATACCTGCTGGAGCGCGTGCTACGAGTGGGAGCTGCTATGGTGACCAGTGAGCTGAGATAAGGCGGGGCTTTACCTAGCAGAGACTTGTAGATAACCTGTAGCCAGTGGGTTTGGCGACGAGTATGAAGGTGCGGAGGGCTTCTGTCCTGCATGGATTCTAAGCACCAGAAGACTGCTTATACAGGATATAACATGGAAGACTGACACGTGTTTTTTTAAAGCAAGGTTTGACTCCAAACCAGTCCTATCATGCCTAAGCATGCTATTTCTCCTGTCATCCCTCTGTAGATTGTCATTGCTCATGTTCCAGTGGGTTACTTGCCCTATGCCAGGAACACCAAGGTCGTCAGAGAACTCTACAATGAGAGACTTGTGAAGATAATTCACAACTACAGGGAGATCATCTCAGGGCATTTCTATGGCCACACTCACAGAGACAGCATAAAGTTCTTGCAGGATCAGCAAGGTGAGTCACTGGATAGCGTCAAGGCTCTGCGTTGGAGAAGTGACTGTCATCAAGGAGTAACTAGTATTGATTAACTTATAGTATTGATAGCATTCGATAGTATTCAATAGATCATATGCTGTTAACTTAATCATAGACTCTTTTGTAAAAGTACATTTTTTGTCTGGTAAGTGCCTGGGTCAGGATGAGGTTTGGACATTATTTGTATCTGTCATCAAATTCTGAACTCTACTTCCTACATACAGTATCATTGTGTGAACGAGGCATCATACGCTAAGTGACCTTTTGTACCTTTCCAACTATAATGACGCGTTTAGATCGTGTTCAACTCCACCTCAAATTACTCAGACAATCGACATCCACCAATGTGACCCATTCACCTCCTGTGGGTTCAGTGTTATCCTGACTGTCAGTGTTGGCTAGAATCCCCACAGCCACAAAAATGCTTGTTTGTATAATTAGCTGGCTTAATGCAATGGAGGAGGAACTAAGGAATTAATGCCTTTAGTCATCTATTTATTTACCCAAATTATCATTTGTTTGCTTTGAAGGGGAGCCGGTTAGTTCCCTGTTTGTCACACCGGCTGTTACTCCAATCAAAAAGGCAGAAGAGCCGTACTCCAACAATAGAGCCTTCCACATGTAGCATTATGACCCATAGGACTACGGGCTGCTGGTAAGTAGGGAACTCAGTTAACTTGTGAACCACCATTATCCAGGGGTTTGGGACAATCTACTTTCATTTGGAAATATCCATTCATGGTGTATTATCCTCCTCATGTCTAACATTAACCCTCTCAAGGTGATGTAGTTAAGCTGAACTTATTTCATGATTACCATGCAGAGGCTGATTTCAGTTCTGCTTTGTCACTTTCCCTCCTATTATTTTCATAAGGTCAGCACTGATCTGTCCTTGGCTTGGTTTACTAAAGTACAGTTTCAACAGCAATCCCAATGTGATTCTCGCTCATACAGCATAGAGCTCAGACTAGCTTACATGTGATTTCAGCATGCCCCAAAGACGGGAGCTCAAACATGTAACCGTGGGGAGGGCCCAGCCTTTGAAAATCACTGTTAGTCTCTTTGTAGCTCTACTTCCTGGGGTAATCTGTTAAGAAAAGCAATGTGGAAAATGAGAACGAATCAGAAACATCTTGACAACACTTTTTCAAACAGGGCGCATTCAGTCTCAACAGCTTAACAAATCCCTAGACCAGGGTTCCCCAACTGTCGGTCATTTTGGGGGGAGGGAGCGAGGGGATTTTCATTGTTGGACATAAAAGACTGTAAAAAGCCCTGGAAATCAGCTCCAAATGATTATACATTTTGGAAGTCTATTCCCTAGTGTTTCCACGCATAATAGAGAGAGAAACACTTGATCTATATAAAAGCAAGCAAGGAGGAAAATCATTATGTTTTAGTCAAATATTATATTGGTTTGGGCTTCTTGCTGTCAATTTGCTGCCTACAAATGATTTGTAATTATGTTCCAGCCCCCCTACCATCCGCTCAAGAAAAAATCGGCCCGCAGCTGAATCTAGTTGATGATCCCTACCCTAGACCCACAGCAATGCTGTTCCTTCATGATTAATGTTGCTGTCATTCATAACAAATCTAATTATAATCAAGGTACTCTCTCAGAGCAAGGTTTTTTACATGGCTTTTCATGGTTTTGAAATAGTATTTTTCTCTCTCTGAAGGATATTTGGCAGTACTACTTGAATCTCATCGAAGCAAACCAAGAAAAAAGATCTGACTGGAAACTTGAATACGTAATCACTGAACCACTTGGATGAAAGGATATTCAACCACACAGCTTGTTTCAACTTGCCCTGAGTTTTGAGTTGGGGCAAAGTGAAACGTTTCAGAAGTATTTTTGCCATTTTATGGTGAACTATGATGTGTGTGATGGGGCCTGCAAGCTGACTCAGGTCTTTGCGGTGCAGCCCTTGGACTATACCTCCTATATCAAACATATTGAAAAGGGACACTAAAACAGGGATATTTTTATTGTGAACTACTGTAATGTAAAAACTCAGGGATTTTATTAATGCTGTACAGATATTTCTTACCTTTATTTAACTAGGCAAGTCAGTTGAGAACAAATTCTTATTTTCAGTGACAGCCTAGAATCAGTGGGTTAACTGCCTGTTCAGGGGCAGAATGACAGATTTGTACCTTGTCAGCTCAGGGGTTTAGAACCTGCAACCTTCCAGTTACTAGTCCAACAGCTCTAACCACTAGGCTACCCTGCCGCCCCAATATGTTTTCACATGACCATGAAATATAAATGTATAATGTAATACTTTCAATTTAATGGTGACAATTTAAGCATCTCTGAGGTCGAAATAAGGACACGATACCAGATGAGAATGTTGATGATTATATAATCGCAAAAGGCCAAATATTGTGTCCAACTTTTTTTGGACCTTTTATTGATTTCTCTTTGACATGTTGAAATCAAAGAGAAATCGATCGCTAACTGCTAAGTACACTGTATGGTTATTGCTTTTAAAATGTCTGGCAGTTATTGAATAAACTGTAAACTGTGAATTGCTTTGCTTGCAGTATAAAGCAAATGGCCTCTAAGTGGTACTGTTGCACAAAAGGGGAGGGCATTCATGAGAAAAACATTATTATTATTATTTATTTTTTTCCAATGCACTTGTTTTATTTCCCAAAAATGAAAGATGGCACGACAATTTTCTCTGCATTTTGTAAGTTGTGATATTTTTTTCTCTGAGACACCATCAGTTTCTCATGTGCAGAGATCAAACTCTCTGGATCAAAGTGGCCCTAGTTTGGAGATTGTTTTCCCAGCTGTCATGCTACAGTTATCCTCTTCACCTGCTCCCCAGTCCCCTCTATAGCTGTACTGTGAGAGAGGTTAACTCATGACCTCGCTGGAGAAAATGAAAAGCTAGCAAATGCCACACTAGACCAAACCGCTCTGCGGGGGAGGGGGGATCAGACAGCCCCAACCCTATTCAACCCTCTCCTCCTCTCCCCTTGTTCCCCACTTCTCTCCCCCTCTCCCCACAGTCCAGAAGGACTATCTGCCCTTGCCTTTTGGATTTGGGGACGAAATCTTTTCACTCATATGCCCTCAACTGGGGTTAACATTAGCATTCAGGGGCTGAGAGAGTCTGGGAGAGTCACAATGCCTGGTGGAAGGGACTGTGGAAATGAGGTTAGTGGTTGACATGGTGATAAAGACGACTCCGGGGTAACTGCAGCAGAACTCTGGCAGGCCTCACTAATGACTCTGTGATGCACTAATAAGCGTGAATCACTGGACTGCCAATCAGATGGGCTGGTTCCCCTCAAAGGACCAGCTACTGATGGAGCAAGCGAGAGAGAGATGGGTCAATATTTGCCCTGTCGATGTGACTCTGTTTGAGACTAGAATGGGTCTCTTGCTCTTCAGTCTTCACTACCCGCAAGCCTCCCTGAGTTGTCCTGGGTTCAGGCCAGGCTTTAAACAACAGTATAAATCTAGCAGGAGACTGTGATCCTCCTGCAGTGGGCAGTAGAAGTGAATGCCTGGATTGGCCTCCTCCACACCACTTCTTATATATGGCCTTCAGAAAGTATTCACCCCACTTGATCTTTTCAACATTTTGTTGTTACAATGTGGGATTAAAATTGATTAAAAAAAAAACATGTGTCAATGAACTACACAAAATACTCCAATGTCAAAGTGGAAGAAAAATTCTAACATTTGTAAAAAACAAAAACATTTTTTTGTCTTGATTACGTAGGTATTCAACCCCCTATGTCAATACATGTCAGCAACACGTTTGGCAGCAATTACAGCTGTGAGTCTTTTGGGGTAAGTCTCTTAAAAGCATTCCACACCTGGATTGTGCAACATTTGCCCATTATTCTTTAAAAAAAAATTCAAGCTCTGTCAAGTTGGTTGTTGATAATTGCTAAACAGCCATTTTCAAGTCTTGACAAAAGTTTTTCAAGCCGATTTAAGTCAAAACTGTAACTAGGCCACTCAGAAATATTTCATGTCGTCTTGGTAATCAACTTCAGTGTATGTTTGGCCTTGTGTTTTAGGTTGTTGTCCTGCTGAAAGGTGAATTTGTCTCCCAGTGTCTGTTGGAAAGCAGACAGAACCAGATTTTCCTCTAGGATTTTGCCTGTGCTTAGCTCTATTCCATATTTTTTTACCCCTAACAAACACAAACTCCCTAGTCCTTGCTGATGACAAGCATACCCACTCTATCAATTGGGTTAGTATTGTGGAGTAACTACAATGCTGTTGATCCATCCTCAGTTTTCTCCAATCACAGCCATTCAACTCTGTAACTGTTTTAAAGTCACCATTGGCCTCATTGTGAAATCCCTGAGCGGTACCTTCCTCTCCAACAACTGAGTTAGGAAGGACGCCTGTATTTTTTTTTGTGACTGGGTGTATTGATACACCATCCAAAGTGTAATTAATAACTTCACCATGCTCCATGATATTCAATGTCTGCTTTTTATTTTTACCCATCTACCTATTGGTTCTCTTCCTTGCGAGGCATTGGAAAACCTCCCTGGTCTTTGTGGTTGAATCTGTGTTTGAAATTAACTGCTTGACTGAGGGACCTTACAGATAATTGTATGTGTGGGGTACATACAGAGATTAGGTAGTCATTCAAAAATCATGTTAAACACTATTATTGTACACAGAGTGAGTCTATATACATTATTATGTGACTTGTTAAGACAATTTTTACTCCTGAACTTATTTAGGATTGCCGTAATAAATAAATAAAGGGGTTGAAAAATAAACAGAATTCGGCTTTGACGTTATGGGGTATTGTGTGTAGGCCAGTGACAATTTTTTTTTCTCAATTTAGTTATTTTTCAATTCAGGCTGTAACCCAACACTATGTGGAAAAAGTCAAGGGGTGTGAATTATTTTTGAAGGCACTGTAGACCCTCTGAAAAATGTTTTGGGTAGGGTGGAACTGAGGTGAGAGAGGGATGTGGCAAAGCCCATTAAAGACACTTTCCTAAATATCAGCAGTATTCTAGGCATCTTATGAGAAGCAAAGCACATTTTCTCAGAAAGACACCAAGCCTCTACATTTCAAACCAATAATCCACACAGACAATAATGACAGAAGGCCAAGCTCTTAAGCCTTAGTGGACTTAATGCCATTATATACCCCCTTTGCCCTTTTGTATCTCCTTACAGAGTGAACTAGGGCAATACTAAGAACTCAACAGCCTGCATTGCTTATGTAATGGAGAGTATTGCTATATGTCTTTGTGATATCAGTGATCTATGTTTTAAAGATGTAAAAACTCAGAACACAAGCTCGACATGTCCATGTTTCACTGTCTGAATAGGATTTTGTTGAATTCCTTTTATCTGCACTGAACTGTAGCCAATTAAGTGGGTAATACGACACGGTTAATGCTGTCACGTATCCTTAGGCCCTCTATGCTTCCTGAAAACCTTAAGAGCTGTAGTTATGAGGTCAATGTGAGGGACCCCAGTAGGTCAAGTCTACGCTAAACACCAGGCCTCATTATGGTCAAGCAGACTGTGATCAGTCGCCGCTCCTCACAGCGCTTTTGTTCCTGCTGGCTGGGCTGATGCCGCAAAACACTGTGGATTACTGTCAAGATTTTGTAACTGGGCAGGCCCCTGGGGAACTGGAATCTGTGGAATAGGACTGTTAAATTCAAGGGATGGCGGCAGAGCAGAGAACACACACACACGGCACAGCAAAAGTAGAGATTACAATGTCTTACTTTGATCAGGGAGGCTTTTATTCAACATGGAGAGCAAGGACACGATGTTAGTTAATAAGGGAGTGATACCTAGTCTTACGATCCCTAAACTTAGAGCATCTGTTCAGTGACTTGGATTATCCGAGTCATATCCAAAGGCTCTGTTTAAAACGTTTTTAACAGCCAAACATCCTCTTTTATGTCTCTTAAATTACTTCACCGTGCCCACACAGTCTTTCCGTCTATGGCCATGGTGTTATGTGTTAGAGGCAGCTGTGCATTGTTTTGTTGTCCCATTTATCTTGGCTGTGTCTCTTAGACACTACAGGGTTGCATTGGGGAGGAAAAGAGGGGTAGTAGCCAGTAATGAACGTGTTCAGACATTAAAAAGGGTCCTTTAGCTCAGATGGTAGAGGATGACACTTGTAACGCTAGGGTAGTGGGTTTGACTCCCAGGACAACCCCTACGTGAAATGTATGCAAGCATGACTGTAAGTCACTTTAGATAAAAGCATCTGCTAAATGGCATATGAATTATATATACGTGTGTGTGTATATATATACAGTGCCTTGCGAAAGTATTTGGCCCCCTTGAACTTTGCGACCTTTTGCCACATTTCAGGCTTCAAACATAAAGATATAAAACTGTATTTTTTTGTGAGGAATCAACAACAATTGGGACACAATCATGAAGTGGAACGACATTTATTGGATATTTCAAACTTTTTTAACAAATCAAAAACTGAAAAATTGGGCGTGCAAAATTATTCAGCCCCCTTAAGTTAATACTTTGTAGCGCCACCTTTTGCTGCGATTACAGCTGTAAGTCGCTTGGGGTATGTCTCTATCAGTTTTGCACATCGAGAGACTGACATTTTTTCCCATTCCTCCTTGCAAAACAGCTCGAGCTCAGTGAGGTTGGATGGAGAGCATTTGTGAACAGCAGTTTTCAGTTCTTTCCACAGATTCTCGATTGGATTCAGGTCTGGACTTTGACTTGGCCATTCTAACACCTGGATATGTGTATTTTTGAACCATTCCATTGTAGATTTTGCTTTATGTTTTGGATCATTGTCTTGTTGGAAGACAAATCTCCGTCCCAGTCTCAGGTCTTTTGCAGACTCCATCAGGTTTTCTTCCAGAATGGTCCTGTATTTGGCTCCATCCATCTTCCCATCAATTTTAACCATCTTCCCTGTCCCTGCTGAAGAAAAGCAGGCCCAAACCATGATGCTGCCACCACCATGTTTGACAGTGGGGATGGTGTGTTCAGGGTGATGAGCTATGTTGCTTTTACGCCAAACATAACGTTTTGCATTGTTGCCAAAAAGTTCAATTTTGGTTTCATCTGACCAGAGCACCTTCTTCCACATGTTTGGTGTGTCTCCCAGGTGGCTTGTGGCAAACTTTAAACAACACTTTTTATGGATATCTTCAAGAAATGGCTTTCTTCTTGCCACTCTTCCATAAAGGCCAGATTTGTGCAATATACGACTGATTGTTGTCCTATGGACAGAGTCTCCCACCTCAGCTGTAGATCTCTGCAGTTCATCCAGAGTGATCATGGGCCTCTTGGCTGCATCTCTGATCAGTCTTCTCCTTGTATGAGCTGAAAGTTTAGAGGGACGGCCAGGTCTTGGTAGATTTGCAGTGGTCTGATACTCCTTCCATTTCAATATTATCGCTTGCACAGTGCTCCTTGGGATGTTTAAAGCTTGGGAAATCTTTTTGTATCCAAATCCGGCTTTAAACTTCTTCACAACAGTATCTCGGACCTGCCTGGTGTGTTCCTTGTTCTTCATGATGCTCTCTGCGCTTTTAACGGACCTCTGAGACTATCACAGTGCAGGTGCATTTATACGGAGACTTGATTACACACAGGTGGATTGTATTTATCATCATTAGTCATTTAGGTCAATATTGGATCATTCAGAGATCCTCACTGAACTTCTGGAGAGAGTTTGCTGCACTGAAAGTAAAGGGGCTGAATAATTTTGCACGCCCAATGTTTTAGTTTTTGATTTGTTAAAACAGTTTGAAATATCCAATAAATGTCGTTCCACTTCATGATTGTGTCCCACTTGTTGTTGATTCTTCACAAAAAAATACAGTTTTATATCTTTATGTTTGAAGCCTGAAATGTGGCAAAAGGTCGCAAAGTTCAAGGGGGCCGAATACTTTCGCAAGGCACTGTATGTACAATACCAGTAAAAAGTTTGGACACACATACTCATTCAAGTGGCATTCTCTCAACCAGCTTCATGAGGTTGGCTGCTTTTCCTTCACTCTGCGGTCCAACTCATCCCAAACCATCTCAATTGGGTTGAGGTCGGGTGATTGTGGAGGCCAGGTCATCTGATGCAGCACTCCATCACTCTCCTTCTTTGTCAAATGGGCCTTACACAGCCTGGAGGTGTGTTTTGGGTCATTGTCCTGTTGAAAAACAAATGATAGTCCCACTAAGCGCAAAACAGATGGGATGGCATATCAATGCAGAATGCTGTGGTAGCCATGCTGGTTAAGTGTGCCTTGAATTCTAAACACGGCGGTTGGAACCAAAAATCTCAAATTTGGACTCATCAGACCAAAGGACAGATTTCCACCGCTCTAATATCCATTGCTCATGTTTCTTGGCCCAAGCAAGTCTCTTCTTATTGGTGTCTTTTAGTAGTGGTTTCTTTGGAGCAATTCGACCATGAAGGCCTGATTCACACAGTTTCCTCTGAGCAGTTGATGTTGAGATGTGTCTGTTACTTGAACTCTGTGAAGCATTTATTTGAGCTGCAGTCTGTGGTGCAGTTACTTGACAATTTCTGAGGCTTGTAACTCTCATGAACTTATACTCTGCAGCAGAGGTAACTCTGGGTCTTCCATTCCTGTGGTGGTCCTCATGAGAGCCAGTTTCATCATAGTGCTTGATGGTTTTTGCAACTGCACTTGGATAAACTTTGAAAGTTCATGAAATGTTCCACATTGACTGATCTTCATGTCTTAAATTAATGATGGACTGTCATTTCTCTTTTCTTATTTGAGCTGTTCTTGCACTAATATGGACTTGGTCTTTCACCATATAGGGCTATCTTCTGTTTACCAACCCTACCTTATCACAACACAACTGATTGGCTCAAACGCATTAAGAAGGAAAGAAATTCCCCAAATTAACTTTTAAAAGGCACATATGTTCATTTAAATGCATTCCAGGTGACTACCTCATGAAGCTGGTTGAGAGAATGCCAAGAGTGTGCAAAGCTGTCAAGGCAAAGAGTGGCTACTTTGAAGAATCTCATATATAAAATATATTTGAATTTGTTTAACACTTTTTTGGTTACTACATGATTCCATATGTGTTGTTTCATAGTTTTGATGTCTTCACTATTATTCTACAATGTAGAAAATAGTAAAAATAAAGAAAAACCCTTGAATGAGTAGGTGTGTTATCTTTTGACTGGTACTGTATTTATATATATAAAACTGTCTAGTAACAGTTGTGGTGCATGGTTGTAGTGTGCATGATAGTTACGTGGAGATGTTGTGTGAACGAGTCTCATACCCCGAGTCAATATTTCACAGCTTCAGTCTAATGAAGTCGTCAGCCATTTTGGTGAAGAGTAGTGCGTATCAGTGATACCTGTCCTCATATCCTCCTCTCTGTCACTTGATTTCAATGTCAGAATATCTGACATCTGGGCTTTTAAAGGTCTTTTGATGCAGCAACTAAAACCTAAAAGGATGCCATTTACAGCACAGAATAGCCAAAACACCAGTGGGTCTATTCATGCAACAAGTAATTTGTGCTTGTAGACAATGAATGATGCAACATTTTGGATGATGTCAGGGTACATTGCAGACTCAGCTAAAATGCAGCTACTTCCATTTAACTGTGCAGTAGGCCTATAGGATCCTATTATAGCTAGTATGGCTGCAGGGCTGGGCAAGACCTATACGAACCCTTCAACCCTATGAGTCATGAGATGTATTGTATTATTTAAAGTGTAGATGATCCGGGAGAGATACTTTTCAGTCACACCTCTCAATTGTGGGTCATCTTTAGGTTCTTCTTCCTCAATGCAAGGCCTTGGTGCTGAATCTGCGTCAACAAGGAGATGAGTCGTCTGGTCTGTTACTTCTAGTAACCTATCCCCCTAACCTAGCTCTGTAATCCCCCTGGGGGAAATGCCCTTGGTCTGTAAATATTGCTTACTGTAACTTCTGCTGACTGGCCAGTTCACTCTGTCTCACTCCCAGCTTTGTGTCCCCCCCCCCCCCCCCCCCAGAATGTTATTGAGTAGGGACTTTGATGAATCCCTTTGTAACTTAACTCACAGAGAGGTGAAACGAAGAGACGCATGGGCATGTACACGTAGTCCTTTTTTTTTTACATTACAGGAGATTAGACATTTAAATTCAAATGTTCAGCGTTGTAGATTCACAGGAACGGCAAGTGTTTTGCATTGTTTATATGTGGTGAAATGAAAGATGGCCATTGCTACTTCATCAAGCACTTAGTAAATCAAAAACCCGGTATGAAGTTTAATATCACTTTTTGGCATGGCCAGATTTCCTTGTAGACAAACACAATGTTAATGTTCTAGTCATAGAGCTAGCCTTGTGTGGTGCTAGCTCTCACACCCTACTCCTTCTCATGCAGAATATAAAGAGAGTGAGTGCACAGATTTTCAAAGCCAAACTTAGCACAGACAGCCATTGAGGGAGGCTTGGTGATTGTGCAATTCAGCCTGTTTCCCCAATATGGTGGTAGGAGAGGGTGTCTTGAAGGGGGAAAGGAGGGGGGTGGTCCTTTCGTCTCATGCTTCAGTGGCAATTTGTCAGCCAGCATGAATGGCCACCTTTATGAAGTCGGGGTTCAGATCTGATTGTACCCTGTCCTTTGTGGGCCGAGCATAGCCTGATCCCCATCAGCCAATGGGTATGCAGCTAGGCTATTACCTCACAGTCAGATGATGTCTATGGCAAGCACACTAAAAACTCCCTCTTTTCCCATTTGAGAGGAAGAAAGGCACTCTGGGAAAAGAATGGAACTCCATCGGGCCTTCCATGAGAACTTCTCTCTAGGAATACACAACAAAGTGTAGAGAGAACAAAAGACCCATTTCTGCAGGGACATATTTTCCAAAGTGGCTTGTAGTAGTGAATGAGGGAGTGTTTAGAAGTGGGCCAAACATACAGGGAAAATCACCATTATGGTGACTACTGCCAATTAAAATGTACCCCACTGTGCTGGGGCTGGAGATTCTCATGTTACACTAGGGTTAATGTATTGTCTGCAGACACAGAGCTCTGATTGTGGAAGTGGGAAGTGTACTGTATGCGTGCAAGAGACAGTGGTCAGCAGAAATATACAAAACGAAAATAACGTGAATTAAGTCGTCATTTGGAAAGAATCCAACTGACAGTATTTTTGCTTGACAGAGAGTGTGAATAGTTATTGAACCAATTTGTGCATTGTTATTGCTTCAGCGGATTTAGACAAAAGTGAAGAACTGACACGATGTGATCATCACACTTAGAATTTTCCCCAAACATTTTGTGAGACTATGGACAGTAGCTGTGAACAAGATGATTGATATTAATAAATAATGACCTACAAACCATAGTAGAAATGACCAAATCCTTGATGAAGGTATATTGTCTTCTTGGGATTTGCATCCGTCTGGCATCCAATGTTTCCATTCATAAATAACAGACTAAAATCTTAGGATCACGTTCCGTCTACCGCCCTGTGGCTTTGTCTAAATATGTGAACAGAAGGACAGTCAATAATGATTTCCTGAAGACAGGCCGAAGCCAATTGTGTCTTTGCTGCACGTTTTCTCCCTTGGGGTTTATTCTTGGTTTGTGCTGGGCCTCAGTAGGCAGATTAGTTCAGGGTCAATGGGTTTGCCCAGGATGGAACAGGTTGGCCAAGGTCTTTGATCATAGTGGAGCCTGGGGGTCATGGCCCCTTTTATTCCACATGATGACAACGGTACTGACCCATGATACTATGAATGTATCCCAAATGGTAGCCTGTTTCCTAATATGTGCACTACTTTTAACCAGGGCACACAGTAGTGCACTATGTAGGGAATAGGGTGCCATTTGGAAACACACATAGGCCAACAGATGACCCTTCCCGCAGCTTAGTGCACTGTCGGGCACAGTGCTGGTTAATTTCTAAAGGCAGATTTGCTCATTGCATTTAGGCCCTGCTAACTGAGAAACAGTGTACAAATAGTCCTTGAAATAATTCACAGTAGAAATCAGTGGCTGTCAGTTCCGTTTCAGACGAGGGAGGATGATTTTTTTGCTTGGCCTTATAAGCTTGGCCTTATTTCTATGACAGCATATTGGAGGACTGTCATTCATATTCCATTCACCCAGATAAATGTAACAGCGATAAGTTTAGGCTACTATATGATACTCAAATTTTCCCTATACCCATCATGAGGTTGCTGCAACCTAGCCAAGGAATGAAAGTTTACAACGTAGGTGCACACAGGTTGAGAGACAAATTTGATGTGACAGACAATGACACATGGACAGACCGGGACATTCAATACCGCCTTGCACACTCTTGCCTGCATCTAGCTGATATTGGGTAAAATCATTAGTCCAACAGTTCAAACGAGAGTTTCTATTGGACAAATTATGGTATGTTTATCCCCATTTTGTTCCATTTGCTTCTGTTTAAGAAACACTTTTCAACAGAATCGGCAGAATGAATACACCCCTGATCATGCGTAAACACAGTTCACAGTTTCATAGCAGCCACGTTGTATTCCTTCTCGCATCTACAGTACGTTATGCACTCTCCTCCTTTCACCTCTTCCCTTTGCTTGTGGAATTCAGCTGTATGTGACCAGGCGAAAAAACCTTTCCAAGCCAAACCGCTGCACATACCCTACATCATTGTCACCATATTAGCTAGTAAAGTAACGTCATAGTCAGCATAGCTAATAGAACTAATGCATTATGCAGTAACGTTACGGTGATGTAGTAACGTTACAGTGTACAGTCAGTAAGCAGTTACACCGGCGGGCCCCAGTGGCATTAAATTAGTTGAACCAAAAGCTTACCTTGACTTGGAAGAGTTCCAGTGTTGTGTTGGATAGTCATAGCCAGCTAGCTAACATAGCATCCCTCTGTTTGAGCAGTGTGTTTCAGTAGGATAAACTAGCTAGCTGCATTTGCTAGCTAAGGAAGTGAAACTGAAAGTGAAAAGAAATTATGAAATCTATCTCTCTCTCTATTTCTGTCTTGCTTCTCCTTCATTTAGGAAGACATTAATTTGTTCAAAACTGTTCAATTATTTTCTTTCTCTCTCTTTTAGTCAAATACTCACCACATTTTATGCACTGCACTAGATGTAGCTTATGCTTTCAGTACTAGATTAATTATCTGATCATTTGATTGGGTGGACAACATGTCAGTTCATGCTGCAAGAGCTCTAATAGGTTGGAGAACGTCCTCTGGACATTGTCATAATTACTGTGTAAGTCCATGGAAGGATGTGAGAACCATGAGCCTCATAGGTTTTGTATTGGAGTCAATTTATCTAGAGGAGGATGCAAGCTAGTTGTCCTCCGGCTACATCATGATGCTACCCTACAGAATGCTGTTAAGGCTACTGTAGACCTTCTTTGCAAAAGAGTGTGTTTTAATCAATTATTTGGTGATGTGATTATATTTAGTATAATTTTATCTAATAATTATACGTTCTTAAATGTTTTAACATTTTTCAATTTTAGGAAATTAAATGAGGAGGATGGTCCTCCACTTCCTCATCTGGGGAGCCCCCACTGGTAGAAATACTATTCTGATAACCTCAATATTATCAGGTTGACTTTCAATTCCCAAGATACTTTTTTACCCCGCACTTACTTTACACTGTTGGATGCATGATACAGTATATTGCCATCTTCATTGCTATGGCATGATGAGCTAAATCTTGAATATGGGATTGTGCTGTTTATTGGAGAGGAAGTGATGTGTGAAGGTTACCAGGGCATACTTTAACACAATCAGACCTGGCCCATGCATTCTGCTCATGTGGAAAATGGATGTCTGCTGACACCTCAGTTTTGACACAGACAATCAATATGATGTGACTATGACCTTACAGTCATTTGACCACTGTATTGACTGCACATATTACTGATACAGGCCAACAAAACTAAGATTTATGTAGTTTGCGACAATTAACCCACAGGGTAGGTTTAGTTTTAAACTGGCTATTAAAACCTTCATTATGATCATCTTCAGTGTTATCATATTATCATTCAAACAATGCAAACTATCCATAGCTTCTGACCCAAAATGCAATAGGCTATGCACCTATGGCAAAGTGTGGTAGACTGTAAGATTAACTGCTACAACAGTGCCATCCTCTGGCATTGTATGTGCATTGCATCCTTCTGAAGAAAATCCTGCCAAAATGTTGCACTGATTGTGGAGTGCATGGGTAATCTGTTTATATAGTGGTGGTGTGCTTTTTACTTAACTACATGATTTGCCATTGGAAACGTGTGATGTGACCAGACTGACATTTTAAATAAATTATAAGAACAATAAACATGTCAGGATGGTATGTGTATAGCTTGACGGAATTGAATGTCATTCCTCATATCATACCTAATGGCGATGTTCCCTCCAGCAAGGAATTTAACCCCTCTGATCTGCTCATTGGGCTCTGCACTGTGGCAGCCCTCTGCTCCAGCCTTTCCAACCTAGTGTGTGTGTGTGTGTGTGTGTGTGTGTGTGTGTGTGTGTGTTTCATTGAAAGAGCACCTTTCTAACAATAGTATACAATAGTATACGTACATTACGAGATAAATGTAGATATACTGACATATAACCTAAAAAAATATAATCATAATGTTCCACAGAGATAACCATGGTTTACAAACAGATTTTTGGGCCTATATGTTGTAACATAATCAGTGAACATAACATTATTGGTCTCCTGGACCTGAGCCCAGTTATGACAAAATCCCTCAATTCCCGGATTATTAATTGAACCTGTCTGTCGCCACTGATAACACCATGAAGGCTGCGTTTGACCAGATGTAAAATAGTGAGATTGGGTCAGTCCTAAACCACGGGCCGGCTCGCCATATGGCGTGTAATTTATCATGACTTATACAGCAGTTCAAGCATATTGCTCCATCTGAACATTAGTGCACACGCAACGACCATATTAGCGACGCCCCTGGGCAAGCCTCTGATAAACCAACAACACGAGTCCATTAAGTGCCATCTGAATCACTGTCTGTCTGGAAGAGCGAGCACATCCGGCCTGGCAGCACTGACACTACTCGGCACTGGGAGCCAGCCATGTTGAACCCACTTATCCATTTCTCTGAACTTGCTGGAACAGGGAACTGGAAGGCTAAGAATAAAAACATGTTTTAATGAAAATAATTCATGACAATTATCGAGATTCTTTAAACGGCACTTCTGGTAATTTTCTCCATTTTCAGTTGAAGGCATAACAGGCTACGTGCTCCCATGACTTGTTCAGAGATAGTTTTCCCTCCAACATCTGGCTATTGAGATAAGCTCCTGGGCATTGCCTTGGTGGGCGCTCACCCGGTCTAATATTGAAGCAGCACCAGACCAGTTGTTTTCACACAAACACGCTTGTGGACCAGCCAAGGTCAGAGGCTGAAGCCCCGGGCCTACGATGAATTTATGTAATTCATTAGCTGGACTGTAGAAAAATCACAACTCAATCTGAGAGCACTGTCTTTGCATTCAGATATGCAATTGAATCACGCCACCACTTGATGTTCGAGGTGAATAGCCTTACACTATTTATTTGTTTAAATCATGTAGTTCACAAAATAGGCTAGTTTGCAACTCATGGCATCTTGCCATGCAGGGGTGGATTTGCTTCACTCACACGTACATTTAGGTATGGAGAGTTCACAGCATGCCAAAGAGCGTCTATTGTCAAAATCTGACCGTGTTCAGGCCTAATGGTGCTGTGCTGTTTAGTAAGTAGCCTGTTTCGTCTCACTACTATATATTTGGGATGTTTTGATCTTTTCATCTACACCCCAACGTAAACATCTAAAATAATGTGTGAGTTATCTTACATCGCCCTCATTTATACCAGTGAAACCAGTAGTTTCAAAGTACCCGGCAGCGCTAGTGCTGAGTCAACAAGGCGCTGTCCACTCACATGGTGCTGAAACGGCCACGGGCAGCGTAGGAGTTCGGTCGCTGTGGTGACTAATTTAATGACACCTTTGCGATCACGCTCTGTAACATGTGTCTTCTTCCCCATTAAGAATTTTTTAAATATCTAACTTGTTTTAACTGAGAACTCCTCAAGACAAATATATATTTTGGGGGAGATGGGGGTAATTTTTTTCAAGCATAGCCTAATGTCATTCTGAATACCATGCATCAATACAGATTCTGAAAACTGAGTTTAAGGTCATCTTAGGCTACCCATTTTTTAATCAAGGAATCAACCATCGAAAGATTAAATGACATTTTCACAGAGCGTGAGCGAGCTCCTCAAAATGACAGCTGCACCTTCGCAACAAAGGTAATTTCCTATGCAGGTCCGTCCATTCATTTGATTTCCTCCACACACCCGTCAGAACAGAATGTAATTATCGGCTGCCCATTTCCACCTCCCGCGGGAGTCTGTTTTTCCTTCCTTTCACGATGCTCAGCTGTCAGTCAGTCTGCTCTCTCTGGCCCCTTACGCTACATGACATTATGATCCACGCGCTGCGCCTTATCTCCCGCCACTGAGTCACCAGTGGCTGCTCGAGCTTGGGAGCAACTGAGTGACGGTCCTGCATACCTGATTGCTAACTAACACTGTGATTCACTAAACGAAATAACCAATTAATAAACCTCACACAAGCTTTGAAGAATGTGTGACTGAATCTGAAGAAAATACACAAGGTGCAATGCATAACTGGTTCCAGTTTTAGTGAATAGGAGAACATTTGTTCAAACAACATGCAGGTTGGCAATTAGAATAGCCTAAATGTCTACACAGAGCTCCCTGGAAATCTCGTTGAAAGTGGAATAGACGTTGAAATGACGTCTGTGCCCAGTGGGAGGTTTACGCATCATTGTAAGGGCTCAAATCAGCAGCCACGAAGCGGATGTTAGCTAAAACAATCACATTGGACCTCTGTCAACTAAGCCACGGGGTCCCTGTGTGTGTGTGTGTGTGTGTGTGTGTGCGTGCGTGCGTGCAACTGTGCGCATGTCAAAGTCTTCCTCTTCAGTGTTCACCGTTGATTTTCGCTCTCAGAGCTTGGCAGAATGTGGGCAACCGTGTAGCACATCTTGTGATACATTTTTTTTGTCCAGGGGGAGAGAGCAACAAACGCAACAAATGTTGGACCGGACAGGTTGGTGTATTC